>NC_063363.1:14528380-14541185 GCF_021869965.1 Rhincodon typus
AAAAGCGTTTACTGAAGTAGCGTCAACTACTTCACTGGGCAAGGAATTCCATAGATTAACAACCCTCTGGGTGAAGAAATTCCTTCTCAGTTCAGTCCTAAATCTGCTCCCTCTAATCTTGAGGCTATGCCCTCTTGTCCTAGCTTCACCTGCCAGTGGAAACATCCTCTCTACTTCTATCTTATCTATTCCCCTCATAATTTTATATGTTTCTATAAGATCCCCCCCGCAATCTTCTGAATTCCAATGAATATAATCCCAATCTACTCAGTCTCTCCTCATAAGCCAACCCCCTCAACTCCGGAATACCAGCATTTAAATTGCATCTTTAACATAGCCAAGCATAACAAGGCAGAAGCACTCTCAGATGCAAGTCAACACCAAACCACATTTGGGATATATTAGGACTAGTGACCATATATTTGACAAAAGACAGAGGGTTTAAGGTCAAGATCACGTGGAAGTGTTTCTCAAGTTACATTAGTGGTGCGACCACTACTTTAGCTTGCAGACTTTGCACAGAGACAGTGAATGCAGTGGTTTGATTAAGCTGTTCCTGTCTGACAGACTGTGAAACAACTGCCTGAACTGTACAGACTCGGCTGTGGTCTGATACAATTTAGTGTTTCTAGACGTGGTTAAATGATTATCTACTTAACCCTTTACACCCGAATCGCCATTTCCCCTTTATTTGTTACTGGCATCTTCTCCTTTGTGCTGCAAACTAATGGCAAGGAAATTTTAGCTATGAAGTTTATGTTTAACAAGAGGCATGAATATACATCTGATATTGAGTTGTATTTATTTTTAAAACGTACTAACATTTAAATTGATCTTTAAAGTTTTTAAGAAGATTTGCAGCTGGGGTTGTGGATGAGGTTGTAGACATGCTCTTCAAGCCAGTGGGTTTGGTTGCAAACGTTTTGTCACCCTGCTAGGTAACATCATCAGTGCGCCTCCGGTGAAGCGTCAGTGTTCTGTCCCACTTATTATTTGTATGCCTCGGTTTGCTGGGGTGGTTGTTATTACTTCCGGCTTTGTTTCTCAGTGGTTTGTATACAGGGTCTAATTCAATGTGTTTGTTGTTGGAGTTCCGTTTGGAATAGCCGGCCTCCAGGAATTCTTTAGCATGTCTCTGTTTGGCTCGTGCGATTATGGATGTGTTGCCCCAATCAAATTCGTGTCCCTCGTTTTCCATGTGTAGTGAGACAAGTGAGAATTGGTCATGTCTCTTGGTGGCTGGTTGGTGTTCGTGTATCTGTATTATCAATTTTCTTCCAGTTTGGCCTGTGTAGTGTTTCTCTCAGTCCTTGCATTTTGTATATTACCCCAGTTTTGCCAGTTTTGGTTAAAGGATCCCATACCAAAACCGGCAAAACCGGTGTAATATACAAAATACCATGAAACACTAAACAGGCCAAACCAGAAGAAAACTGACAATATGGATACACGAACACCAACCAGCCACCAAGAGACACGACTAATTCTCATTTGTCTCACTACACATGGACAACGGGCGACACAACTTTGGCTAGGACAACACATCCATAATCGCACAAGCCAAACAGAGATACACCAGAGAATTCCTGGAGGTCTGGTATTCCAGTGGGAACTCCATCAACCAACACATTGAATTAGACCCTGTGTACAACCCACTAAGAAACAGAATTGGAAGTAATACCAACCATCCCAGCAAACCGAGGCATATAAATTACAAGCGGGACAGAACATCGACGCTTCACTGGAGGTGCACTGACGATGTTACCTAACAGAGTGACGAAACGTTTAAAACCAAACCCACCGGCTCGGTGAGCATGTCTACAACCTTATCTAAATTGATCATTTTAGAATCAAATACTGGTCTAAACCTAGATCATCGGGACCGACATGGGCTTTCCTGTTCTCTGAATTACTCTTCTCTCAATGTTTCTTTATCTATCTCAATTGTGATCCATTAAAAGAAAGTAGTAACTTGAATTCACATTCCCACGATAAAAAAACGACCAAGTCAGACTATTTAGAAGTCACTTTCTTACTAATATTACACAGAGTATACAGTCAGTAAGTTTTATCTTTAAAACACCTTTAAAATTAATGACACTAATTCCATCTGAATTTTTATAGACAATGTTCAAGGTATTGACAAGATGTGCTAAACCCTTTTCTTCATTAATTGCCATGAGAAAAAACAGAAAATGCTAGAAATACTTAACAGGTCATCCAACATTTTTCAAGGGAACAGATCAATTTAATTTCAGAAGTTGACCCTTCACTGTTCTAATAAAGGCTATTTATCTGAAACGTCACAACTTGACTTTTCTCTCTACTGATGTTGACTAAGCTGCTGAGTCTTTCCAACATTTATGATTTTCTTCAGACTTCCAGATTTGTTTCATTATTTCAAAAATGATTGTACTTCAAGTTACACAGAACCATGTTGCAAAAATAATAGTTTGCTGATTTCTATAAGCCAATAATACACAATTTGTATCTTTCTGTTGCTGTGTCTCATAATGTTACAGACAAACCTAAGTCTAGCACCATTTCTAAGTTATCAGATACTAATCAGGAAGCCATAGAATGATGACAAAGGTGGCATAGTGACGACATCACAATTCAAGAGGCCCAGACGAATGCTCTGGACGTAGGTTCAAATTCTGACAAAGACATTGGTGGATTTTAAACATCAATTAATAATTCTGGTTACTATGACAATGATCAACATTTGTGATAAAAAAAAATAGTCTAGAACATTACTTCTTTCTGAGCAAAGAATTTTGCTGTCCATACCAACCATGGCCTACATGTGGCTCCAAATCCACCACAATGTGATTGACTCTTAACTGACCTCTGAAGTGTTTGAGCAGCCACTCAGTTTAAGGAGCAGTTAGGATGGCCTTGCTGGTAATGCCTAATGAAAACATCATAAATAAAACTTATATGAGTTGATGTTGAAGTAAAAACAGACCACAAGTAGGAGTGTTTACCAGCATGCTGCAAAGTTACACATTTAGTAAAATAGATTATCATCAATTATTTTAATCTGGATTATACTTTTTCTTTATTTATTCATGGAATGTGGGCATCACTGGCTGGGTCGGCATTTATTGTCCATCCCTTATTGCTCTTGAACTGAGTGGCCTGCGACATGATGTTATTACTAAAACAGTTATGTGTCAACTAATTGTTGAGAGTCTGGATTCTGATGTAGGCCAGACCAGGTGGCAAGATGGTGTATTCCTGTGGATAAGGAGAAAGATGAACAAATATTACACAAAAGGAATAAATATTTAACAGAAATACATTTCTTCCTCTTTACAATCTTCAAGTTTCATCTTTCAGCACGTGGACAGGTTGTTCTCATTATTGGATACATGTATGATTGTTTGCATATTAATAACAATGATTACGATGAAGAAATTATTTTTCCAACAGGCATAAAGGACAGAAGATACAATTTAGTGCATTACTCAGAAGCAAAATTATTTGTCATACTGCTGAATACCACAGTGGAAGACGATGGCGTGTATACATGTTTATATTATGACCACCCAACCGTATCCAAAGAAGTACATCTCACTGTTTTAGGTATGTATGTTGCAGGGATGAGACATTGATAGTATTGTTTAATCATTTGATTGAAAGAAATAAAACCCAGTGTTGAGGAAATTAACTAGTTTTTCAGTTTTTTTTCTCTCACTTTGCATGACATCTAGTTTGTATGGAAGCATTTCACAACTAATTGTGAATATGTATTTACTTCCCCAGCACCACCATCTCCTCCTGTACTGAACATTACCACACGTTTAATGAAGGGAAAAGAGGAGAAGGTGGTTAGTTGCATTACCACTGGAAGCAAGCCAAAGCCTCAAATAACCTGGCTCTTGAACAACAGAATGGAGTTGCGTGGTAAGGAAGCTTTAGTAGGTTTACGTTCCTTTCAGGATATATTTGCTTTCATTTCCATGATCTCCCTTTTCTTCGGTCCCATCATGCTTTCAGAAAGACCGTCCTGATATCAGCAGTGTAGTGATGTGACAGTTTCCATCACAGTTATAAATTCTGTTTCTTAACCTTAATGACATTTTTTGGCAGTAATTCAACTAATTCAAATTGAGTCAATTTTTGTTTTGTAACTGCATGTACAGGAAATCTGAAGTAAAAATAGAAAATAAAGAGTTAAAATATGGTCAGCATATGTAAGAAGATGCATCCACAAGTTCCAGCAGATTTTCCACACCCACCAACCCCCCACCAACTTCACAAAGGAATGAAAGACTCCGACCCAATTGCTTTTTATTATTTTATTGTCCAGACAAGAGGACCCTAGAGTGCTCAATATTCACTGATAGTTCCTTCTGACTCAGAGAATTAGCTTTGTCACTGATCCCAGTTGTCTGAAACTCAGTTCATAGATCATAGAAGCCCTACAGAGTGGAAACAGGCCCTTTGGCCCAACAAGTCCACACCGACCCTCAGAGCTCCCACCCAAACCCATCACCCTATAACCCACCTAATCTACACATCCCTGAATATTACAGACAATTTAGCATGGCCAATCCACCTAATCTGCCACCTTTGGATTGTGGGAGGAAACCTGAGCACCCAGAGGAAATCCACGCTGACACAAGGAGAATGTGCAAACACCAAACAGACAGTCGCCCAAGGGTGGAATTGAACCCGGGTCCCTGGCACTGTGAGGCAGCAGTGCTAACAACTGTGCCACCGTTGTTAGAGTAATTAGAATAAGTATGTTTTCAAATAGTTTCAAAGATATCATCTTTGTTCGGCCATGTTTTGACTGCTCCGAAACATGGTATGCACTTTAAAAGCAGCTGCTGTTTCATATCCCTGCATGCAACTTTCATTTTCCAATTGATGCAAACCACAAATTCCTGTTGATAACAGGAACAAAAATATAAAGAATACAACACCAGGGGGTGCTGCAGGTCCAGCACAGGTGCTACAAAAGAACAGAATCTAAAATGTGGGATTGAAATTTCTCAGAATTCACTAAACATTTTTTTAAATATGCAGGACACACAGAATATAATCCAGAAAATAAAGGGACAAAGTTTACAACAATCAGTACATTGAATATCAAAGCACATGATCAGGAATCCAGAGTTGATTGTTTGGTTCGTCATGAAAGTCTAATGAACAAGGTTCTTCGGGTGACCTACAGATTTGATAATAATTGTGAGTAGAATCTTCAAAATCATTGTTATATTCACAGTGCTTAGATTTATATTTATTTGCACATAAACATAGATTATATTACCAACTGATGCAGAGTAAATGCAGCAATTCGTGAGGGAGTAGATTCACTCTTTGTACTGTTGCAGGCCATGTTTAAGCCTTATCTCTGACAGCAACATATATACCAACATCCAGAACTAGATGCAATTTGCAGAAGTATTTTGAGGTTTAAGAAACTGTTTTCAAAAGTTAAAGAGACCAACACCAACGAAAACATCAGCTCCGTGTTGCAACTTAAATATTCATCAAATACATAATTCAAAAATAGTCTTTGAGCCTTTTGATCTCTATAACCTATATATAATCAATATTTTGTTTTATAACAGATAATTCTCTTGGACTAACTGAAACATACAGTCAAACTACAAACAGTAAGTTTTTGCTTCAAATTCTAAAATGATTTTATATATCTTTAGCACAAAGACTTTCTTCACCACCATCCCCCACCCATGTCAATGTGAAGAATTTGCACCATCTCCTCCTCCACCACCTGTGGTAATGTGGGTGCAGATTGAAGATGTGGGTGCACACCCTTTTTATTGCATCTAGCCACTCTGAGCTCATTTGCTCAGAGACACAGGCTGCAAGGATGACACTGGGGAAATGTCAACTGAGACAATCCACTGCTATGTTGCAATCCTTGCAAAACCCACATCAACTTAAAAAAAACATTCAAGCACTCGCTAAGGGTGAAAAAGAATTTTTTTTTCAAATACTGGGTAATCTCATGATAAAGACCAAGTGCATTTCAGGGCACGCCAAAGATATCTGGACCCAGACTTAGCAGGAGCGATAAATGAAAGAGATTTTGGAGGCAGTTCGATGGGCAGGAGAATGGAGATACAGACAGGACAGGAGCCAGAGAAAAACACAAGAAGAAAGGAAGGAAGGGGGAAAAGATGAGAGGAGGAAAGGGATCAGGATTAAAAGCAAAAATGGGACAGGGTGGTGGTTGTGGAAAAGGAGAGAAGAGGGTTTTGGAAAGTTCAATAGGGAAAACTATTTTTGCTGGTCTGAGAATGAATAAATGGGAAGTATAAATTTAAGATTATGAGTGTAAAAGGAAAGATAGGAGATTTCTAGTGCTGTGTTTTTAAATGTAGAATACCATACCAGTGCTCAAAGCAGAATCCATAACATTTTTAAAATTCTATATTTTAAGCATTCTAAACATTCTACATTTTAGAAGATTATTTAGATGATCATGTTTGAAAAACCAAGATTCAAATCAGAATGAGGAAAGAAATTCAACTAAATAAGCTGCACCAGAGTATTAGAGTCATAGAGTCATTAAGCACAGAAACACACTCTTCAGTCCAACTCGTCCATGTCGACCAAGTTTCCCAAACTACACTAGTGCCACTTGCCTGTATATGGCCCATATCCCTCTAAATCTTTCCTATTCATGTACCTGTCCAAATGTCTTTTAAACGTTGTAACTGTACCTGCATCTGGTGCTTCCTCTGGCAGTTCATTCAACAAACACACCTTCCTCTGTGTGAAAAAGTTGCCCCTCAGGTCCCTTTTAAATCTTTCTCTTCTCACCTTAAACCTATGCACCCTAGTTTTGAACTCCCCCACCCTAGGGAAAAGACCTTGGCAATTCACCTTTTCTATACCCCTCATGATTTTATAACCCTTCATAAGGCCACCCCTCAACCTCCTACGTTCCAGTCAAAAAGGTCCCAACCTCTCCTTATAAATCAAACCCTCTCGTCATGGCAATATCCTGGTAAATGCTTTCTAAATCCTCTCCAATTTAATAATATTCTTCCAATAGCAGGCGACCAGAACTGCACACAGTAGTCCAAAAGTGGCCTCAATGATATCCTGTACAACCTCAACATGACATCCCAACACCTATACTCAATGTCTGAGCAATGAAGGCATACATGCTAAATGCATTCTTATCCACCTCATTTACCTGTGAAGCAACTTCAAAGATCTATGTACTTGAACTCCTAGGTCTCTCTGTTCAACAACACTACACAGGGCCCCACCATAAACTGTACAACTCCTGGCCATGTTTGCTTTACCAAAACGCTATACCTGACAATGATCCAAATTAAACTCCATCTGCCACTCCACAGCTCACTAGCCCAACTGATCAAGATCCCTTTCTAATCTTAGATAACGTTCCTCACCGTCTACTATACCATCAATTTTGCTGTCATCAGCAAACTTACTAACCATTCCCCCTAATCCTTATTCAAATTGTTTATATAAATGACAAACAACAGAGGACCCAGCACTGATCCCTCTGGAACACCGCTGGTCACAAGCCTCCAGTCCGAAAAACAACCCTCCACCACCCGCCTCTGACTCCTACTGTCAAGCCAATTTTGTTTCCAATTCACAAGCTCTCCGTGAATCCTATGTGATCTAACTTAACTAATCAGTCTACCATGCAGAACATTGTCAAAGGCTTTACTAAACTCCATGTAGACAACATCTACCGTTCTGTCATCAGCAATCTTTTCTGTTACATTCTCAAAAAACTCAATCAAGTTTGTGAGGCACGATTTCCCATGCACAAAACCATCCTAACTCTCCCTAATCAGTCCTTGCCTCTACAAATGCACATAAATCCTATCTCTCAGAATCTCCTCCAACAACTTACACATCACTTATGTCAGACACACTGGTATCTACTTCCCAGGATTCTCCTTACAGCCTTTCTCAAATAAATGCACAACATTAGCCACCCTCCAGTCCTCTGGCACCTCACCTGTAGCTACAGATGATATGATTATCTCTGCTTATGTTTTATGTTTTTAAGACCTTCCACACATCATCTTCTGTAATATCTGCCTTATTTCCAAAGAGAAGGTCATGTTTTGGTCCTTCTCTCATAGGTACATCGACATATTGATGAAGAAAATTTTCTTGAATACATTTAACAAATTCCTCATATTCCAAGCCTTTAACACTATGGCAGTCCCAGTCTATGTTTGGAAAGTTAAAATCTCCAACTATTACAACCTTATTATTTTTACATATATCTGAGATCCCTCTATATATTTGCTCCTCAGTTTCCCACCGATTACTGGGAGGCCTACAGCCATCAAGGTGATCATCCCCTTCTTATTTTTGAGTTCCACCCTTGTAGCTTCACTAGATGATCCCTCAGAAATATCCTAAGTACAGCAGTAATGTTTTTCAAATCATAAATGTCACTCCCCGTCCTGTCTTGCCTCCCTTTCTATCTGTCTATAGCATCTAAACACTAGAACATGGAGCTGCCAGACCTTTCCCTCCGTTAGCCGTGTTTCTGTGGTAGCCATGATGTCCCAGTCCCATGTTCCCATACCTGCCTTGAGCTCATCCGCCTTACCTGTAAAACTTCTTGCATTGAAATAAATTCTTCAGAGGGTACCTCATTCTCTGACCTGCTTTTGCTGTCTTTAGCTTCAGAACCATTCTCATCTGACTCTCTATTCTCACTACTACTTAGGTGTGTCGGTTTGAGAGAAGAATAGCCACAGGAGACTTAGGTGATTTTTGTGTTCTTTCTGTATTGTTAAATTTTGACTGTGTGAACATGAAGCATACAATTATGATTCTTGGAACAGAAAATCTGACAGCAGAAAGAACTGGGACACAATTTACAGTAAAACCTGAATTCTCCAGATTCCCCGCACACAATTTGCACTGCAGAATATACAGGCACTTAAGCCTACCCAATGACATTGTAGGTGCTTTGGTTTCTGTTGTGTTCGCAGTATCTTAGTTACTCTACTAAACTTACCCTACTGGCACCAATTTTTCCCCAATTTGTCCCTGGGTCACGGGCAGCACTAGCCTATTGCCTATCCCTAGTCGCTGTAAGGGGACTGAATAAACCGCATCATGGAAGGATGTGAAATTAGTAGCATTCCCCTTCAGAAGGTTATGAGTTCAAAACCATTTCCAAAGGTGCAGTGAATGAAAATGAAGGGTTTGGTCTTTGAAACCTGTGTTGATATCCTGCAGAGTACAAGCATAAAATGAGACTGGCCTGGTGGTGACCCTCCTCACCCCACAGTTGATAAGAGTCAGGCCAATATAGCTTTAAATTGACGGGTGATAGATATAGGACAGATGTCAGAGGTAGGTTCTTTACTCAGAGAGTAGTAAGGGCGTGGAATGCCCTGCCTGCAAAAATAGTAGACTCGCCCACTTTAAGGGCATTTAAATGGTCATTGGATAAACATATGGATGATAATGGAATAGTTTAGGTGAGATGGGCTTCAGATTGGTTTCACAGGTCGGCGCAACATCGAGGGCCGAAGGGCCTGTACTGCGCTGTAATGTTCTATGTTCTATGTTCTATGTTCTAATATGCCAACACATATGTTTAAAGCTACAGAAGAAATGTGTTATCGCCTCAGGCATGAAAGAAAAGATGAACAAGATAATGTCATACAGGATTAAAGTCAAACCTAAGTTAGCCCAGTTAGGAATAGTAGTTTCTTTTTCCTAGAGGACTTTAACAAGCAGTCAGTTTTTATAATAAAACTAATATAATAATAATATCAGAAAATGCTGGAGAGAATCAGCATCTGTGGAGAGAGAAACAGTAAATGTTTGAGTCTGATATAACTTCTTCTTCAGTTAGATGGCATTTTATGACCATCTAACAACTTCCATGGTCATTTTGCTTAGTACCTATCCAAAAGGTATTGTATTCAGTTTCATAACTTGCCGAGGTGGAATCTGAACTCAGAACCTTTGGATTTGTTAATACCCTAAACAATCGTCAATAAGAGTGTACAAGTGAGCAGGTATAGGTCCTACTTGGAGCTTTACAATAGCTCTTTGAATGAAGAGAGCAAACTGATCGGTCCCAAATAGGCAGTGCTGGGAGGTATGCTGTCCTTTGACAGGTTTAAACATTTAAACAATCCTATCCCATTGGCAGGTTAAAGTCTAAACCTCAACAGGTCTGGTGGAGAGAGAAATAGAGTTAACATTTCGAGTCCAATATGACAACTCAAAACATCTGCTCTATTTCCTTCTGCAAAGATGTTGCTGGGCCTGCTGAGTTTCTCCAGCATTTTCTGTTTTTATTTCAGATTTCCAGCATCCACACCATTTTACTTCTATCAAAGTGCAAATATGCTATAGCTTTCTGTTCATTATTCAAAGGCCAGTGGGGTATGTAGGCCCACGTCCTTCTAAACAATGGTGGTGGGTGGTGACTGAAGAAGTTGTCACAAGCTACTGAACATAGAGTGAAATAATTATGATTTTGGATCCATCACTGCTGGTGATAGTAGAAGGAGAAATTTAGGATAACTGTTTAAGAGTAACACCTAGGGGTATCTAAGTTTTAACAATAACGAGTGCCAAATCACAAAAATATGCTACATTTTATTCAGCTCAAGACAAACGATGCCAGACCTGACAGGAATCAAAACATATTTAAATCTAAGCAAAATATATCTTCAACATAAACTTATAAAGTATGATCGTGTAATTTATACTTACTTTATTCTTTTGTAGTATAATGGCAAAAAGTTTCACAAATTATTGAATTCCAATAGTTTAACTATTACTTTCATCAGTTAAGTTAAAGGAATAGAATATTATGTTGGTGCATTTTGTTCCTCCAGGTTTTACTTTATGTTTACACCTAACTTTAGTGATGGAAGTCTTTACATTAATGTCTGATGCTTCCACTTTGCTTTTATGA
Organism: Rhincodon typus; assembly: GCF_021869965.1. Lineage (NCBI taxonomy): Eukaryota > Metazoa > Chordata > Chondrichthyes > Orectolobiformes > Rhincodontidae > Rhincodon > Rhincodon typus. The sequence goes on from NC_063363.1 coordinate 14,539,314, forward strand.
TTAGAAGCGAACACAACCTCCATGCCTGAATCAGTAACTACCAGTGAATTGTTTGAATCAGTCACTCTGGAAAACAGCACAGAAAATACTTCTACAGTTAACTGTGCGTTTCCAGTTTTGTAAAAGCAAATTTAGAGTGGATAGTTTCACTTGACTTCCCAATGGATATTGCACCCACACTACAATCTACACCTTATTTGGCACCAACGGCAGTCTTGCTCAGAGACGTTTACTTCCATCTGACCCCTCTGCCTGACTGCAACATGGTGTACAAGATTATGAGGGCTGTGGACAGGGTTGACAGGAACAGCTATTCCCCTTAGTTGAAAGATCAACAAAGAGGGGGCATAATTTTAAGATGAATGGCAGGAGGTTTAGAGAGGATTTAAGGGAAAAAAAACACCCAGAGGTGGTGGGAAAATTGGCATGCACTGCCTGGAAAGGTAGTAGAGGTGGAAAACCTCTCAACTCTTTTAAAAGGATGTCGATGAGTACATGAAGTATCATAACATTCAAGGCTATGGGCCAAGGGCTGGAAAGTTGGATTAGTGGGGATAGATCAGCACTTCTGTGCTGTATGACTCTATGACATGTTAAAACTATGCAGGATAACAAAGTAGAAATTGTCCCAGTTTACTGATGTCACTTTGGGTATAAAATTCACAAAACATAAGAAAAAGGGACAGAAGTTTTTTTTAAAGAAATGTTGATGCAAGTATTATTCTCTTGCTATTGATTTTACAATTGACAGATTGTTTCATTATTTCATTGTCTCATTTGAAACTAATGATAATGAACATGGACTGACAGCTTTCTGTATACTGCATCAAAATAGAAAGTGAAGGTACATGAACTGGAATCTGAAATCCAGCTATCTGGTAATACAATTTAACCCATTGCTATCAAAGTCAATGCCAGATATAGTGCAGAAAACAATACTGTATCTCATCTTTGCAAAAATGTTCTATCATGGCAGCAACTTAGTGATTATCCTCCTTTTAGCTCAGAGAATGGGACAATGGCAGAGCCTGCTCTGCTTTTCAGTGCCCATAAGTTGCTTAGCTACTGTTGCTACATTTTTGAGTTGAGACATTTGCCTCATATATTCCATTTCATGGCTGAGGAATGAGAAATTTGATACCATCTGATACTTGCTAAAAACAATGGGAGATCAGATTCAATCTGTTTCAATGTGCAACTTGATATCATCACCTTTTCCTTTAGACATTTGTATTTCTTCAGAAACAAGCAGGTGGTTGAAAGTATCACCGATTTTACTTGTGAAGATGTTTACGAAACATCATCAAACAAAGTTATGACTCTTCAGCTGCTAGATATTGCTTTGGGCTGACTGAATAACTAAAATTACTTTTTCAAAAAAAGCACATATTTTCCATTGTGTCAATGCGTCTGAATTGCAAATAGCCCTGGCCATTCTCGTGAGTACAGAGTTAATATGCCCTGTACTCTCATTTCTGTAGCACACATCCCACTGTGTACTTATTCCTGTTTGCAAGGGTGACCTAGGTAAAACAAGATGTCCTATGCCCACAGGCCACGAGATTTCGTTTCAGCCTTCTTAAGCTACGTTTGCCTGAACTGAAGCGAATGCTGCTCCTAAAATGCTCCACCTAGTGGTTAAGCAGATTTAAGCACCATCATTATTGTTATGACAAGAAGGAACCATCCACTTCCTAAATAAAAACTGAAAGAACTGCGGATGCTGTAAATCAGGAACAAAAACAAAGTTGCTGGAAAAGCTCAGCAGGTCTGTCAACATCTGTGAAGGAGAAAACAGAGTTAACATTTCAGGTCCAGTGACCCTTCCTCAGGACTGATGGTGGCTGGGAAAACGTCAGTTTATATGCAGAA
>NC_063363.1:14541195-14564969 GCF_021869965.1 Rhincodon typus
CTGGGAGGGAGCAGCAAATACCATCCACTTCCTGTCCATTCATTGCCGAAGCATAATTTCCAGGAATTATGTTAACATTTTAAAATATTAATTATAGCCCATTTTATTTACTTCTTTACCCGAAACTTTGAAATCATTATATCATTTCCCAATAGAGAGTGAAGTCTATAAAGGACTGCGCCATTGATGTTCTTAACATGCTAAGTGCTTCAAGATGAAAAGATGGACCTGTCCTTTCATTTTGTGTTTGAGCACTATTCTTCCAATGCTTTCCTCCCCAGTGACTAATGCTCCAAATTCAGATTGTTGAATTGCAGGATTCAAAACCATGTTTGAATGATAGGACCACCAACTCATTGTGTTTGCAAGCTACTGTTACACCTTTTTAATCATCCTATGAATGAGATTCCTTTGTCTTTATTCAGATTTCCTCATATTTAAATCCAATTTTTTTTATGATCAGATGTTGCCACACCTTTCATTTCACAATAACCTTCTTACATTGAGAAACCAGAAACAGACATAGAGGAGAATAGCAGTCAAGATAGTCCAAAAACCAATTGTGGTTTACTTCTTTTTTAAAAATGACACATCTATATGTTGCTAACCATTCACTATTAATACAGGAATCTAATAAAAAGATCTCACTTATAAAATGGGAAAATGCAAAATGTAGTCATTAAAAAGTATTGATTAAAAACTTCAGGGAAAATTTATTTTTGGTAGTACAGACATAATGGGCCAAAGAGCCTCTTATATACTGTATGATTCTATGATACACAGAGTAATTTGATTTGATTTGGCTCATTATTGTCACATGTACCAAGATACAGTGAAAAGTATTGTTTTGCATAGTATCCAGGCAAGTCGTACCCTACATAAGTATATCAGGGTAATAGAGCAGAATGCAGCTACGGAGAAGGATCAATTTTAATATATGAGAGGACCGTTCAAAAGTCTCATAAGAGCAAGGAAGAAGCTGTCCTTGAATCTGTTGGTCTGTGTTTTCAAACTTTTATATCTTCTGCCCAGAAGAAGAGAATGGAATAGAGTATGACTGGGGTGTGGGAGGGTTCTTTGATATGTGGCTGCTTTCCCAAAGCATTGGAAAGTGTAGACAGAGTCAGTGGATAGAAGGCTGGTATGCATGATGGACTGGGCTGCATTCACAACTCTCTGTAACTTCTTGCAGTCTTGAGCAAAACAGTTCCTATACCAAGCTGTGGTGCATCCAGAAAGAATGCTTTCTATGGTGCACCTATAAAAATTGGTAAGAGTCATTGTGAACAAGCCAAATTTCCTTAGCCTTCTGAGGAATTGGAGGCATTGGTGCACTCTCTTGACCATAGCATCGACATGGACAAACAACATGCTACCACATGAAAATGTTTTTAAGAGGAATGAGATGAGTACATGAAGCAGAAGTATGATTTGCTGATGGGATGAGAAAGAATGAATTGAGGGAGGGTTGTGAGGAACAGTTTCATTTTTGTAAACCGAAGGGACAAATAGCAGTTCCAGACAATTCAGTGTAATTTGATGTATTAAGCACATTGAATTATTTGGACCAATTGAATAAATGCTTACGTCATATTTACCACTTTTAAAAAGTGCTAATTTCAGGATTAATAAGCCTGATCGGCATTAGCTATTTGTACCTTTTTATATTATGATTACCTTGGACATGAGATTGCAACTACTAACAATTTGGAAAGGCAGTTTCTAAATGGAAATTACATAACTATTGGTTTAACTGTACACAGTAAAATGTGGACAAATCTGTCAACACCAGTTATAAGTAGTGTGTCGCTGTATGTATTTATAAATAAATTACTTTATGAATATGTTGTTTGAGTATAGGCAAGTTCAAGAACTCTGTCTTTGAGTCTTGAACATAATTCACAAAAGCAAATTTAATCCACTGTAAATGTTTCCTCTTGTCACACAAGTGCATTTAACATTTATGTACTTTGACAAGTCAAATTTGTTGAAATCAATTAGTTGATGACAGGATGATGGTTAGAAGCTAGCAATTATGCAATCCAAAAAGGAGACACGCGAATAAATCTGAAATACAAATATTTTGCAATCTGTTTGGAAAAGGAAATATAAAGTATATGTCTAACTTGTAATACAAAATTTAAGCAGAAATAGACATTTATTGAAAAACTGTGAACTCATTAATTTACTTTTTTATTTAACAGATGATTTCCTCACATCAACAGAAGATTCAATGCTGCTTACAAATGGTAATTTTGTTTTAAGTTTTAGCAGTTAGTAGTTATTGTGTATGGGGCATTTTTTTAAAAAAGAAATTCCTGTAAAGAATTTTCTTTCATTCTTAGAATGTGAACATCACCAGCAAGGCCAACTTATAAAGCTCACCCCTTACTGCTCTTCAGAATGTGCTGCCTTTTTGAACCACTGCAGCTCTTGTACTGTATGTATAGCTCTATTACATTAGGACTTCTGAGATTTTGACCCAGAAGTAATGAAGTAAAAGCAATACATTTCTAGGTTGGGGCAGTTTTGTTTGTGACTTGGATGGAAACCTACAGTGTCATTCTCTTGTGTCCAAGGACCTCTTCAAGGTGGTAGAAGCCATGGGTTTGGAGACTTTTGTCAAAGAAGCCTGGGAAAGTTACTTCAATGTATATTTATCTTGATTATTTATTCTTTTCATACTAAAGAGAGATTAACCATTTGGCCTCAGATCCAAACCAGCAATGTAAAACGTTGCCTTGTGGAGTGAGGTCACAGATCAGCCATGATCTCACAGTATGGTGGCCCCCATCTTAGGAGCCAGTTGCTCATGTTGTCAGAAACTATCTGTATCCAACATGTCTTCTAAAATCATCAGAAATGTCTTTCAATTTTTAGTGACCTTATTTTTGTCTGAATTTATTCTAAATTATACAAATTGACTTATGAATAAATGAATGTTCAGCCTAAAAAATCCTTTATAACTAAATAAAAAGTATTTCTACCAAAAAATTCACAAAATTATTTTACTCACTTATGGGATATGGGCATCGCTGGCTGTCGAGCATTTATTGCCCGTCCTTAGTTGCCCAAAAGAAGGTGGTGGTAAGCTGCCTCCTTGAACCACAGCTACATGCTGTAGGTTGGCCCACAATGCGCTTAGGGAGAGAATTCCAGGATTTTGATCCAGCGACAGTGAAGGAATGGCAATATATTTCCAAATCATGATGGTGAGTGGCCTGAAGGGGAATTTGCAAGTGGTGGTGTTCCCAGGTATCTGCTGCCCTTGTCCTTCTAGATGGAAGTGGTCATGGGTTTGGAAGGTGCTGTCTAAGGAGCCTTGGAGAATTTCTGCATCTTGCAGATAATGCACACTGCTGCTACTGAGTGTCGGTGGTGAAGGGAGTAGATGCTTGTGGATGTGGTGCCATTCAAGCAGGCTGCTTTGTCCTGCATGGTGCTAAGCTTTTTTGAGTGTTATTGGAAATGCACCCATCCACACAGGTGGGGAGTAATCCATCACATTCCTGACTTGTGCCCTGTAGATTGTGGACAGGCTTTGGGAGTCAGGAGTTGAGTTACTTGCCACTATATTCTCAGATCTGACCTGCTGTTGTAGCCACTGTGTTTATGTGGCGATTGCAGTTCAGTTTCCGGTCAATGGTAATCCTAAAGATGTTGATAGTGGAGGATAGTGATGGTAACCCCATTGAATGTCAAGTGGCAGTGGTTAGATTCTCTATTATTGGAGATAGTTATTGCCTGGCATTTTGTGGCATGAATGTTACTTGCCCAAGCCTGGATATTGTCCAGATCATGTCACATTTGAACATGGACTGCTTCAGTATTTTCATTTCCGTTTATTCCATTCTGAATATTCTGTAAAAAAAAACCTTTCTGTTCTAATTTTATAAAATAGTATTTTCTCTCTAATATCTTCATGGGATGTGAGCATGACTGAAATTGTCCGTTGTCTGTACCTAATTGCCTTTGAGAAACTGCTGGTGTGCCATCTTCCTGAAATGCTGAAATTTAGTTTAAATTATATCAATTTACTTTCAGTCTGAACTGAATATTCAGTCCAAAATATGGTGTACGTTTAAAGCTAAATACAAAAAAAAATTGCATAAAAATATAATTTATTTTAAAATGCTTCATTCCGTGAGTTCTGCAAATATAATTTTACAATCCTAATATCATGAAATAGAATATTGTAGAATGGAATTTAAATTGATCCTAATTTTCCTTTGTTTGACTAAACCTTATTAGATAAAAAGGATTTATTTAAATCAGTTAATCTTGCAAATAATTCACTATTTTCTTTTCTGTTTAGTCATAGACAATGGCTCAGATTTTCCAATGGCCAAATAGTCTTTACTCCAGCATAGACACGACTTTGCACTGGGGACATTGCGAAATCCCCAGCATTGCAGGCTCGGAAGGAATTGCAAGGGAAATTAAAGATTCCACTGAACAATTCCTCTATGCTCTGAACACTCCAAAGTATTCATTTAAATTGGAGAATTTGCAGGGTTCAGATGAAATTAAATAAAATAATTATTCTGGAAGAGTTAGATGATGAAATACATAGCTTCACTCCTAAGTAACTATTCAACTGATACAATACTTAGTTCACATGCACTGCCAAGTACAACTCCTTCAGGCTACTCCTTTAGACTACCACATCCACTGCCCTCCCCACCCACCCCCAGCCCCGCCACCCCATCAGCTGACAACCTAGGGACTTGACACCCTTTTCTTTTCTCCTGCCAATGGACTCCCACTTGCACCACTCCAGACCCAACCCCAGCTTCCCTCAATCCACACCTAATTTCCTCCTCAATCTGATTTCATACTGATCTACCATAAACACTTCACTTACCTGGCCCTTTATCACCTTGCACCAACCCATTTGGCACCCTATCCCTACCCAGCTGGCACTCCACTTACCTGATGCCCTAATTTTTGGCATCCTACCTATCTGGCACTCTACGTTCCTGGAACCCCAACATCATAGCTATCTAATGTACATACAATTTGACAGGAGCTGTCTAAAGGGCAATTAGAACCTTTAAATTTCAAAATGTGCCAGCTGTGGAAAGGGAATTATCGTTTACCTTCTTCTAACAGTTCCGCATTATGATGAAACTGTCAGAATGGAGATGCAATTCAGCATTTCTGAAGGTGGCCTCATTCAGAAATGTGGAACTCTCTCCTTTTGTAACTAAGAACGACCAGAGGGACAATCTATATGTAAGTGTTACTCCTCAGAAGCTTCAGCCCAATAACCGCATTTATACCAAATCTTATTATGTCAAGTGACTCAACATACTGCACAAACTGTCAAAATAACTCAGCTGTTGCAAAATTACACAAACTGGCAGAGATGAATATCCGTTCATCCTATTTCCTAACAGTTTAGATTAAGTAACAGTATTGGCTGGTTGAAATCTCTAATTAAAGGAACAAATGTTTGTTGCTTGAAAACTCTGCTGCTTTTCAAACCATGCCAATCGGTACTTAGCGTCTATCTGAACTAAGAAGCAAGACCTCATGTTCGTAGTTCATTTGAAAATTAATTCCTCTTACAATGAAGGACTGCCTGATTCCAGCAAAGGACTTTTAGGCTAGATACCACACTTCAAACTATAACTTTGAGATCAAGAGTTATGAGTGCTAGCAACTAAGCTAAACCACTAGATGATATGCTTGTACAAAATAAGGTTATTATTTGTTAAAAGAATGTAAGTTTCTTTTATTTGACTTCTAACAACTAACTTTTTCTTCATTAACAGAAACAGAATCCAGTCTAAACTCAACATCCAGCACAGAAATACTGTTAACGACAGGACAAAGCACCTTCCAGATTATAGAAGAGTCGTCCACTTGTAAGTAAAACAAAGTTGTTTAGAAAGAAATGCAATTGTCTCATTGCTCTGACCTCACCTTATTCTGATTTTTAAAAACATCTTTGATAAAAACAATCTCCACAATTCGACTGATGGTACCACAGAATGAGATGTTATGTCATTCCTTGAATCTTCATGTTAACAAAACATGCTCTCCTAATCTTTGAAAAGGCAAAGCATTTTTTGGAAAGGCAGATGAATGTTAACGTAATCCAGAAATAACATGCTGTCTAAGTTTTAGCATCTTGGTGACAGGAATTTTAACATCTACTTCTTCAATCATCTCCATTTAAATGTGTACCTGTTAAATATGTTATTTATAGAAATCACCATTACGTTCACCCATTTCTACTGAGCAATTGCTTTACTATGTGTGTTCGTCTAAGACTGTTACATCTTTTTGCTTTTGTTTGGCGTAAATTTCTCTATATGGAAATAGTAGCCTGTATGTGTTGCTCTCTTCCTTTTATTCTTAAAGACTGATTTGGGTCATATTGGATTCTTCTGCAATATAAGGGCTTACCTGTTGTATCAATGAAAATTCAAAGAACTGGCAAGCTCAAGCTGATGGCACATCTATAGATATTCAAAGGCTCCCAATAATATCAGGTCACTGATTGTGTGGTGTCCCTCTATGATTAAATGCAACTTGCACATCTTGAGGCAAATTGACTCATAATATAAAATCATCTAACTGCACTGCCAAAGAAAAGAGCTCCAGTTCTCCTACTGAAAGCATTACCCCACATGTTGTCATTGCAATGATGGTGAAGCTGCACATTGTCTGCAGTTACTGTCATTCAAACTATGAAACTGACAGCAACTTCCAGAACCTGCACCTCAGTTGCATGCAGAAATCCACAAGTTGCTGTCAGTCGTTCTCTGTTTCTCAGCAAGGTGCTGTTTAGAAGTGACGCAAATAGAAGCCTTCTGAAATCATATGATTGATGTGAACTTCACTCACTAAGAATCCTTGAAGAAGCTATGTCTTGTTGAATGAAATGTAACTATAGTTTTAACACCATATTGAGTGCTTAATTACTGTTATGAAACTACTTAGGTCTTAAAAATTTAATTTTGAATTCTATAACAAAAAAACACCCTAGGTTTTCCTTTTAAAGTTTGTTTATCTGTTATCTTCTGGCTTAATCCCACGTGTTTATTGTAACCTTTATTTCATTGTCTATAAAATAATTTAAAAACTGAAAGTCAATCAGCATATTTTAACGTCCTGGCTTCCTGGTTATGAGAATTCTTCAATGCTATTGCCTGCTCAACATGCTTGATAGCATCACTGTTGCTAGATGCGAGATATCCCCTGCGTCAGAACAAAATAAACCATGGGAAAGATTAAATTTATACCACACAGCTTGTTAGATTTTGTGGGCAGCTTTCCTCTAGCTCAGAGATGAGTGAATTGCTTCTCTGCTGACTGAAAAATCTTAATAAGACACAAGCATCACATAAAAGAGATTTTTGCTCATGGAAAGACACACCTTTATCCACTCGCCCATTTCACTGGTGTTATTCAATAACAGTTTGTGTCAGAATCTGTTGGTAATGTATTTGTTATTACTGTGAAACACATATATACAATGTGTGCAGGTTATACAAAGCAACTATTAAAGACAATGATTTGAACTGTAAATAACCTGGACTAAATCTCCTTCTGGTTTTCCATTAACTCTGCAATTCTTACATTGGCATGGACTACACTAATTTTAAGTGCACCAGTGGAGATGACACCAGGTACTCAGTGACACTGGTCAGAAATCTATCCTGCAAATAGCTTTCAGAAATGCACTGCTGGAAAAAAAAGACTAATTGGTTTATTCAGTGAGGATCATATTCTTATCAAGATAAAGACCACTACTTGAATAGGCTCAAAGAAAATGGATCAGTCCAAACTCAGTTGATATTGTCCGTAAATGGTTAAAACGTTTGTCTGAAACTATGTTATCAAGATCTGTGGAAAGATTCCATAAACAGATAATTCGATTAAGTCTTCACATATTTACCAAGAAATTTATTATTAAAATGCATACTCAATAACTCATTGTCCTTTTGATTATTTATGAAACATGATCCAAAAATGTCCACTATGCAAATTTAAAATTGAGTCAAGGAAATGTTCACATTTGATGTTCCAATAGAGTTTAAAAATTTTCCAGCAGATTGTGGCCATTGAGCTCACCTGCCTGAGCCAGTTCTTTCAGGGTGGTATCCAATTAGTCCCACTCTTTTTTTCTGTCTCTCTGTAGCCCTGTAAATGTCTGTTTTTAAAGTACATATCCAATTATTTTTTGAAAGTTATAACTGAATCCGCTTCTACTACTCTTCCAGGCAGCACATCCCAGATTTTAAACTAAACTCAATATTTTTCCACGTAATCATTTTTTGTCAATCATTTTAAATCTATGTTCTCTAGTTACTGACCCTCTACTAATCATATCAGTTTCTACTCTATCAAAACATGTCATTATTTAGAGCACCTCTTTTTAAATCATCCCCTTACATTCTGTACTCAAATAATAACCGCAAACTCCCTTTAATCTCTCATACCTGGCCATTTTTCTTTCCACAAAATTCCTTTTTTTTGTACTTTATACCGTACCTCCATTTATAGGGCCCTTTAAAATTATACCACCCAGTAGATAATGTCTCTCCTGTTTTCACTTGCAAAATGTATCCTTCCTTGTGTTAAAGCTGTTTGCCATTTTCTATATGTCTGCTGAAGTCTGCTACAATCCTCCTCATTGTTTACTAAATTTCCAGGTTTGAGCCATCCACAAACTTTGAAATCTTGCCCTTGACAATATAAATAGCAGTGGCCACAAATCGTGCATCTGAGGGCATACTACTGTGTAATTCCTCTGTTCTGATAAGAATTCCTGATCAATGTTCTCTGCTTTCACTTAGCCCATTTTGTCTCATTGCTGCCAGTAGCCCTTTAATGCTTATTTTGTGTATTTTCTGACCCATTTTACTGACAGAAATAGATAACCTGTTACGAGTTTTACGTATTTACTCAATAACTTACCACTAGGTGGTGCATGCACAATGATCACACTCCCATTATTGCCCCTATTTGTGAAGGATGCTGACAGTTCTGTACACTGCCTCGTCCTGTCAGCAAGCTACTTACCATATGAAAAAAGGATAAGGCCATACCTCAACGCTACTGCACAATGGCATTTCATTGCAATCTGGCATTGTATCATCTGATCATTTTAAATCAGTTCTGATATTCTGAAATTGCATCCTAAATCCTCATTAATGATAAACTGTATGTATCGATGTTTTTCTGAAGAAGGGTCTAGACCCGAAACGTCAGCTTTCCTGCTCCTCTGATGCTGCTTGGCCTGCTGTGTTCATCCAGCTCTACATCTTGTTATCTCTGTATGGATTGGATTATACTTACACAGGAAAATTCACTTAAAGTGATACAGCTATCAAATGATCTTGACTGAAATAAGAAAGCTATGATATCAGTCATACAGAAATCAATCCAATATCAATAGCAGATGTGTCATTTTATCTTGTATGTAAAACAATTAAAAGAAGAATAAGATTTATTTATACAGAATATTTTTCATTCAGATTCTGGAATAAAAGTGTTTTTACACAGAGTTTTTAAAAAATTATTGTTTAATCAGGAACAAATTATAAAATACAGAACGAATTAAAAGTTTTATTCAACACAATATGGGTGTCACTCATCTATCCATTCAGAACTTCTTTTGAGAAGGTGGTGGTGAGCTACCTTCATGAATCATTGCAAAAAGCTTTGTTTTGCAATGCTTTGTTACAACTGAGTATTTCAAGAGGCAGTTAAGAGTCAACCACATTTCTGATGGTGAGGTAGCAGGTTTCCATCCTTCAAAGACAGTAGCAAATCAGTACTTTCAATTTATTATTAACTATAACTGTTTTTTAATTAAATGAATTTAAGCCCCTCAGTTTGAGTCGTTTAAATTTATGTGTCTGATTAATTAATCAGGCTTCTGGATTACTAGCACCGTAACATAACCATTGAGCTACAATACTAGACATATTGAAATTGATATGACATTTGAAGTGCTCAGACTGTAATGTCTGTTCCTGTTTGAATATAGTCTTCATATCTAAGTTTTTGAGCCTGCAAGTGGTACTTTTTACATTATTTGCAAACTCCAGTAATGTCCAAATTACTACAACCTACACAGAATGCTAAAATCTTAAATGCAGGATAGCATAATTCTTGATGTTATCCCATGAAAGAAACACTGTGACTTATTCATTCCCTGCATTTAAAAAACTGCCATTTTTTATTATTACAGGAATTTACTAATGTTGAGTTAGAGGTTTTGGTTGAAATTAAAAGGACGGTGTTTAGTTGTTTATTTCTTCAGTGATGATCATCTTAGTTTGGATTTGGTTGTAGGTGTTCAGTGTTGTATTTATCTGTTCAATGCATTGTTTCTTCTACTGTCAAAGTAATTAAATATTGATGTAATGTTCCAGTTAGCAGTGTCAGGGAATGTCACTTTTCACTGTACTGGAGTTGTAGCTGAAACAAAAACAATTTTACACTGTTATAAAATAATAATGTTTACATTTCTGCTTAAACACTTCAAACCATTTTGCATGTTCAAACATTTTTGAAATATGATAACTGTTGTTATTTAGGCCATTTCACATCAGGATGGTTTGTGAATATTAATGAGAAAAACTCTTAATAAATCTGTTTTGATGCTGTTGATTGAGGAATGGATGCCGTAAAAACACTGTGCTTTGTTCTGAAGAGAAAATGAGATATTAACACCTCACCTAAATTTTCCAGAATAGCAGGTATCTGCTCCAAAGCACAGCAGTTCCAATAATGCAGTATTTCCTCAGCATTGCATTAAAGAATCAACCTAAATATGGGCAAGAAATGTTTGCGTTTACTTAGTATCTCATATCTTTAAGAGACCCAAAATAGTCCAATGGACAATTAATGACTTTTGAAGTATAGATGCTCTTGTTTAGTCAAAATACAGCTAATGGGTAATAAATGAAATGAACGGCAAATAATCTGTTATTAGTGTTGACTAAGGAATTACTATTAGGTGACATACTGAAGAAGTCCTTGGTCTTCCTCGGAAAAGTGCAATCAGATCTCCTAAGTCAATTTTATCATACAGTTTTTAGGTTTAGTATCTAAAATATGGCATATTTAACAAAACAGAATTCAGTAAAATATCTAAGTTACATGGGTTACAGCCAAGAATATGAGCTAAAACCCGGTATTATGTATGAATCCACAACTTTTAATCCTTGAATGATATACTAGAAATGTTATGACCCACTTCTTTATGGATTGAGCCTTGTTTTTTCATTTCCCCCACCAGCAGTAAGTGAGATAGAATCAAGCCTAACCTCAACACCCAGCATGGAAATACCTCTCACAGAGATTCAACAGAACACCTCCAAGGATAAAGCAGAGTTATTTAATTGTATGTTATCTGTTTATATTTTTTAAAAAGTTAAATGTGTAATTCGTACGGTCAGAACTTAATCCAATTCTGTAATTTTTTTAGCAATTTACAGCAATCCCCGCAATTCGAGTGAAAACTACACAGAGGCAAATGGTATGTTGATAAAATACACTTTGTCAATATTCATAAATGTGAGTAACTACCTTAATCTAATTTTGAACACGTAGACGACTGTAAAATTAATTGCTTTTTTAACATCTAACTTGTGAACATATGAATGAGGAACCAGAGTCAGCCATTCAGCCCCTCAAGTCTGCTCTGCTATTCAGTAGGATCATGGCCAATCTTATTGTAACCTCAATTCCACATTTCCACCTATACTTGTTAACCTTTCAATCTGTTGCTTAAATCTGTTCCCTCTGGTTGCTGATTTTTCAGTCATCTGAATCAATTTATCCTTATTTACAGTACATAAACCCTTCATGCTTATATGCACATCTATGAAACTCTTTTAGCCTTACTTCTCTGCTTGAAGGAAAGCTGTCAAACTCCCTTTCAACTTTCTTTTTTTTTTCAACCTTTATCCCTGGAACCACTCTGGTAAAACACTTCCATATCCTCTCCAAAGCCTTCATATTGTTCCTAAAGTACAATGCCAGGATTGGGCACCATACTCCAGCTGGGCTGCAGCTGATTGAGGTACCAGATGAGAACTTGGTATCCAAGGAAGAGGACTTTGACAACCTACAGTAAATGAGGAGGTTGTGGTAATTGTAAAATTAGTTGAAACGACACATTTAAAAAGCTGGCAGTACATAAATTGGGTAAGTCAACTTGGCCTGGGTGAAGAGATAACAAGGTGTAGAGCTGGATGAACACAGCAGGCCAAGCAGCATCAGAGGAGCAGGAAGGCTGACGTTTCGGGCCTAGACCCTTCTTCAGAAATAACATCTGTACCAGATTACTGAAACATGGTAGAAATTGCAGAAGTGCAGACCACAATCTTCCAATCTTCCTCAGACACAAGGGTCGTGTCAGAAACTGAGGAACTGCAAATTTTATCTCCATGTTTTAGAAAAGTCAAGAAATCTAAACTGGCAATCATATGCCAACCAGTTTAATGTCAATGGTGGGGAAGATTTTTAAAAAATCAATAATCCAGGTGAAAATTAACAGCCACATGCATTAACAAAGGAAACGAAAATGTGTATATTGGTCTTGAAATTCTAAAGAATTCTTCCAATCTCCACTCAGAATTTTTATAGAAAATCAGCATCTAATCTGCCTCCTCCAGATCTGCAGGGAAACACCCAGATGCTCTTGTGCCCAATGCAGCTCCCCCTCAATTAGATTGATCCTTCTCTTGAAGACATAAGCAAAACAATTATTTTACTGTTTTCCTCACCAGATTTTCACTTTCCATTCTGCTGCTTTAGCTTAGCTCTCATCAAGACCCACACATTCATCATCCCTGTCACTGATGACCTACATTGGCTACCATTACTCATCCACTCCTTCCTCACTCCATTACAATCTAGTGTTTATATACCATAATGTCTTGCCCTCTCTTCTAAATCTCTGTTTCTCTAACTGGACTCTTGTGCATTTTTCCCTCTTTCACCTCCATCGCTGACATAGTTTCAATCATCTAAGTCCTATGGTCTGTAATTCCCTTCCTCAAAACAAACCAGACAGCTAGAGATTAAGAGACAACAAGGTGCAGGGCTGGATGAACACAGCAGGCCAAGCAGCATCATAGGAGCAGAGAGGCTGACGTTTCGGGCCTAGACCCTTCATCAGAAAAGGGGGAGGGGAAGGGGGTTTTGAAATAAATAGGGAGAGAGTGGGAGGCGGATAGAAGAGGGATAGAGGAGAGGATAGGTGGAGAGGAAACAAACAGGTCGAAGAGGCGGGGATGGGGCCAGGAAAGGTGAGTGTAGGTAGGGAGTTAGGAAGGGGATAGGTCAGTCCAGGGAGGACGGACAGGAACTCGCTTCTTTGACTGGCCTCTCCCAATCTTTGTTTCTGCAAGAATTTTTGTCTGACTACACCTCTATGAACTGCTTTGGATAAACATGTCATATGCAAGGTGTTATATTCCAACTTCTGGTCTGAGATTGGTGCCTTTTCTGCAAATATTTTACTGTCTTTCTTTGAGTTTCTGATTTTACCTTGTACAGATTAGTAATGTGTCAAATTTTCATGGAATCTTACACACAGAATACTTTGAAAACTTTACATTACTAAAGGTGTTATTGTATTTGCCTTTGAACATACTGATTCCTCAAATAATCAATGATAAAATATTTAAGAGGTTCAGTGTCATTTCAGGAAAATACCTCCTGAAATTTACTCA
This sequence comes from Rhincodon typus, assembly GCF_021869965.1. Classification (NCBI taxonomy): domain Eukaryota; kingdom Metazoa; phylum Chordata; class Chondrichthyes; order Orectolobiformes; family Rhincodontidae; genus Rhincodon; species Rhincodon typus. The sequence goes on from NC_063363.1 coordinate 14,554,902, forward strand.
TAATTAACTGCTGACCATTGGGAAATCTACAGTAAAAAGTCACATATGCAAGACTCATTATTGGCTATTGCATATTATATAAATATTGCCTGACAATTTCAGGTAACACATTCAATTTTACTTCTCAAACTTCAATTTCATCAATTGAAAAATCTATTACCCTAATAGAAATTTTGATAAAATGTCTCCCATCCTATTTTATAAAGTTGCTATATTCAAACAAATGGATAATTAATGAAACCTAAAAACAAAAAGTATGTAACACACAAAAAATTTTAAAAGTTGTATTTTATAGATACTATCCTGGAGTGATAAAGTTTAACCTTGCACACCAGATCATGATTACACATAACATGAATGCTCCTTAATCAAAACTACTGTCACACTTATTCTAAGTGCCTTTTGATCAATAGTTCTTTTATTTTGTTGACTTTGTTAATGAAAAGTGTATTTTGTATTTGTTTCAGAATGGACTATCAACTCTACAACTGTACGGAATTTAACAAAGAATTCATCATTAGAACAAGAAAATCCAAATGCCACAGCAAAATGTGAAAATAATCAAATCAGTAAGTCAATCTGCAAACTATTTTTAAAATAATTATAAAATGTAGAATCATGAATATGAAATTGGCAAAACCACACTGAAAGTAATTTCATGATCAAGAAAGAACTACTAATTACAATGAGTAATACTTGGAATAGCACATCGTGTCTACCAACAGATATGAATTCGATTTTACAATGAGTTTAAAGTCACAGTAGTATCCTCAAATAATACTGAGTATTGCATTGGTTTAAGCTGATCAAACAAAATGCACAATAGATTATCAGCCATCTGTTTTACAGTCAGTTCAATTTTCTTTTCCATTGACCCAATAAAATCAGGATATAAACATGCTGTTTACTTGCTATCACCCATGACCAATTTTATTCTCATTGAGTCTTGATTTTCAGCACTGCACAACAGGGTTCTAGGCAAAGCCTGGATTCACTAGTTCACTTGATGGTTTTGGAAAGTAAAGCTTTCCGGCTCATCTTAATTTATCCGTCAGAAGAAATCTTCTCACAGCAGATGTTATAACCCTGAACAAGAGTGCAAAATTTACGTTACACTCTAATCGTGCCCATAACTTTTTTGTTGAAAGTAGACAACATTTGAGATCCCAAGTACTTACCAACAGAGATGCCACAAGATTCCAAAATTTTCAACAAACAAATTAAACTTTACTATACAAATATTAAAAGTAAAACAATCTGCAATATATATAAAATTTACATTCTAATATTCAGGATTATTGTGCATTAAGTGTGAGCTGAATTTAAACTGTGGTCAAGCACCTGACAGATTGCATTTCCAGTGGTCAACTAGGGCAAGATGTATCCCGTCCAGACATTAGCGACACTGTGGGTCACCATATCACATTAAATAATGAAGAAAAATAAAGATCTAGCTGTCACAGCCTGTCAACATAAACTGTCTCAATAACTGTTGATGTCTTGGTAAGTCAGCCTTTTCTCCCAAGACAGAGTGTTCCCAAGAACTAGAGGCACTGCTGCCTCACAGCGCTAGCAACCCGGGTTCGATTCCACCCTCGGGCGACTGTCTGCGTGGAGTTTGCACATTCTCCCTGTGTCTGCATGGGTTTCCTCTGGGTGCTCCGGTTTCCTCCCACAGTCCAAAGATGTGCAGGCTAGGTGGATTGGCCATGCTAAATTGCCCGTAGTGTTCAGGGATGTGTAGATTAGTGGGTTACAGGGAGATGGGTCTGGGTGGGATGCTCTGAGGTTCGGTGTGGACTTGTTGGGGTGAAGGGTCTGTTTCCACACTGTAGGGATTCTATGATCTTGAAAAGGTGCAATTTCAGCTTTTTGCAAAAACCAAGTTTCATTGAGGTGCCATTTAACTTCTGTAAGCTCCAATCTTTCTCGGTTTCATCAAGCAAATACTGCTACGGGCTTCCTTCATCCCATTTCCAGTTACACTGAACTATCAACAGCATCCAGTATCTTCTGTCCTAATTATCTAGTCTGCTAAAAACAGTATTCTCGCAGCTTCAAGCTGCAATCAACATGTCCCACCAAACTCGTGGATACACTGAAACCAAAGAACCTTATGAAGATCCAGCCATCCCCATGGCATTGTCAGCTCTGAACTATTGGGTTTAACAGCTTTTCAGAGTTCACTAAATACTTTTAAGCTAATTTAGCTCTAAACCCCAAACCAGAAAAATCACTTCTGATCATGTTAAATAATTATGGGTAACCTTTTTACACAACACAAATTCAAATGTTTCAATGTGATAGACATCCATGCGTTTCAGTTGCATTTATCACATTTTCCAGTTAATTATTAATTCCTAAAATTAAGAATTATTTTTTAAATCACACCGATATTCACAACACAGTGTTGAACTGTAGATTAAGCTCCTTTTCCATTGGTTTTGAGGAATGTCAGTCCCATATGACTGTCTGACTTACTAGTTGTCAGCAGCAACATTTCTACCACAATAAATGCAATATAAAAGCTGCTTTTTTTTTGGTCTGCCCTACCTTGTAATAATTCCATTTCTCACATTGACTGCACTCTATATGACAAAAAGCTTGCTGCGTTATAATGGAGAACATTGATGAATTAGAGAAAGAATGTTGGGGTGCGAGTCTTGTCAGTCACAAATAAATTTCATATTTTGCCAACAATGCTGGAAAATACAGGCTTGTGAGCACTAATAAAACTTAGGTCAATGCTTCAGGGAAATCATTCACCCAAGCTGAAAACTAAAAGTTAAAAGAATTTTCTAGCAGAGTTTGAAAAAACATGGTGAATGCTGATAGACCAACTGGATACCTTGCTTTTCTTCAAATATTATGTGTTTTGCTCCGTACAAAAACATGCTTGTAACTATTTGACAAGTTAATCAAATATAGTTCTAAACGAAATCAAAATGTGCAAACAAAACTGAATATTTTAATCCAATTTTTTTTTGGAAATGTACAGTGTCTGAATTGTTTTAAAAATAATTTCATATAGCTGCAGAAGTTGTGCCTACATACAAATGTATTGACTTTATGCTCACAAAAGGATAAAAGAACCCTGGTGTTGGATTACTGAATCCCTTACAGTAATGTTCATAACCAAAAATATCAGACAAAAACAGATGTCTGTATGTTTTCTACTTGCAACTAGTCATTATTAACTTATATCTTGTTTGTATCCTTTACAGTGGAAAATAATGGAAAACCAGAGAAACTACAAATGAAAAAGAGTAGTGCTCTTTTACTGATACTTGTAGCTTTCCTGATCTGTGGTTTACTTATTGTGTTCCAACTGTTTGTGCTAAAAATAAGGAAGGAGCATTTAAAATGGAGGAAACGTAAGTACGCTTTTAATACATTTTTGATCTTTTACTTTCTGTTTTTCCCGACTCCCAAAACTACTGCCTTATTCGCTGAAAAACAGACCCACCTGTAGTTGGCTCCAGCTGCTATTGCTGGCTCTGACTGCATCCTCTGACAATGCGAATGGCAAACTATTCAACTGTAGAGCTTGCTGTCAAAACTTAATACAATGTATATGAATAGATTTATAAATCCTGCACTGATGGTAGGAAATCATACTCAATGGGCCTAAAGTTCTGTACTACTGCAGCTTTTTCTCCATCTTCTTTTGCAAGCGTGATCCCCAATCAGAGCACGGGTTAATTTACTCTATAATTTACTCTTATGCATAGTGAAAAAAAAATAACACTAAAGACTGTCACTGCTTACAATTTTTTTCACTTCTTTCAGAAAAAGATGACTCTGATTTAACGGTGGAAAGTAACAAATCAAACAGATCAAGTAATGAAGAAAATGTTCGACATGAAAATAATAATCGAGGTAGGTTAGTAAGATTATTTCCTGAGGATTTTGATAGGATTTCAAATATAACATAATTTGGAATCTATTCCAAAACAACTATGAATTAATTCTCTTGTTCCAAATGATCAATTCTTTGTCCAAAGATTATTCTTTGAAATTCTTCAAAAGTTAGAGATTGGACTTGTTCAAATCATACTTATTATTTTTAACACCACTAAGGTTTGAAATGTATAACAAAGCAAAGGCAAGGTGAAGCAAGGAATAGTGACTTGATGATGATTACAGTGGATGACAGTTTAAAGAAGAGATTAAAGACTAGGTCTGAATTTCAGCAAATATAACACTGGTATGGTAGACAATAAGGAGAGATAGCAAGGGAAAGGAAATGAGAAACAAAGAGACTTATCACCTTTGAGGGTTTCTAGTCTCCTGATACAGTCAATGTGTTTCAGTATGTACATACTAGAATATAACATGCCCATACAATTGAGAAAATTAACTTCCATAAAATTCAAATCCTGAAAGAAGTCAGAATCAACTTTATTTTTATTGAGTAAGACTGAAGTCGATCTGTAGTGCCCTTCCCTCTGAGCCAGAAGAGCCAGGTTTAAGTCCCAGCTGCTCCAGAGCAATGTAATAACATCTCTGAACAGGTTAGTTAAAGGTCAAAATCACATGTCACCAGGCTATAGTCCAAAAGGTTTATTTGAAAACTCAAGCTTTCGGAGACTCACTCCTTCTTCAGGTGTTAGTGAGAGAGGTGGTATCAGACACAGAAGTTGTAAGGGTCACTGCCCTGAAAGAACTAAAGGTTTCATCAGTGTAAAGAAGAGGTGACATTTTAGGTCAGACAATGCATGTCAGATTGGGGCCTTGCTTAGAATCTGCTTGTGTTTTGGTTGGAGTCAGACTGGTTTTATTTCTAAAGTAGGAATTTATAAAATGACACGTTAACTGGCTCTCTATAAATTGTGTGCTTTTTGAACAAAATAGAATGTAATTGCAAATACAAATTCACCCCATAGATTTACATATGTGTGTGTGTGTGAGGGAGAGAGAGAGAGAATGTGTGTGTGTGTGTGTGTGTGTGTGTAAGAGGGGGGAGGGAGAGAGTGTGCCTGTGTGTGTGTGTTTGTGTGAGAGAGAGATGGAGAGAGAGGGGGAGAGAGGGAGAGTGTGTGTGTGTGTGCCTGAGAGACAGTGTGTGTATGAGAGAAGATTCTGACTGAGGTTTTTGCTTCTGTTTGCTCATATCGATATTCTCAACAAGTGTGGTAAAAGCACGGCACTAAATTTGGGAACTTGAAATTGTCTCAATAGAAATGCTTGATAAGAGTGATGAGTGATGATTTTCATCATTGTTAAATGTGAGTTAAGTTTTGCAATTTTGAAGTCAAAACTTTTTTTTTGCCCCTATATAGAGCCAAATTTTGCAAAGCATTACACAATTCAAATACATTCAGAGGAACAAATGAAGCAATATACGAACAGCATCACTGAAGATCAAATAAATACGTTGGACAAGGAGAGCAAAGTATAAGTTGTTATAACAACAGCACATATTTGCATTTGATTTTAATGCAAACTTGTCTTGATTTTGTTTTGAAAGAAGTTTTACAAAACAGTTGCCTTTATTGCACTTACTTCCAGATGTACGGTGGGAGAAATTATAATCTATGTAGAATATTTTACAACAGTTTACCGAATGTGAATCATCTCCTTTTAAGTTTTGTTTCCAAATCGAAAAATGTGAAGATTTTAGAATTTTTGTTAATGTACTTAACAGTTGCACTTATATTTATTGCTATTTGCACATTAAATACAATTTTTAAATACTTTTTAAAATTGATTTACTTTGCATTTTTGTTCTAATTTGAGTTAGATGTCAACGCTGTGAAAAGAAAAACTTTCTTGATTCTTTATGGGTAATTTGTTAAACACCACAGCCATTCTTTTCACAGAAATAAAAATTGGAAAGCTGGATTTCCCACATGCTAGCAACTATGCTTTCTTGTTTATACTGGTAGGCTCCCTGTCCACTGCATTTCAGTTGATGCTTCTTCCTCTCACACATCAGAAGGCTAGTTTCAGCTCTTCCAGTATTCCAACAACACTCTCATATTTCGGTTTCTCCTTTTCCTCCTCATTGATATAGTCACATTCACTTTTTCGGTATCCATTTCCTCTACCTTTAGACAAATTTTACCTCACTGCTTGCACTAATGGATAGAAGCAGCAAGCTTTCCCTCAGTATTTTTGCTAGTGGAAGACACATTGCATCTGGGACAATGGCTCCTCATCTTGGAAAAATTCACACTCGCAACTGACAGAAATGAGAAAATCTTTTATTAGCAGCAGCAATGGCAAGTATAGAAGCAAAGCTGATCAAGGCATGTGGAGTCAATCTATCAACAGCAATGACACTCAGGAATGGTGCGAAAGAGAGAATGTCCCACCACTTTCAGGGCTGCCTTTGTTATGAAAGTAAAAATAGATATGCACGGCCAGTTTCTGAGTATGCATGGACATGGGTATAATCCTTGCACATGAATCTTGCTGATTATTGCCAGCATTTTCTGTTTTTATTTCAGATTTCTAGCATTTGGTAGTATTCTTTAGTTTGATAATGTGACATAACTAAATTGAATTTTGGAACAAGTTCCAGTTAAATAACATCTTATGCTTTTTGTAGATAGTAAATATATTATTCTCATATACATCAGCAATAATAAAACAAGTCCAGATATTTTCAAAATCTTTTGATTCCTTGATTGCCATAAACTTAAGGGATTTTAAAAGTCAGAGATTAAAGAAATCAAACAGGTTTCTAAAAAAGAAAGTTACAAGACTTTGCATTGAATCCAAGAGGATGACTTTGCTGGATCTTGCATGGCATGTTCTTTGTTTTGCATTATTACACAACATTAAGATGTACTGATCAAATTATCTCAGTCTGATCAAACCTGGTGTTCCATATGTTCAGTCTTCTATGAATTAAAGCAATAGAGCTATTTCTGCCTGACCTTTTCTCACCAGATGATGAATGTACTTGATCCACCTTCTAAGATTCAAGAAATATATAATCAAAAAACATCAATGCTCTGTTCAGGCAATGACATGGATGTCATTTTTAGACACAAACAAAAACAGAAATTGCTGGAAAATCTCTGGCAGTATCTGTGTAGAGAAATCAGAGTTAATGTTTCAGGTCTAGTGACCTTTCTTCATTTTTATACATTTGGGTTACACTATTTTCCAAGCAAATAAAAGACAGTAAAAGTAAAATATTCAGGGTACTTGAGGGAGCAACTGTTGCCATTGAACTCAAATTTTTGACTATGAGGAAAGGCAAGAAAAATTCACAGGACTATCAGCTTCAAGATGATGTGAAATAGATCTTTTAAAAGTATATGAACAGATTTTTTTTAACAAGTAATAATATGCAGATATTGAGTGAGAGCTGCACTGGGCTGAACAGTAATCTGCTCAATCGTTGAACGGTTGGTCCCACTTGAAGTAAATATTCAATACCAAAATGTAGGTACTGGGTGGCATATTGTAGATGGAATTATACGCCAGACTTTAATCAGCGCGGTAAGTGGCGACATATAAACTTTTCACTCTACTCATTGAGTATATGTGACAATGAAGGCTAATTCTAATTCTAAAATTCTAATTTTTGGACTTAAAAGAACTGGAGAGAAGCAAGAAAATGAATACATAAAAAATAACATTGTTTTAGAGCTTTATATTGGAACATTCGAATCTGCTTATTGCAATCGGCAAGGCAAATCATTTGTCATTTCAGCAGGACAGAAGCAACAGCTGCCCATCTCAGAATCCAAGACAAATAGAATGTAAAATGCTGGCAATCACAGCGGGACAGGCAGCATCCATGGAGAGAAAGCAAACTAATATCTTGAGTCTAGATGACTTTACATCAGAGCTGAAGTATAAAGGGAGTAGCATTTATGCAATAGTTGGGGGGAGGGAGGGGAAGGTGTTGGGGTGCTCGGGAAGAAAGGATGTTGATAGTTCAGATTAAGTGATCGGAATGTGAGAATGACATAACAATGGTGCGTCTAACTGCCAGTCTGGGAAGAGCAAACAGTCCCACTGGGGCGGGGGCAGGGGATAGAGGGTGACACAAAATGTAGAAAGCAAAGCTAAAAGAAAGGGAAGGAATAGGTTCACAATTTGAAGGTGTTGGACTTAATATTAAACCCAGAAGGTTGTAAAGTGCTTAGTTTGAAGATAAGATGCTGCTCTTCCAGTTTTCACTGTGATTCGCTGGAGCATTGCAGCATGCCAAGAACAGACAAGTGGGTATGCGAGCAGTACGCTATGTTAAACTGACTGGCTACAGGAAGATCAGGGTTACACTTGCGCATGGACTGGAGGTGTTCTGCAAAGTGGTCACCCAGCCTGTGTTTGGTTTCTCCAATGTAGGGTAGACCATATTGAGTGCAGTGAATACAATACACAAGATTGGAGGAGGTTCAGGTGGAATGCTGTTTTGCCTGGAAAGACAGTTTAGGTCCTTGGATGGTGAGCACGGAGGAGGTGAAGGGGCAGATGTCACATCATCTACAGTTACATGAGAAGGTGCCACGGGAAGGGGGAGTGGTGTTGGTGGTCAAGCAATGGACTAGGGTTCCCGGAGGGAACGATCTCTGAGAAATGCAGATTGGGGAGTGATGGGAAGATGTGTTTGGTGGTGGCGTTCTACTGGTTTTGTCCAAAATGGCGGAGAATGATCCTTTGAATGCAGAGGCTGATGGATGAAAATTGAGAACAAGGGGGATCCAATCATGCTGTTTTGAGTGATGGAAAGGGGCAAGGGCGGAAGCATAGGTGATAGGTCGGATGCGGTTGAGGGCCCTGTCAACCACAGTGGGCGGGAAACCATGGTTATGGAAGAAGGAAGCCATGTCAGCTGCAGTATGGAGCTGGAAGAACACAGCAGGCCAGGCAGCACCAGAGGAGCAGGCAAGTTGACATTTTGGGTCAGGACCCTTCTTCAGAAATGGGGAGGGAAGGGAACGCAGAAATAAATAGAGGGGTTGCTGTGGAAGTTAGGTGGGATGGTCATAGGTGAGTGTAGGTGGGGAGTGGTCAGCGGGATGGGAGGGGCGGATAGGTGGGAGAGAATACGGACAGGTTGGTTCAAGTCAAGGAGGCGGGGATGAGAGGGAGGGTTGGACATGGGATGAGGCCGGAGGTGGGGAGATTTTAAAACTGGTGAAATCCATGTTTTAGGCCATTGGGCTGTCGGCTCCCGAGGCGGAATATGAGGTGCTGCTCCTCCAGTTTGTGGTTGATGTCATTGTGACACTGGAGGAGATCCAGGATGGACATGTCACCCAGGAAATGGGAGGGGGAGTTAAAATGGTTGGTGACCGGAAGGTGTTGTCATTTGTCACGGACAGAACGCTGATGCACTACAAAATTGTCTCTGAGTCGACGGGCTCATGATCTGGGGGAGATAGGAAGAAGTATCCGACAGTTGGAATTGAGCCTCCGCAAGGTAAAGATGAGTGTGCCTAAACACGGATTTCACCAGTTTTAAAATCTCCCCACCTCCAGCCTCATCCCATGTCCAAACCTCCCTCTCATCCCCGTCTCCTTGACCTGATACAACCTGTCCATCTTCTTTCCCACCTATCCACCCCTCCCATCCCACTGACCAACCCCCATCACTCCCCACCTGCACTTACCTATCACCATCCTACCTACCTTCCCCAACCCCACCCCTCCTCTCTATTTATTTCTGAGCTCCCTTCCCCCTCCCCATTTCTGAAGAAGGGTCCCAACTCGAAACATCAACTTTCCTGCTCCTCTGATGCTGCCTGGCCTGCTGTGTTCTTCCAGCTCCATACTGTGCTATCTCTGACTCCAGCATTTGCAGTTCTTGCTATCTCTGAGCCACATCAGTTGCGCTGCTTTGGAAGGTGGCATCATCCAAACAGATGCAACACATGCAAAGGAACTGGGAGAATGGGATGGAATTCTTGCAAGACGGGGTGGAAAGAGCTGTCGTGAAGGTAGTTGTGGAAGTCAGTGGCTTTGTAGTGAATGGCAGTGGACAGTTTACTCCCCGAAATGAAGTTGGCGAGGTCAAGAACAGGAGGGGAAGTTCCGGAAAGGGATGATGTGCAAGTTATAGAGGGGTGGAAATTGGAGGCAAAATGAACAAATTTTTCAAGG
>NC_063363.1:14569969-14578179 GCF_021869965.1 Rhincodon typus
TCTACAAATAAAGTGTAAATGCTTTTAACCTGCATGGTCTGATGAATGAAACCTACTGGCTGCTGAAGGTTCATCCATTTTCTGTTGTCAATTTCAGTTTATTCCAGATGGTGGTGCTGGCAATCATTACATTTCTGTGAAGACAAAGCATTCCATTTTCTGAGGTAACAAGGTGTAGAGCTTGATGAACACAGCAGGCCAAGCAGCATCAGAGGAGCAGGAAAGCTGACGTTTCAGGCCTAGACCCTTCTTCAGAAATGAGGGAGGGGAAGGGGGTTCTGAAATAAATAGGGAGAGAGGGGGAGGCGGATAGAAGATGGATAGAGGAGAAGATAGGTAGAGAGGAGACAGACAGGTCAAAGAGGCGGGGATGGAGCCAGTAAAGGTGAGTGTAGGTGGGGAGTTAGCGAGGGGATAGGTCAGTTGAGGGAGGAGAGACAGGTCAAGGGGGCGGGATGAGGCTAGTAGGTAGGAGATGGGGGTGGGGCTTGAGGTGGGAGGAGGGGATAGGTGGGAGGAAGGACAGGTTAGGGAGGCAGGGACAAGCTGGGCTGATTTTGGGATGTAGTAGGGGGAGGGGAGATTTTGAAGCTTGTGAAGTCCACATTGATACCATTGGGCTGCAGGGTTCTCAAGCGGAATATGAAGTGCTGTTCCTGCAACCTTCGGGTGGCATTGTTGTGGCACTGCAGGAGGCCCAGGATGGACATGTCGTCTGAGGAATGGGACGGGGAGTTGAAATGGTTCGCGACTGGGAGGTGCAGTTGTTTAGTGCGAACCGAGCGTAGGTGTTCCGCAAAACGGTCCCCAAGCCTCCGCTTGGTTTCCCCAATGTAGAGGAGGCCACAACGGGAACAGCAGGTATAGTATTCCACATTAGCAGATGTGCAGGTGAACATCTGCTTGATGTGGAAAGTCTTCTTGGGGCCTGGGATGGGGGTGAGGGGGGAGTTGTGGGGGCATTTTCTGTATTACATTCTCGATGTGATAATGAAAGATCCATCTGTAGTTGCCAGTCGACTTTGAAGAGAGCACACACTAGAATGGCTTTTGGGCTTCACCTGTTAATCACATCTCACAGGCTCTGAAACTGCAAACATAATCTCTTATTCATCCCTATTAATGACGCCCAGGGCAAATGTCATCATCTTGAACTATGCTCCCATTTCTACTTTCATTCTGTCTTGGAAAGGGCAAAGTTGTGAGGCACTTGTAAAGGGAGTGGCATGCAGCTTCAAAACCTAAAAGTGAGGAGGAAACCAGAACACTAAAATCTGAAACTGATCAAGATGAAGCTGATAAAGTTTCGAGATATAATCCGTCTAGAAGTCCAGTCAATAACTGCACCATTTACAGTCTGACACTGGTCCCAGCTGGTAGCGTATACCTTAAAAATGGTACAAATATTACCAGGAGTTTCCTTGAGCTTGGATGCAACTGAAAATCTAATCTAGCAAACATGTGTTTTGCTTGCAAAAAGAAAGTCAGGAATTGCTGAAGAAATGTTTTTTTCTCCTTTCAGGTTCCATCATCAGCGATTCTTTGTTCTATTTAGGCGTTTTGCTTGTCTCACTTCTTTGAATGTTAATGATGAGGGAGGGAACTGATAAACCTTTTCAACAGAATTTTTGTTTGCTGTTGTTGCTCTGGATCTGGAGAAATATTTCGTGCTATTCAAGAAACTTGGGGTTCTTCATCTTCTTTGTTTCCTTGCACCTAATGGACGCGAACGTTCTGGATCTTTCCAGAACGTTAGATAGGGCCAACCCGCAGAACCCGCTCACCATCAGCTGGAGGAGAGGGAGGAAGGAGACTCCTTCCTATTGGCCACTGGGCGCCCATTAGGGGCGGGGACTTGAGATGCGCTAGACGGAGGACGCGCTCCTGATTGGATAGAAGGTTCCAGTTCTTTCCAGAAGCTTCTGTGGTGATTGGCAAAAGAAAAAACGCCGGCAGCTGCAGCGTGAGCTGGCAGAGTAGTGGTAGCATCCGTTCTTTGCTGGGTTGAAGAGGCAGAGTCCTAGGTTTTCGCTTTGCTTTTTAAAAAAAAGTAAATAACGAGAGTAAGTATTGGTCTTTGTTAGCTTATCTCCAGAAAGCAAAATGTGGTGCTCTAACAAAGGGGCTATTGAATTTTTTTTAAAAATTGTCCGCTGAATGCAGTATCTTTTCTTCCGTTTCGCGCGTATATGTAACTTATTTTCAATTTATAAATAATTCTTTAACAAAGAAAACGGGCTCGTTTCACATTTCGCCCGTGATGGCTTAAATGATTCAGTTATGGCTGATGTGGAATTGTGAAGGTGAGGTCTCTTGCTGTGAAGAAATCCTGATCTCAGCACCTTTTTTTATGTCCTGCATTATCTTTCAATGACCCAATTTTATTCTTACTCGTGCTGGTGTGAATTTGAGTGTCTATTTCCTTACGTTTGAGCAAACTTTAAGGATCTTTCGAGGTTTGGTAGGTTGGTACGGGTTTTTGAGCACTTCGTTAGGTCTTTCAGTAACGAATGTTCAATCGAAGATTTGAGTATAGTGTGCGGTGTGATTTTTCTTTCAAAAACCAGTTCGTAAAACTGGTTATAACGAATCGCCATTTCCTTTTCATCCTAATTTTGTCGATCTCTGAACGTTTTTACTCTTTCTTTCGTTAAGTAAACGAGTTTTGTTCCAGATCGCTCAAGTTTGTTCACAACGAAGGAACATTTAACAATGTCTTTTTAATGTCGGCAAAAGTAATTCCTAACTGTCTCGACCCAACCTGGTGGGAAATATCTAATCTATAGCTCAAGCGAATCGCTTTTTCAATTTACAATGGGTCTAAAGGATTATAACAAGGTAGAGCTGTAGTTAGTGCCTGTCTCAGCTTAGAATGCGTTCCTTAGAACGTTCTATCCTTGACTAGTCCTCCAAATCAACATAATCCAATAAAAATTGCAAATGAGCTGCATGTGTTAATCTGCATTATCTGCACTGATATTTAGATATGTTATATGTACCCTTAAATCTTACTGTACAAGAACAACAGGAGTTAAGCCCCATTGAGTGCTGTTAATTATCTCTGATAAAATGACCTAAGGTGTTTGACTTAATACTGTTCAAAAATGTGCTTATTTTTAAAATCTTAAACAAATGAGGGATTTATAACAATTTCTTAATCTAGTTGATTTAGAATGACTTTCTACAGCTGGATTCCCAATTGGTTACATCTGGCTAATTTAATGAATAATACTATATTAATAGATCAAAGTCTTGCTCACAAGTTTACTCCTGGTAAATCCTTCCACTATGCAGTAGCTGGAAGCTGATATGGATAGACCTTAAGACTTTATTCTTTTCTACTGGAAGCAGGGAAGAGTTTGAGGTAACTAATATGCTGCCTTTTTAAGAATGTCATTAAGTGCTACTTGATTCCTTTTGGCTATTAACTTTTCTGTAAACCTGAGAATCAAAATTACTGCAGCACAGATCATCTGGCTTGTTTGTGCCAGCTCTAGGTAGTAAACATCCTAGTGGTGTTATCTTGTCTTTTGTATTTGTCTTCAGTGTCTCCTCAATCCTGCTGCCTCCACATGGGTAGTGAATTCCACATCATTCTTGTTCTAATCTGTCCAGATTCCTTGTGATTTTGAATAGCTCTTACCAAATCAAAACTGAAGAACTAGTAGATAGATACAAGCAAAGAGCCATGATTGTCAAATTTTTTTACTTCTCTTTACAGACAAAATGTCTAAGGGACCAGCTGTTGGTATTGATCTTGGGACAACCTACTCCTGTGTAGGTGTTTTCCAACATGGAAAAGTTGAAATTATTGCCAATGACCAAGGCAATAGAACCACTCCAAGCTATGTTGCCTTCACAGATTCAGAAAGGCTTATTGGTGATGCAGCCAAGAACCAGGTGGCAATGAACCCAACCAATACTGTCTTTGGTGAGTTTCATGAAAGAAGTGACATTGATACCAGGAAGAAGTCTTTGCTGTTTCCTGCATATTTTATTTGCTGGTACTGCAGTACAAGATGCACCTCTACTTTTTGATAAAGTTTTATGGTTCAGTTTGTTCTTTCAAGTGTTAGTTGGAATTAACTTGGTTACATAGACTTGTTAACCTAGTTAACAGCATTCAAGTTTACTGGATAGACATTAGGATTTTAGAACTGCAGTTTGGGTAATGCCATCCATTCTTCGATTCAACAACTGCTATTTTAACTCCTACCTTTTTTTTGGGGGCATCAACACAAGTGTTATGTCCCAGATTGGGAGAAGTGTATCCTTTTATTGCCTGTAAATGGGATTAGAGACTTCTTTCTTAGATTCCACATTGTACCAGCCTTGGGTGACTGTCTGTTAGAGTTTGTACACTCTCCCTTTCTGTGTGGATTTCCTCCAGGAGCTCTGGCTTTCTTTCTCAGTCCAAGAATAGGCAAGTAGATGGATTGGCCATGCTAAAAATTGCACCACTGTGTCCAGGGATATGCAGAGTAAGTAGGTTAGCCTTGGGTTTAAAAACTCCATGTGGGATTATGGGAATGGGGTGGGTCTAGGTGGAATTCTGTCCAAAAGTTCAGTGCAGACTCAATGGATCAAACAGTCTCTATCTGCACAGTAGGGATTCAATAATTCATGGATCACTGCCCAGGCTTGTATCAGGAACTGTGGAATGACCTATTGTGTGGCAGAAAGGATTGTTACACTTTCTCTCTTTTACCTTTGTTTTGATATGGTTGAATTTATCAGATGCCAAGCGCCTGATTGGACGCAGGTTTGAAGACACTGTAGTTCAGGCTGACTTGAAGCACTGGCCTTTTGATGTAGTAAATGATGGAGGTCGTCCCAAGGTTAAAGTGGAATACAAGGGAGAAAATAAGTCTTTTTACCCGGAAGAAATTTCTTCAATGGTGCTCACAAAAATGAAAGAAATTGCAGAAGCTTACCTTGGAAAGGTGTGTAAACTTGTGATAAACCCTAACCTTTAGTATTACATTTCCTGGCCACCTCTGAACATTTTTTTTTAGAAAACCTATTTACTTTGAATATGGTTAAATTGAGGACTAACAATTAGAAACAGGTGAGTAGTTAACTAGAGTGGACTTGGAATTAATAATCAATGCGTGACTTGAGTTATATGTTTACATCTTGATCTGTAAATCCAAGAGTTTCTATTTTGGACACCTGTAGACACTCAGTTATGACTGACTTGCCAAGGCATGGTGGCTCTGGTTAGTGCTGGGGACCCAGGTTCAATTCCACCCTTGGGTGACTGTCTGTGGAGTTTTCACATTCGCCCTGCGTCTGTGGGTTTCCTCCCCCAGACCAAAGATGTGCAGGCTAGCTATATTGGCCATGCTAAATTGTCTAATGTTCAGAGATGTGTAGATTAGGTGGGTTATAGGGCGATGGATCTGGGTGGGATGTTCTGAAGGTTGGTGTGGACTTATTGAGCTAAAGGGCCTGTTTCCACACTGTAGGGATTCTATGATCTATGAAGGTGCAATGTCAGTTGAGATGTTTCAGGCAAGTTTTTATTTAGGCTTTTTGTGATTTGCTTTGCAAGTAACATTTAAGAAAAGGCATTGTTCTGTTTTGGTCAGTGGAAATTGAAAGGGAGCACTTGGAAATTGGCCACTGAGCTAGAAAAAGCATATTGATGGCACTTGGGAACTGAGGGAAAATAGTTCATGCCTAGTGCTACTACCTCTGGGCCAGAAGGTATAGGTTTGAGTCCCATAATATGCAAAAGGTTTTTTAACATGTCTGATTGACATCTAGCCTAGACTGGGGACAGAATAGGGTAAAGAGTCACATGAGGACTGGGTTGCTGGGAGAAGAATATTGCATGGAAAATGGTCTTTAAAGATGTGAAAGAAGTTGAAGTTCTTAGCTGTTAAAGGCTCAATCACTGTTTCATACTGAACAGTAACTTTGAGGGGAGAGTTAGGATATGAAGGATGAGTAACTTCTTTAAAGCCAAGGTGGCTGTCTTTTCTGGTCAATCCAAGTATCTATTACAGATGCTAAAAATGTGAATAGAATGCTTAACTGGACTCAAAGATAGGATATGTTAACTTTTAACCATTGATTTGACTTGTTAATGGAGTTTGTTATTTCATCTAGTAACCAAGAAGTGGAATACTGCAAGAAAATTAGGAACGTCTAATAGGTTGGGTCTAACTTGAGGTGGGAGACTAAGTGGTCAAGGGACTGTGTGGAAAGCAATTGGTAATTGGAAGGGTCCAGTGTTTTGATTCATTAAAATGCTTTTACATGAACAAACCAAGCTATGTATGGCAATACTTTTAGATTTAGTCACACATACTCATGTACAAGAGTACAAGTTATACACTTCACTAAATGTCACCATTCCTGGATCAATCTTGTGTATAAAAGTACTGAGTTTTAAAACCTTGGGTGCAAAGTAGAAAACTAAAATTCAGTTAATATTGTCGTCATTGGAATAGTACAAGCTAAAGATTAATTCAGTCACTCACGCTGAAGCAAGCAAATTTCACCACAATGTCACTGAAATATTCTCTCCCTTGCAGACAGTTACCAATGCTGTTATTACTGTACCTGCTTATTTCAATGATTCTCAGCGCCAAGCAACTAAGGATGCTGGAACAATTTCTGGTCTTAATGTTCTCCGTATTATAAATGAACCAACAGCTGCTGCCATTGCTTATGGCTTGGATAAAAAGGTATGTTCTAGTGCATATCTTACATAATGCACAGATTTTCAGGTTCTTTGTGCCATGTAGCTTTGTAACAGCTTTAGGTTGAGGTAGCTTGTTTATCATGAATCAGTTTTTGTTTAGATAGGACTTGGGACCAGAGTCAGCCTTGACTTTTAAGCTCTCCAGCTGAATGCTGAGGGAGTGATGCACTCAAATCATACTTTTTAGGTGAAATGTTAATCCAAGGGACCGTCTCACTGGAAGTGAAAAATCCTGCAGTGCATTGAGAAGCAGACAAATCCTTATCACACTTTTAAACAAAGTGCTAGCATATTGCTGTTGTGGGAACTGAAGTGCAAATTTAAATTGTTTCCAGCACATGCAGGCAGTGAATTCCAAATTGTGTGACTTTGAGTATCCAACCAGCTGTCTGAAAGGTAGCACATTGGGTTCCAGGAAGATCCTACTGAAGACCCATAATAGCTGACTTTGTCTGTGCTGATATTATTACTAACACTTGTCAGAATTGCGATCCTTTGGACAAAACTAACAGATCTTTCAATACTTTACAGAAAATCAAATTGAAGGCAATTCGAACAGTAGAGTTTGAGGTAGCTAATAGATAAGCTTTCTACCCCACCTTTTTTGAGATAGCTAGAATCCAAGTCAAAAGTAGAGATTCTAAAATTGGGTGGGAGGAAGAAAGAAATTGATGGTTTAAAACTTGATCTGCATTGCAAGTCAAGTTTTAATTCGGTCAACCTGAGCAGGTTGTGGAAGGAACTGGGTAAATGACACCTGGAAATACTAAGAACTGCCAATGCTGGCATCAGGTAAGTGTGGAGCTGGAGGAGCACAGCAGGTGTTTTCTGAAGGGTCCCAACCTGAAACATCAACTTTCCTGCTCTTCTGATGCTGTCTTCCTCAGCTCCACACTGTTATCAAAGGACACCTGGGACTTGTTACACGAGCCAAGCCATTTAAATGAGAATCTGGAGACCGGTTGAGCAGGAAATTGGAGTCAGCTCATGCTCATGGAGAGCATAAATCAGGGTAAAAACCAAAAGAACTGCAGATGCTGTAAATTGGGAACAAAGCTGCTGGGCTTTTCCAATAAGTCTGGCAGCATCTGAAGAAGACTTAACGTTTCTGGTCCAGTGACCCTTTTTCAGCACTGTTGCATAAATCAAGGTATCTGGGTAAAGGCTAAGGCAGGGAATGTGAGGCAGCCATTGAGATGAAATCCTTTGAGGTGGTGATTGTGGGGGAGTGAGATGACTTTGAACAAAAATCAGCAATCATGATCAAAGTTGATCATTCATTCTGCCTGACAAATGGGTGTTCTCCTAGCCATCAAAACCAAGAATGGATGAAATTGTCTCAAGCAGGTCATAGGATTTTATTTTGACTAGTTGCAGAATTCATCTGTACAAGGTATTGCTTTTAAAACTAATTCATTGGATGTTGGTGTTAAGCACTAAAAGCAACATTTTTTTTGCTTGTAGGTTGGTGCTGAAAGAAATGTTCTGATTTTTGACC
>NC_063363.1:14578189-14593962 GCF_021869965.1 Rhincodon typus
ATAAGAGTATTAACCCTGATGAAGCTGTTGCATATGGTGCAGGTAACTGAAGTATTTTGATTTTGCCTATATTCTCATTGTCTCCCAATTTTTATTGAACTTCTGGTACTTGACTATTGTATTTAATTCATCTCATTCCTCTTTCAGCTGTGCAGGCTGCTATTTTGGCTGGTGACAAGTCTGAGGCTGTGCAAGATCTGCTGCTGCTGGATGTCACTCCTCTGTCACTTGGTATTGAGACTGCTGGTGGTGTAATGACGACATTAATCAAGCGTAACACCACCATTCCAACAAAGCAAACACAGACCTTCACTACCTATTCTGATAATCAGCCTGGTGTGCTAATTCAGGTAAGAATTTTGCTACCAAGTGACTTGATCAAGTGGATTTCTTCTGGCCATAGTTCCAAATAATTAGTGCATGTTGACTTTAGTGCTGATTTTTTTGAATTTCTTCATTGTGAAGTGGCATAAGATTTTTCTCCTTTCTTTTAATTTAGGTGTTCGAGGGTGAGAGAGCTATGACTAAGGATAACAATTTGCTGGGCAAGTTTGAGCTGACTGGAATTCCACCTGCTCCACGGGGTGTGCCTCAAATTGAGGTGACGTTTGATATTGATGCCAATGGTATCTTGAATGTGTCTGCAGTGGACAAGAGCACTGGAAAGGAAAACAAGATCACCATCACAAATGACAAAGGTGAAGAAATTTCACGCACTAACTATGAAACTAACTTTCTGCTGTGATGAAAGATGCCAAAAACCATTCGTAGTTTCCACCAGAAGGCTTGCACCCAATGTTGGCTGAAGTACCTTCCTTGGATGTCTGAGCGTTTCTTTCTTTTTAAAAACAGTACTGCTCTTTAATAACATTGTGTTAATAGTCACTGTCTTTTTTAGGTCGCTTGAGCAAAGAAGAAATTGAACGTATGGTCCAGGAAGCTGAGAAATACAAATCTGAAGATGACCAGCAACGTGAAAAAGTTGCTGCAAAGAATGCTTTGGAATCTTATGCCTTCAACATGAAAGCCACAATTGAGGATGAGAAGCTTAAAGGCAAAGTTGGAGATGATGATAAACAGAAGGTTTTGGACAAATGTAACGAAGTTATCAGCTGGCTAGACAAGAACCAGGTAAGCTACTTAACAGTTGTTTTCTCTCTAACTGGAAGTTCATGCTATGATGAATTGGATACCAAAACCATTCGTAGTTTCCACTAGAACCTTGCCACGGTTATGTTAGCCCACCTTCCTTGGATGTCTGAGCATCACTTCCTGAAGAAAACAATATTATCTTGCTGAACAGTGTAATCACAATTCGTCCCTTTTTTCTTTCAGACTGCTGAAAAAGATGAGTATGAGCACCAACAGAAGGAGCTAGAAAAAATCTGCAATCCTATTATCACAAAACTGTACCAGGGGGCTGGTGGACCACCAGGGGGCTTTCCTGGTGCTGGTGGTGCTCCTTCTGGTGCAGGTGCATCATCTGGTCCAACAATTGAAGAAGTTGATTAAATATAGAAGCATGCCTGTGGTCGCTAGTGTTTGACTGAGATTGGCTAATAAGTGCACTTAAACTGTCTTGTATATTGTTCTAACACAACTGACTTAAGTGCCAAAGTTTTGGATGCACTTGAACATCAATCTATTACTTGTCAGTCTTAATAAAACCTATGACCAGAACTTTTGTTTTTGGGTTTTTAATTCAGTAATACTTGAGTTAACCACTTGAAAGTGCCCTAATTTTGGTTCCAAGGGTAAGTTGTTGTATTTTTTGGAAGCAGAGCACAGGATATTCCAAGCCAGGCCTTGTGGGGAATACTCTTCAGTTGGAAAAAGTATCTGAATGGTAGTTGTCAGTTCTTGTTTTATCAGTTGACTTGTAGTTCAAATCACCCCCAGTTCTAGACAAGTAGAGAATGTGAAATTAAGGCAGACAAGTGGTTCAGGGCAGAGGAATCTGTATAAGTAAAGACTTGAGTACAGCTAAATGCAATAGACAAAAATTGGCACTTCTTTATAGAACTGAAGGTAAACAATTTTAATCCAACTTTTTTTAGATGGTTTTCTGTCCTTGGTATCCTAATGCACTGCCTCCACACACTTTCCCCTGCTGGCTAGCTTGGAAATTTGGAATTTCAGCTCACTCAAGTAAGAATGCTGTTGTGCCTGGCTGCTGAGATTCTTGCTGTGTTGTTCTTTCAGAACAGGCCTGTCTGGAATCTGCTGTTCAGATAGCACTTGTGCTCTCCACCACCGCTGCCACCCCCCAATGCAGTTTCAAAATCCACATTACATCTAGTTTTTGACCAATTCAAAACAATCCCTCAGTCAATATTGTTTTGATGTTCTGTCTTAATGGACTGTAACATTTCAGGGGGGGTGGGGAGGCTAGTTTAACTAGTCTGTGTAGTTTACTGCTTTTCTTTTACAGGGTGTCTCATTTGCAGTTCTTCAATTACTGGAGTCCTTCTAGAAGATGAACATTTTCCAGAAAAGTCACTGCTTGCAGTCACTTTACTGGAAAAACCTCAAATGTAGGCAATTTGCTTGCTTTCAATGCTGTAGATTGCCACTTTCTATTTCCACTGCTTCATATATCTTCCTCATGACTCCTTTGGCCACCTTTTGTTAACCATGAGTGGTTCATCCACATGCAGTTCTGTTGACTGGGATAAATGTGTTGAGTGCTATATTAGCTTAAGTGTGTGCTACTGGTCATGTACTGATGTTCCCTTTATTTCCTAGCCTGTTTTTAGCTAACTCGAAATCTCTACAATTGCATTTAGTTGTGGGTACTAGTTTTGAGATCCAGGTTGCCCTCTTGTAACAGGGTTGAACACAAGGTTCAGTTTGTGATTGCTATACTGTACAAAATTCTTACCCAAGATTTCCTAATTCTATCTCATTACATATAGTGTGATCCTGGGTACATGTGGCATACTACTCCCTAAGAAACAATTGCTGATGTAGTCTGTGTTCAGTGTTAGCCTTGTCTGTCTGATTGTCCAGTCATCAAAAATTTTGAAGTCACCATGGTTCTACCAGACCACAGGGTTGCTCTCATTGGGCAGAGACATCTGGTGGTAGGTCACCAAGCCTTGGGGAGGGAAAGAGAATGGTGGTATCACTGCACTGTGAGCCAGCTGTCCAGACAAACCAATCCCCCAAGGTTTTTGGGAGAACAAAGTTTTCTCAGATTGGGAAGAGGAGTAAAGATCATGAGTCTTTTATGGAGAAAAAGGCAATGGATAAGTCATGGGAACTTGCTGAAGAGGGAGAAAAACAATGTGAGCCAACTTACCTGAAGACAAGACCCACTTAACTGAAATGGAAAGTGCAAAACCACAATTCATACAAGATATGCAGGGGATCAGCCTTTAGACAAATAACTAAAGTGGCAGAATAAGGAAGATAATGTTGTGTAGTATTACCAGTTTCTGGGAATAGTTTATTCAGCTGTAATTAATGATATTGTGAAATAGTTGTATTTTACTGATAAATTTCCTTTCCTTTAAATTTCAAGAGAAACTTCACCCAAAAGTATACTGAGCATTTGGAATCTACTTAATTGTGCATTGAGAAAAGGGTCAGCAGGGCTGTTCTACGTGTTTGTGCTTTAGATTTCAAGTTAAAACAAACTTGTCATTCCTGATGGCCAAGAGTAACACACTTGATTTTCAGCTGTGCTAAGTAACCTGCCAGTACTAGCAATTTTTTTGTTTCAGTTCTGGGTTAATAAAATGCTCAAGTTCCTGCTTTACCTAAGATGAACTGTGAAAGATTACAGCTAGACATGCATATTTACATTTTGTTACTTTATTGCATCTTTCATAAGACAGTGCTCTTCAGATTGTACACAGTTGTGGGATTAAAGCTCATTGATGGTCACAGCTTTGATCTGAACAGCTTTGAGACTGAATTTCAGCAACTGGTTATTGGGTACAAGTGCATTGTTCAGTTATTGTGCTTGTAAAATTCATTTTAAAATTCCATTTGAATATTTCCTTGTTCACTTCCATTATATAAGCTAACAAGTTTGATATAGTTAAAAGCTGTAACTTGGTAGTAAGTACTGACTGCCTTTAAACAATTCTACCAATAATTCCAAATCCTTTTCTTAAATTAAGGATTACAATTGAATCAGTGATAAAGTTTAGCAGCTTCTTGGTTGATTAGTACTTTACTGCATACTTAGTTAAAATGTTTATTCCACAGCTTATCTGACTTGTGCACAATCGCTTTAAGTGAAGGAAACCTTCATTGCTGCCCTCCTTTCCCAATAGCCTAAGCTGCTTCTCAGGCATACTAGTTCTGAGGAAGGGATGCTGCCAGACCCTACTGAGCTTTTCCAGCAACTTGCATTTTTTGTTCCTGGTTTACAGCATCTGTAGTTTTTCTATTTTCTCTTCTTTTGACTATTTGTGCCAAATATATCACCAGTACTGCAGTTCCTGTGGTCCTATAGAAAGATGAAGGAAATGCTGGCCAGCACCAGTTAAGACATTATTTGTTTCCATACTACTTGATCTGTGCCCAATGTTTCCACCAGTCTTTGTTTGCCATACCCTGGCATGCAAGTATCACTGGTTACCAGAATTCTAAAGGGCCCTTGCAAAACCAGCCTTAACAGTGTTAGCAAGTAAGAGCAATGTTAAACTCCCCTTAGCCTTACCAGATCATATGGCTGCTCTCCTCCAAAGGAAAGACAACTTGGGATGGTTTATGCCAGGAGTCATCGTGGCTGGGGTTGAGGTTGAGAAGGAGAATCCTTCAGTCACCCCAGCCAGTGCAGGAATTAAACATCCTGTTTAAAAATCAGCCATCCAATTAACTGAGCTTTCCTTATCCTTCAGAGGAGCTACAACTTCAGTAATCTGACTTAAGCTAGTTTTTTAAAATTATTACTCTGAACATTCTCTTTGGTCCTGAGTAATCAGTTTATTTAAAGTACATATTTGGCCACAGTGACTATCGGGATTCCCTGGGACCTGACCATATTTGAATAGCTTCTTTAATTTGGTCTGAGAATTTGAAATTTAAAAATAACCGAGTGCCTCTCTACTTGTAGCAATGTATTTTAGTTGTAAAGTTTGAAGTCATTCCATCACTCTTACCCAGGTGCTTGAATATTGAAGCATAAGTAATTTAGAACTCCGCAACTTAATTGATGGATCCTGACGGTTAGTCTCAATACATGGGAAAACTTTTTCCTTTGGAAATCAAACTATCTAAATTGTTTCTAAATTCTATTTGGTGACAGTTGATACTAAAATAAATTTATCTCATGAGAACTGTCAGGAACCAGAATCCTCAAATCCTTTAACTCTGCATCACACCTTTTAATCCTAAAATCAGTCCAACTCAATGCAGAATTCTCTACACTTACTCTAGCCTTTTTTAAAAAATCCATTTTGTTCGCAACACAGACAGAAAAGGGGAGCATGTGCTTATAAGGAAAGGAAATCAATTAGATTGCAATATAAGCAGCAAATTCTACTCCGCCTCATTACACCTACACCTTCATCTCTCACCCACCGAAAGGCCTTTTGCCTCTTGATATGTCCGCATGATATACTTTCAGAAACTTCCAGTTTTACATTTACGCTTCATTCTGTCCCTTGTTTATCCACGGTTGATTCTGGCCTACCAGTCATCTAACCCACCTTGTGGCTGTGTGTACTCCCTTTGTCTTCACCGCACTAAGTTTGATTCTAGTGGTCCACTGATATATCTGCCAGACTGCACCTTACCTATGGGTGTTAAATATACTCACAAGCTTGGCGTATCTGGTTGTCTGACATCCTGGTCCCTGACAGATTATTCTGTTCCTATTACAACAAAAGTGTGCTGTGAAAAGGCCACAAGGAAATTGCAATTATCTATAGATAGTTTGAATGAGTGGGCAAAGACCTGACAGGCTCTGAGAGACCATGTGCAATTGTTCACTGGCAGGAAGAAAAAAAAAAGTGAGAATGACTGCAGAATTCTAAGATGCAGAGGGTCCTAAGTGTTTGACTGCATGAGTCACAAAATGTTTCTATGCAGCTCCAGCAAGTAGTTAAGGTTAATAGAATGTACCGTTTATTATGAAAAGAATTCAGCATAGAACTAAGAATGTCATGTTTCAGCTTTACAAGACATTAGTTTTGCAAATGTTGCTTTTGGAGAGGCAATGGCCTAGTGGTATCTTTGTTCAGACTATTAATCAAGAAACTAATGTTCTGGGGACCAGGCAGATGGTGGAATTTGAAGAATTTGATTTCAATTTCAAAAAAGCAAACTCAGGATTTAAGAATCTACTGTTGGCCATGAAATCAGTGCTGATGGTCAGAAAAACCCATCTGGTTCAATGATGTCTTTCATGGAAGGAAATCTGCCATCCTCACCTGGTCTGGCCTACATATAACTCCTGACTCTCAGCAATGTGGTTGACTCTCAATTGGCCTCTGAAATAGCCTAACAAGCTATTCAATTGTACCAATCACTACAAAGTCTCAAAGAAATGAAACTGGATGGATCACCTGGCATCAATCTAGGCACTGGAAAAGGCAATGGTCGAAACAGTCCTGTCAACCCTGCAAAGTCCTCCTCACTAACATCTGGGCATTAGTGCCAAAATTAGGAGAGCTGTCTCGCACACTAGTCAAGCAACAGCCTGACAGTCATACTCAAAGAATCATACCTTACAGACAATGTCCCAGACGCCACCATTACCATTCCTGGATATGTCCTGTCCCACTGGCAGGATAGACCCAGTAGAGGTGGCGTCACAACGGTATGCAGTCAGGATGGAGTTGCCCAGGGAATCCTCAACAGTGACTCCAGACCTCATGAAGTCTCATGGTTTCAGGTTAAACACAGGAAAGGAAATCTCCTGATACTGTCCTCCCTTAGCTGATGAATTGGTAGTCCCCCATGTTGAACAATGCTTAGAGGATGCACTGAGGGTGGCAAGGGCACAAAATGTACTCTGGGATGAGGGATGTCAATGTCCACTACCATGAGTGGCTCAGCAGCAGTACTACTGATTGAGCTGGTCGGGTCCTGAAGGACATAGCTGCTAGGCTGGATCTGCGGCAGGTAGTGAGGGATCCAACAGAGGGAAAAGCATACATGACCTCATCCTTACCAGTCTGCCAGCTGCAGATGCATCGGTCTATGACTCTATCAGTAAGAGCTACCATCTTACAGTCCTTGTGAAGATGAAGTCCCATCTTCACATTGAGAATAACCTCCATTGTGTTGTGTGGCACTATCTCAATGCTAAATGGGACAGACTTTGAACAGGTCTAGCAACTCAAGACTGGGCATCCATGAGGCACTGTGGGCCATCAAGAGCAGTAAAATTGTACTCTAGCGCAATCTATAACTTATGACCTGACATATTCCTCTCTCAACCATTATGATCAAGCCAGGGAACCAACCCTGGTTCAATGGAGAGTGCAGGAGGGCACGCCAGGTGCAGCACCAGACATACCTGAAGATGAGGTGTCAACCTGGTGAAACCACCAAACACGATTACCTGCACACCAAACAGCATAAGCAGCAAGTGATAGAGCCAAGCGATCCCACAACCAACGGATCTAAGCTCTGCAGTCATGCCACATCCAGTTGTGCATTGTGGTGGACAATTAAACAACTCACTGGAGGAGGAGGCTCCATAAATATTCCCATCCTCAATGATGGAAGAGCCCAGAATATTAGTGCAAAAGATAAGGATGAAGCTTTTGCAGCAGTCTTCAGCCAGAATTGCCGAATGAATGATCCATCTCAGTCTCTTCCAGTGGTCCCCAGTATTACAGATACCAGATTTCAGCCAATTCGATTCACACCACGTGATATCAAGAAATGGTGGAGACACGATACTGCAAAGGCTATGGACCTTGACAACATTCTGGCAATAGTGCTGAAGTCTTGTGCTCCAGAACTTGCAGCTGCCCTAGCCAAGCTGTTCCAGTACAGTTACGTCACTGGCATCTACCCGACAATGTGGAAAATTGTCCGGATATGTCCTGTACATAAAAATCAGGATGAATTCAACTCGGCCAATTACCACGGTTCCACCAGGGTCACTCAGCTCCTGACCTTATTGTAGCCTTGGTTCAAACATGGACAAAAGAGATGACTTTCACAGGGAAAGTGAGTGCGACAGCCCTCGACATCAAGGCTGTATTTGACTAAGTGTGGCATGAAGGAGCCCCAGAGAAACTGGAATCAATGGGTATCAGGGGGCAAACTCTCCGATGTTTGGAGTCATACCTGACAAATAGGAAGATGTTCGTGGTTATTGGAAGTCAGTCATCTCAGCTCCAGAACATCTCTGCAGGAGTTCCTCAGGGTAGTTTCTTAGGTCTAACCATTTTCAGTTGCTTCATCAATGACTTTTCCTCCATCATAAGGTCAGCAATGGGGATGTTCGCCAATGATTGCACAATGTTCAGCGCCACTCGCTTCTCCTCAGATACTAAAGCAGTCCATGTTCAAATGCAACAAGATCTGGACAATATCCAGGCTTGGGCTGACAAGTGGTAAGTAACATTTGTGCCACACAAGTGCCAGGCCATGATAATCGCCAGTAAGAAACAATCTAACCATGACCCCTTGACATTCTATAGTGTTACCATCACTGAATCCCCCATTATCAACATTCTGGGAGTTATCTTTGACCAGAAACACAACTGGACTCTCAACACATAAATGCAATGGCTGCAAGAATAAGTCAGAGGCTAGGAATACTGTGGTGAGTAACTCACCTCCTGATTCCCCAAAGCCTGTCCACCATCTACAAGGCACAGGTAAGGAGTGTGATGGAATACTCCCCACCTGTCTGTATGAGTGCAGCTCCAACAACACTCAAGGCGCACGACACCATCCACTACATCCACTCCCTCCACCACCAATTCTCAGTAGCAGCAGTGTATACTTTCTACAAGATGCACCACAGAAATTCACAAAGATCCTCAGGCAGCCCCTTCCAAACCCGTGATTACTTCGATCTAGAAGGAAAAGGGCAGAGATATATGGGAACACCACCAGCTTCAAATTCTCCTCCAAGTCACTCACCATCCTAACTTGGAAATAAATCGCCGTTCCTTCATTGTTGCTGGGTCAATATCTTGGAATTCCGTCCCTAATGGCAATGTGGGTCAACCCACAGCAGATGGACTGCAGCGGTTCTAGATGGCAGCTCGCAACCACCTTCTCAGGGCAACTAGGGATGGGCAATAAGTGCTGGCCAGCTAGCAAGGCCATATCCTACAAATGAATTAAAAAAATGTACAGTTTTGGTCTCCTTTTTTAAGGAAGAATGTAAATGCCTTGGAGATAGCTGGGAGGAAATTTATAAGATTAATGCCTTGTGCAAGTTTGGAAATCTGTGGTGGAGGTAGATAGACTTTTTTAGGTAGTAGAATCCAATGTTATTAGGAGTAGATGGGAATGTGGAATTCGAAACACGAACAGTTCAGTCACAATCTTATTGAATGGTAGAGCAGGCTGAAGGGACCAAATGGCCTGCTTGTGCTCCTAATTTGCACATTTGCATATTCTTGCTGTAGGTTGTATGATAATCACTTGAACTGCTTTCCCACCTTATGTAAACAGGTTCTATTGATGTTTGATGTGATTCTGCATATTTTTAGCAATAGTTCAACCAGAATGTCTTTGCAGCACATGCCAAAATTGAGTGTTAACAATTTACGTAATTACAGTTATATAGAAGTTAAAAGAATATAGATTAATTTGTTGTTTTTGAAAAAAAATCTTATGATGGACAACACACATTTATTATTCTATTTGATGGAAAAATAGCAAATTTGGTTATCAGAAAATACGAAATAAATGTAAACTGATATGATGTTATGACACAGATTGTATGCCTTCTTAAGTATACTGTGACTGCAAAGGTTATTTTATTTTACTTTTCTGTTTTTTGATGATATGGTTTGTTGTTTTGAAATATTCTCCAATACATGAATGATAACAATACCACAGCTAGAATTTCATAATTTGTACCTATCTGGAGCAGAAGTAACAGAAAGTTCATTAAGGCCATAGTTCATGAGTGACATATTTTCAACAATGCTGTGTTTAACAAATTGTTACATATGTACAGTTATTTGCATAGTGGTAACAGTGAATGTTGGTATGGTGGACAGGACTATAACCTACAGCTAGAACTTAGTTAAATTGAGATTACCTTTTCCTGAATAATGATTCATAACACAGTTTGCACCTGTTATTATTGCACAATCATTCCCTTGTTGACTCATTCTTGATATTGGGTGGGTTGCTAGAAAAATGTCACATAGGGATCAGGAGCTGTTCCAGATGAAATCGTTGAAAGGAGTGCCAAAGTATGTGTCAACAAACCTGTACTGCTATATGTGTGATCTCTGACCACTTACACTGTAGAATTGTGCATACCTGAAAGCAAGTTGACCAAATACCCTTTCTAGCAGAGCAAATCTGCCAGTCGTGGGTGAAATTGGATGGCTTAAAAATATCTTTCCTACAAACTTAAGAACTCAGAGCAGAAGTAGACCATTCCAGGCCTTGCTTAACCCTGATCTGCCATTTAATACCATTTGATGTTCAGCCTCAAGTCCACTTCCCCTCTAACTCTGAAAGTCCTTCGATTCCACTTGAGATTACAAATTTGCCTGTAGTATTTTGCTATACTTTCAGATTCCCCAATTGGGGTAAACAACTCTGTGGATACTTTGTCAAGCACCTTCAGATCTTATTTGTTTCAATGCAATCATTTTTCATTGTTCTAAATACACAATTTACTCAATGTCCATTGTAAAACAGCCGTCTCTTCCCAGGGATCAATCTTGTGAACATTTGTTATACCACCTCAAATGCAAGTATATTCTTTTTTAAATTTGGAAACCGAGACTGCACATGGCACTCCAGGTGTGGTTTTATCAAGTGCCTGTACAATCGGAGCAAAATGCCATTATATTCCAATCCTGTTGCAATAGAGGGTAGCCAGTAAACTGTCTGCTAAATTGCTTGCTATACCTGCATGCTAATTTTATTTGTTCCTTGTGTGAGTACACCCAATCCTCCTGAAAATCAACATTTAGAAGTCCTGTGCCTTTGTGTTTGATGGTTGATGCATTGCATTGCCATGGAGAATGCAGCAATGAATCATTATTTCTTACACTTCTATTTCTGTAAAGCATTGCAGGGAATAAAGATTTCAAATTTTATATTTACTTATTTTTTCACTCTTTTTGTTTCCTGATGTGTTGTATCTGTGCATGAGGAAACAAATGACCAAGCCACCTACTCTCAAGGTACTATTATTATTCAGGCACCTGAGGTGCACAGGACAGTTTAAGGACAACTCTTCGTCTTCTCTCCCTGTCTGAGAGAAATGCCCAGCCACCAACCTGCTGCTTCTCACAATGATCTGGCTGAAATTACAAACTGTGTGAAGTAGAACTTGATCAGTATAATCTCAGTTTATGGTGTGCATCTTGATGTTGCACTAAAATTTTATCCATTCAGGAGAATTGTTTTAAGCCACAGTTTCTTCAAATCTGAAGTCATGAAAAGCTCTCCCTAAAAAGACCAACCCTTCATCCTTTCATATTTGTAAATTACCACTCCATCTCCAACTATTCCTTCCTACCTGAAGTCCTTGAACCTGCAGTTGCCTCCCATATGCATACTGATCTTTCCTGAACACCATGTTTGTATATCTGTAGACAGGTTTCTGCCTATGTGTCAGTCCCAAAACAGCTCATTTTAGTGTCACATTCTTTGCGACGGTGACCGTACTAAGTTATCCCTACTTATCCTTCTTCACCATTCCATTTTCCAAAGCATCTCCACCATTGTTCAGGTTGGTGGAACTGCACTTTCCTGGTTCTATTTTGATCTGTCAGTTCAAAGAGAGAATCACTTATAATTACTTTTCTTCTTTTGCGACATCTATCCTTAGTTCCCTCCTATTTGTCATCTTCTACATGCCACCCTCAGCAATATCACTCAGAATTACATCTTCAGTCTCAACATGTATGCAGATGACATCTAGCTCTACCTCAAGGTTATCTCTTTGTCTTTAAATTGTCCGACCGCTTGTCCGACCTGCAGTACTGCAGGAGCAGAAATTTCTTCCAATGAAAGTTTGGGAAGACTGAAACCATTGTCGTTGTTCTTCCCTTTCTCCAGCACTGAATCCATCTGCCTGCCTGTCAATTGTTTAGGGATGAACGTGACTGTAACATCTGTTCACATTTCCACACAATCGTTGACATTTTATTTCCACTTCTCTGGCAGCATTGTGGGAGAAACTGCATGGGTTTTCAAACAGACAGCTCAGGACCATCTTTTCAAGGGTATTGTGAATGAGTATATTTAGGTGCTTTGATTTATTGCAAACGTGCCTGTTGGAAAGGAATTCAATCAAATTAAGTGGCTAAATGCCATGACAGTGCGAAAGTTAAATGGACATTCAAAATTCTATTTAGCAAGGGGGTCCAGGAAGAGTCCTAATTTCCACTTTGAAATGTCAACTCCCATTGTAAGTATTTCAGGAGATTTTATCACCTACAATTCAACTTCTAGTTGGCCAAACCCATTCAAGAGCCTTTTTCCCATCACACTTCCAATACTTTGACAACTACTGATGTGATGAACGAATACTTAAAAACTCTAGTTGAATTTCCCTTTGATTTTCTTCCTCTGAGCTATTTGATGGGAGAATCGAGGAAAATACTGAAAACTTGACAACTCAGCACAGACTGAAAAGATGAAACTTTTGTAAAAGCAAGATATTATGGGTGCTGCAAACCTGAAATGACTTGTTAGCATCTACGCAGTGAGAAACAGAGTTAGCTGGTGACATTTCAGAATGGGAAAAGTTGGAACCATGGTATGTTTGAAGTAGATTAATGGTGCAGGGTATAAAAAGAATCAAAATGTAAGATCTTTGATGGGACAAAAGAAAGCAGACATCAAATTGATGTAAGCATTGGTACTAAAGAGACAAGTGGGGTGGTAATGAGAAGTAAAGAAACAGAAGATCACATAGAACATACAGCACAGAAGTCAGGCCATATAGTACATCCAGTTCATGAACATTTGTGTTTAAGCCAAACATCCTGTCCCAAATTTTCTGCCACGTTGTACTGTGAAAGGTGGGTAAAGGTACTTTTGACCAATTGGCAGTAACTCTTTTTTAACTCAGGTGCATTATGTGGTGAGACAGAGAAAGGGGACAAGAAACAGGAGAAAGTCCAACACAACTTTATTGAACACTTTATCAAGGAAAATGAATATTTATTGGACTGTACTGTTGTACTTTAATTAATCCCACCCAGACTCACCCCACACCTATATTTTTCATGACTAATTCACCTAACTTACACATTGCTGGACACTATAGGCAATTTAGCACAGCCAGTCCACCTAAGCTGTACCTCTTTGGACTGTGGAAGGAAACCAATGCAGACACAGTGAGAATGTACAAACTCCACACAGACAGTCACCCAAGGCTGGGATTGAACCTGGTTTCTAGTGCTGAGAGGCAGCAGTGCTAACCACTGAGCCACTGTGCCACAGCAGTAAATTATCTGAAATGTCTAAGTAAACAGTCTCAAAGCTATATGAGCTAACTAGTTCTGACTTGCGCTTCCAAGGATTTGCTTCACCCTTTTCACAGATCCCTACTGCTGTATTTGAACTGTTTGTTTGAAAGGACTGTAATACCCATTGAATAAGGCTGGGATCTGCAATCATCGATCCTGGTCTTCGGTTTGTCTCACAGACGTAGTGTCTCTGTGTCTGGTCCGCTCGCCATAAGGTACAAGGAGCTGGAGATGCTGTGCAGCTTGGCTGTGAGTTAAAAGTGCTCTCTGGAGATGCCATTGAAGAAGGTGCAAAAATCAGAGTGAGCTGGGGCTCTGGGTTCCCCTTTTATCCCCCTCACTGCGCCCTTCTCAAAGATTCTGGGCCTGTGTCCAATACCAGCATCTGGTAGGGCAGGAAGATCCAATGAGGTGACTACTTTCCATAGTTGGAGGTTACAGAACATGGTGTTGAACCTTGAACTGTCAAGTGCTGTCCTTGTCACACTATGCCTTTGGCCTCCTAGTGAGCACCAATTCTGTGTAACATTCTTCTAACAAAGCAAGTTCACTGGAGGTGTAAACAATGGTTCATTTTGAACAATGTGGCCGTTGGCACCTGGCCAGGCAGTTCCAGACCTTTTTCATCCGGTATTGGAAAAGTTTATTGACTTCGCTTCCCATTTCCACCCCAATCTCACTTTCACCTGGTCCATCTCTGATTCCTCCCTTCCCTCCCCTGACATCTCTGTTTCCATTTCTGCGGATAGGCTGGCCACCAATATCCACTATAAACCTACTGACTCCCACAGTTACCTTGACTATTCATCCTCCTACCCTGCTTCCTGTAAAGACTCTATTCGATTCTCCCAGTTCCTCAGTTTCCATTGCATCTGTTCCGATACTGCAAATTGACAAGGTGGCCTCTGAAATGTCCACCTTCTTCCTCAACCGAGGTTACCCCAGCACCGTAGTTGACAGGGCCCTCAGCCATGTCCGACCCATCTCCCACACTTCGGTCCTTACTCCCTCTCAACCCTCCTGTAACAGCAATAGGGTCCCCCTTGTCCTCACCTACCATCCCATCAGCATCCACATCCAAAAGATCATTAGCTACCATTTCCGACACCTCCAGTGAGAAGCCACCACCAGATGCATATTTCCCCCCCGCTCCCTTGTCAGCCTTCTGCAGGGTCCATTCCCTTTGGGACATCCTTGTCCACTCTTCCTTCACTCCCAACACACTTCCACAGCCTCACAGCACCATCGGAGATAGCAAGAACTGCAGATGCTGGATTCAGAGTCAATACAGTGTGGAGCTGGAGGAACACAGCATGACAGGCAGCATCAGAGGAGCAGGAGATTCGACGTTTTGGACGCAGACCCTTCATCAGGACATTTTAGACTTTCACATTAAGTGGAAGATGGCTCAGGTGACTGCAATGGCACAGGTTCTAGGAATTAGCCAGACCTGTGCCACATAAAACACCAAGAGTACCTCATATTTGATGATCAGGTTTTTACTTGCAATCGAGAGGGAGCAGTGCTCTCATCTGCCCAGTTTCTGTCTCACTTTGATGATACACTCCTCTCAAGTTTTTGCATATGCCTCTGAATCGTATTCCCAGCACCTTCAGATAATCTGTCCTGATGGTGAAGGGGATAAAGGATTAGTCAGCCCAGTTGCCAAAGATCATAGCCTCACTCATGCCTCGTCTTATTTTGGCTCCCGAGGCCTGTTCAAACTGCTCACAGATGCTCATGAGTCTGCACACTCCTAGCAGAAAATGGCAACATCATCCATGTATGCAGGGAGGCTTTGACCCACAGACCTCCACTGCCTGGAATTGATACCCATCTCAGGCTCACATCCATCCTATGGATTTGGCAAAAGGCTCTGTACAGCACACATACAAGGTAGGAGGGAGTGGGCAGCCCTGCCTGACTCCAGATCTGATCTGGAAGCTTTCTGATTCCCACCCATTGATTAAGACCGCACTACTGGTGTTGATGTACAGCAGTCAGATCCAATTTCAGATTCCATCCCCAATGTCCATTTTGGCAGTGATCAGAGAAGAATACCAGCTTTACGTCGGTGGATCTGGCCTAGAATATGCGGGATACAATGTCCCACAAGTACGTGTGGGATATCCTGCCAAAGGCCTTCTCCTGGTCCAGGCTGATGAGGCAGGT
>NC_063363.1:14594362-14624438 GCF_021869965.1 Rhincodon typus
TCCTCCCTCCTGAATATCCAAGGGCCCAAATACACCTTCCAGATGAAGCAGCACTTTACCTGCACGTCACACAATCTGGTCTACGGCATTCGCTGCTTACAGTGTGGTCTCCTCCACATTGGGGAAATGAAGCATAGACTGGGTGACAGCTTCATTCTGTCTGCAAAGATGACTCTGAGCTTCAAGTTTCCTGCCACTTTAACTCACCACCCTGTTCCCTGGCCAACATCTCTGTCACAGGCTTGCTGCAGTGCTCCAGCAAAGCTCAGCACCTCATTTTCTGCTTAGGGATTCTGACAGCCTTCTGGACTGTAGTCCTATTAGACCATTGGGCTGCTCTCTCATTTGAGAGAGATTACTGGCAGTGGTTTAACCTGAGGATCACCATGCCTCCGGTGAGGGGAAAGGTTGAGAAACAGATACCTTCATGGTAACCTCAGACAGTGTGGAAATTGAACCTACAATGTTGTCTTTGCTGTACAATGCAAACTAGCCACTCAGCCAACTGAGCTAACAAACCCCCTAACCTATAACAACAAAAAAAAATTGCTGGAAACATTCAGCAGGTCTGACAACATGTGTGGAGAGAAAGCAGACTTAATGTTTTGGGTCCAGCTACCCTTCTACAGAACCCCTTAACCTAGTCAAGAGGAGGAATTGCAGAATAATGAATGGTTGCCCAAAGCAAGAAAATAGCTGAGCAACATTAAGAATAAAAAAAAAGACAGACATGCGCGAACAAAATAAAACTGGTGGTGATAGTGGGGGAAACTGAAATTGTTGAAGTTGGTGTTGCAACCAGTAGGCTTCATCACGTTTCACGAGACACTTAACCATGAGAGTACCTTGGTAGAACTACAGCTCCCGATGAGTTTTGCGATGAGATTCTGGCTGGTTCTCGCGAGATCTGCGGGAGCCGGCCACCATTTTGTTGCCTGTCCGTCTATCTGTCTGTCTGTGTGCAGGTGAGTTTGAGAATTGTTTATTGTTTATTGTTTCTGAGGTTGAAAAGGAAATAAACGAACAAAAGAAAATGTTCGGGGTGGATGGAAATCGTTGCAGGATTGCATTCTTGTCAGCTTGAAGCGCGAAGATGAGGGAGGGTTTTGATTTCAAATTGACGGGGAGTAGAGGGCGGAGTTGTTGTCTTTCTTCTTTTCTTGGATGTTGCCCAGGGATCAGTCTGGGCTAAGTTTATCCGCAGAAGCTGGGCTCCAGGGAGGAAAGAGCAGGGGATGGATAGGGTGTGGGTAAGAAACAAACCCTTCCAGAAATCTGTAGCTTTGCCTTTGGCTCCTTAACATATCTAATACGAATGCGCAACTCACTCCCTCTGAAAATCTGATTTCAAAGCCGCAAAGCTGTGATCCAAAACGACAGCAACTCCAAATATTCCACCTTTAGGTTCTTGTGACAAGCCACCAGCTTTGAAAACGTAAAACTTCCTCATACGTAGCTAATGCCACCGTGAAAATTGCTTACTTTGCAAGGAAGTTTTTTATTTTTCGTACTTGCTTTCATTGTTTATATTAAATTACCTATATGCGTTCACGTAGACCGAGCAGCTTGCTGTGTTTTGTGTTGTGGAGCGCGTGTTTTTTTCTTGAAAGTATGTATTTGGACGTTTACTGTTTAATTTCAGTCTCCATGCCATTTACACACCCTCACACACACCCAATTATGTTCTTTTTGGGGATGGGTTGCTATTTTATTCTTGCATCCTTCTATCTGAATGCACATTCCCAGTTGAGCATTTATACGTTATCGTGTTGCACAATGTAAGGCCAGTGCTATAGAGAAATTAAAACCAGTGCTGGAGAAACTCAACAGGCCCGGTAGCATCTTTGGAGAGAGAAACCGAATTAACATTTCAAGTACTCTTCTCCAGAACTCCATATTGGACTCAATGTTATAACTTTTTTTCCACAGATGCTGCCAGACTTGAATTTCTCGAATGCTTTCTGTTTTTTTTCCAGTTTCCAGCATCTGTAGTATTTTACTTTTATTGTCATAAGTAAATTGCTTGCATAAGATTTAATAATGGAGCTGAATTTCTGATCACCTTTTTATTTTGTTTGGACAGGAGGAAGTTGGTTGACAGAAGGTGCTGGAAATCATTGTATATGTCTACTCTTTATTATTGTCATTCTTAGAATAAAGTTATGGAACCTGAGATTTGGGATAGTGATGGATGTACTACATCTGATTCAAGTGACTTGCCAGATATAGTTTCCTCTGATGAGGTAAGTCTCTGCAAGGAAGTAATTCACTATTTTTGTCGTAAGTGTTTTTGGCATGTGGATAAAATTTATGTTCTGTCACAGCCATTTTAGCACTTTTTTTTAAAAAGTATAAGCTATTTAAATAGGAATTACAAAAGTAACAATGCACAATAATAAGTTTCCTGTTATCCATCAACAACACCAGAAAAACATAGTTTGTTCTTAATAAATATGGACTGTGGTTCAGATGACCAAGACATCAGCTTGTAAAATGCATTTTCCATCATCATCTCCTCCAGTCATCAAAAATACTTGACATTTTAAAAAGTCTTTTTATATGATCAATGTACAAATGTAAGTTATATTCTTATAGCATCAACAATGGGAAGTTTATAAAAGATTCTTGATTCAGTCAGACATTCTTGAAAATGTTAATAAAGGCCAAACCAAGAATATTGATTAAGACTTGCATGTGAATGAATGAATTAGATTTATTGTCACATGTACTCAAATAAGCACAGTGAAAAGCTTATAACTCGCCATTTACAGGGTCATCTTAGATACAAAGGTACCTAGGAATAGCTTCTGCAATTACAGATTAGTTACAGTGTAATAATGTCACCAACACAACATCTAAGGTACAGAGTGCCTAGGTACATTCCTTAGTTACAGATTAGAGAAATGAAGAAAACAAAAGTTATGTTACAGCTATACACGGTATGACCATAGGTCAAAAAAACAAGAAACAAGTTAAAAAGACAAACATCACAATCTCTCTCCAAGGGCTCCGTGCAGCAGACCAGTGCAGGGGACCTCCACATGGTCTGACTGCTAGCTGCTGGCTCTGCAGTGGGCCACCATGCTCCATGCCACGTCGCTGCCTTCCCTGCTTTGGGCTGTCGATGGCTAACCCCACTTTGGGCTGCCAACCCTGCTTTAGAGGCTGGGAGTCGGAGGCTGGGGCCAGTTGTCCGAGGCTGAGAGAAAGGAGGAAAAGCGGTAGAAGTAAAGTAAAAGAATGGGTAGAGTGGACAGTCTCCAGCTGGAGTGTCCTCTCTGTCGCCGTTGTACCGAAAATGTTGTATTTCGATAGTGACTCATCCAGTGGATGAATGAAATCTCATTACTATTATTTGAATATGTAGACTGCCTAAACACTCTGAACTGCCACTGGTTTCAAGCTACTTTCCAGTTCAGTACAGATTTGTAGTTTCTTTGAGTATGATTTTAATGGAAAACTGAAGATTTTAAGCTTAAAAATAAACTATTACTGTTTTTAAAGAACATGTTAAAACTTGTTAACATAGAACAGTACAGCACAGTACAGGGCCTTTGGCCAACGATGTTGTGCTGAACTTATACCCTAAACCTAAGGTCTATCTAACCTCCACCCCTGCCTTATACTATCATCCATATGCCTATCTAATAGCAGCTTAAATGCCCCTAATGAGGCCGACTCTACTAAGCTTTCCGGCAATGCATTCCACGCCCCTACCTCTGACGTCTCCCCCATATCTACCTCCACTCACTTTAAAACCATGCCCCCTCGTAATAGCTACCTCCACCCTAGGAAAAAGTCTCTGGCTGTCCGCTCTATCTATACCCTTGATCATTTTGTACACCTCTATCAAGTCACCTCTCACCCTTTGTCATTCTAAAGAGAAAAGCCCTAGCTCTCTCAACCTTTCCTCGTAAGGCTTTCCCTCCATTCCAGGCAACATCTGGGAAATCTCCTCAGCACCTTTTCCATGGCTTCCGCATCTTTCCTGTAATGAGGCGACCAGAACTGGACACAATACTCCAGATGTGGCCGAACCCAGGTTTTGTATAGCTGGAGCATAACTTCACGGCTCTTGAACTCAATCCCTCTATTAATGAAAGCTAACACATCATATGCCTTCTTATCAACCCTATCCAACTGGGTGGCAGCTTTCAGGCAACTGTGGACATGAACCCCAAGATCCCTCTGCTCCTCTACTCTGCCAAGAATCTTTCTCTTAACCCTGTATTCTGCTTTCAAGTTTGTCCTTCCAAAATGAATCACCTCACACTTTTCAGTGTTAAACTCCATCTGCCACTTCTCAGCCCAGCTCTGCATCCTATCAATGTCCCTTTGTAGCCGAGAACAGCCCCCGCACTATCCACAACTCGACCCACCTTCGTATCGTCCGCAAACTTACTAATCCACCCTCTCTCTCCTACGTCCAAATCATTTACAAAAGTCACAAATAGAAGAGGACCCAGAACAGATCCTTGTGGTACACCACTCGTAACTGAGCACCATGTTGAATATTTTCTGTCCACTACCACCCTTTGTCTTCTAAGGTCAGCCAATTCTGAATCCAATCTGCCACATTTCCCCCTTTCCCATGTCTCCTTACTTTCTGCATGAGCGTACTGTGGGGAACCTTATCAAACGCTTTACTTAAATCCATGTATACCACATCCACTGCTCTACCTTCATCCACGTGTTTGGTCACCTCTTCAAAGAATTCAATAAGGTTTGTGAGGGATGATCTACCCCATGCTGACTATCACGAATCAAACTGTGCCTATCCAAGTGATCATAAATCCTATCTCTCAGAGCCCTTTCCAATAATTTGCCCACCATTGAAGTGAGACTGACTGGCCTGTAATTTCCAGGGTTATTCCTATTCCCTTTTTTGAATAAGGGAATGACATCATCTCAAGTCTTCCGGCACTATACCAGTGGACAGTGAGGACGAAAAGATCATCGCCAAAGGCTTTGTGATCTCTTCCCTCGCTTCCCATAGAATCCTTGGATAAATCCCATCAGGCCCTGGGGGACTTATCTATCTTCAAGTTCCTCAAAATTCCTAGTTCATCTTCCTTACTAACATCCACCTCCTCCAGCCTGCCAGCCTGTTTCACACTGACCCCACCCCCCACCCACAACTAGGTCCCTCCGTTGTGAATACTGAAGAAAAGGACCTCTCCTATCTCTTTAGGCTCCGTGCACAAATTCCCTTTATAATCCTTGATCGGCCCTACCCTTACTCTGTTCATTCTCTCATTCCTCACGTTCGTGTAAAAAGCCTTGGAGTTTTCCTTGATCCTATCATGCCCCCTTGTAGCTCTCCCAAACCCTTTCTTCAGCTCCTTCCTCGCTAACTTGAATCCCTCTGGAGCTTTTTCCGATCCTTGTTTCCTAAACCTTATCTAAGCATCCTTCTTCCTCTTAACCAGTCGTTCGACCTCTTTCGAACCAAGACTCCCTCACTCAACCGCATCTTCCCTGCCTGCTAGGGACAAACATATCGATCACACGCAGTATGCATTCCTTAAACAATCTCCACATTTCTATAGCGCACTTCCCGGACAGCATCTGTTCCCATTTTATGTTACCCAGTTCTTGCCTGACAGAATTATAATTACCCTTCCCCTAATTATAAACCTTGCCCTGCTGAATGTACCTATCCTTTTCCATGACTATTGTAAAAGTAACAGAGTTATGATCACCGCCGCCAAAATGCTCTCCTACCAACAGGTCTAACACTTGGCCCGGATCATTGCCAAGCACCAAATCCAAAGTGGCTTCTCCTCGTTGGTCTATCTACATACTGTGTCAGGAATCCTTCCTGAACGCACTGGAAAAATTCCGCTCCATTTAAACTATTACAACTAAAAAGTTTCCAATCAATATTTGGAAAGTTGAAGTCACCCATGACTACAACCCTGTGACTTCTGCACCTTTCCAGTATCTGCCTCCCAATCCGGTCCTCCACAAGTTGGCAGCGATGGGACTCGAATCCAGGCCTCCTGAGAGGCTGGAGCCTAAATCCAGTGCTTTAGACCGCTCGGCCATGCTACCACAGGACTTGTTGTGGAAAGAGTTACTCTTCTTACTAACGACATCATCGATGCATTGAAGAGCAATGGCTTTTACAGATGTGTACACTTAGACAGCAAACACTTGTTCCTATATAGTTCCTAGTCCCTTGGTGTTAAAATATTCTGGCGTCTTTCAATTGATACAAACTGAATTACCCTTTCCAACTGAATTCCATCTGTCACAATTTTGTCTGTTTAATTAAACTATTCACATTTTTTTTTGGAACTTGCAGCTTGGGAAGCAGAAATTATTTTTCCATTGGGCATGACAGCAACAATCTGTTCAAACGCTGTTGTGATATTTCATTACATTGAAAAGAGATGGCCTTAAATGGATGAATGTCCTAACCCTTTTACATGTAGAT
Source organism: Rhincodon typus (assembly GCF_021869965.1). Lineage (NCBI taxonomy): Eukaryota > Metazoa > Chordata > Chondrichthyes > Orectolobiformes > Rhincodontidae > Rhincodon > Rhincodon typus. Next base: position 14,600,802 of record NC_063363.1, read on the forward strand.
GTACATAGAGTCATACAATGCAGAGTTTCTAACTTACTGGACTTTGAGGGAAATAATATGACATGGACACAGTTCAGCAGATCTCAGTGCGTGTTTGTAGATTAAAGTATGCAAATCGTTAAACTGAAATTAAATTAAAATAATCAGATGCGTAGGATAAAATCATGCTGCAAAAGTTGTTTTGCGTTAATTCTTGCATGTAAGCTATTTTCATGCTTTAAAATTGGGCAAGTGGTGGGGTATTTTCTTTTCCTTTTTATTAAAAACCATGCATATGTTTAGAATGGCATAAGTTATATGTAAAACATGCATCCACAAATACAGAGCATGGGATTTATATGCCTCTGCACTTGATGATGTAAAGATATATCAGATGGGAGCTGCAAGTTACAAAAAAAAGTGAATAGTTTAATTAAACAGACAAAATTGTGGCAGATGGAATTCAGTTGGAAAGGGTAATTCAGTTTGTATCCAAGAAAGATGCCAGAATATTTTAACAGCAAGGGACTAGGAACTATATAGGGACAAGTGTTTGCTGTCTAAGTGTACACATCTGTAAAAGCTATTGCACAAGTAGACTAAGTATTCAAAAAGGCGACTGGCATGTTGCCTTTAATGGGACTGAAATACAAAGAGGCAAAAACAGTGTTTGATTGCCAGTCGAGTTTTGGGTATTGCTCCATGAATGATTTTATAAACTCGGAAAGGGAGTACAGTGTTGATTGTTTCCCACCGATACTGTCCTGGATGTGCACACTGACAGCAGGCAGGTTGTTGAGGATGTTTCTTCCGCTTGTCTGTTTCCTCACTACTTGTTGCAGACCCAGTCTAGCAGGCATGTCCTTTAGGACTCTACTAACTTGGCTAGTAGTCATACTGCTGAGCCACTCTTGGTGATAGTTATTAAAGTCCCTCATGCCACATTATGTGCCCTTGCCCCCCTCAGTATTTCCTGTAAGTGGTGGTCGAATCAGCTGAGAGAGGACCAGTATATCCTAGTTCTGCCTGCAGCACATGGACTGCAGCGGTTTAAGAAGGCAGCTCACTGCCACCTTCTCAAGGACAGCTAGGTACAGCCAATAAATGATAATCCAAACAGCAATCCCCAGGTCCCATGAGTGAATTAAGAAAAAAATCAACAAGGGGTTACCTTGGACATAGTTGACTTGATGCCTTTAGGTCCTGGAGTCAATGGTGAGGACTCCCAGAGCAACCCTCTGTTGACCATGGTGCTGCAAGCTTTGAGATAACACATACTCAGTGGTTGTGGTGCCCCGGTTATTGACTATACTATACAATTCCTTAAGTATAATTGGCAGGCTGTTGCTTGACTAGTCTCTGAGACAGCACTCATCCAGAGATGTTAGTAAGGAAAACTTTGCAGGATTGACAGGGTTAAGTTTTCTCATTGTTTCTGGTGCTTAGGTCAGTGCCAGGTGGTCTGTCTGGTTTCATTCAAAATTTATTATAACCCTCTACTGCTTGCATGCAGCTCTTTTTAAGGAAAATATAATAAAACTGTGACCACTGTCCATTTTTGATAATTCTGAACAGAATGTCACCAAAAATTGGATTCTGTTGTCTGGATTTTTACTTCAGCATAAAGCTGATGTATGCATCAATAGAGTTTGCCGATTTAGAATGCAGGCTGCCTCTAAAATCTGTGCATGGTTCATAATCAGTATAAAAACATTACATTTGAAATGTTAAATACAGAACTCATTCTTTTTGAAGTCTATAGATTCTTGGGATTCTTCTATTTTTAGCATCCATAATGTTCTGTGCATCTTTGGAAGTTCAGGTCTATCTTGTTATCCATTATTTTAAATTATTGTAAGTAAAGAAGTAAGCAGAGAAAAACATTCTTCCATTTGATGCAATGGTATCAGCAGGTAATATTGCAACCTGTGTAAAAATGTATGAAATAGCAGAATCAGGCAATCCAACCTCTTGACTCTGCTTAACCATTCAATGAGGTAATCTGTCTTATCTCCATTTTGCTTATCTTTTGCCATTTCCTTTGATTCCTTTAGTGTCCAAATATCTATTACCTGCAGTTTTAGGTATGCTGAATGAGTGTGCATCCACAGTTCTAGGGCAATGATTTCCAAAGATTCTCAACACCCTGAATGAAGACTCTTTTCCTCATTTCCTTTACTAATGGTGAACCTTTATCCCAAGACTATGATCTCTCGTTCCAGACTCTCTAGCCAGGGAAACAGTGTCAGTTTACTGCAAATAAAATGTGAAGGTTATCTTATATTTCTGTCAACTTAATTGATTTTGATTGTGTGAACATCAACTTTTGCTTAATCATAATTGCAGGATTTTAAATCATGGTTTTCTCCAGTCGAACCACCACAGCTAAGCTATGAAGGTAAGAAACCTGTGTAATTTTGAGAGAAGAGATCAGCTAATATACAGCCAAGTCCAACATAAAAGTAAGTTCTAATTTTTAAGAGATAGCAAGAACTGCAGATGCTGGAGTCAGAGACGAGAAGGTATGGAGCTGGAGGAACACAGCAGGCCAGCTAGCATCAGAGGAACAGGAAAGTTGACGTTTTTGGTTTGGACCCCTCTTCAGAAATGGGGAGGGGGAAGGGAGCTGGGAAATAAATAGAGAGAGGAGGGGTGGGGTTGGGGAAAGGTAGGTGAATGCAGGTAGGGAGTGGTGGGGATTGGTCAGTGGGATGGGTGGGGTGGATAGGTGGGAGAGAAGATGGACGGGTTGTGTCAGGTCATGGAGGTGGGAGGGAGGATGGTAAGTTCCGTTTCCTCCTCCTGGGCCGCCTCCAGTGTCACGGTGACACCACTTGCAAACTGGAGGAGCAACACCTCATATTCTGCCTCGGGAGCCTACAGCTTGATGGCCTAAACGTGGAATTCACCAGTTTTAAAATCTCCCCTCCCTCGGCCTCATCCTATGTCCAAGCCTCCCTCTCATCCCTGCCTTCTTGACCTGACACAACCCGTCCATCTCTCCCACGTATCTTCCCCACCCATCCCACTTACCAATCCCCACTACCTGCACTCACGTATCACCATCCTGCTCCTCTGATTCTGCGTTCCTCCAGCTCCATACTGTGTTGTCTCTAATTTTTAAGATGTGTTTTGGTAAGTGATTTAATTAAGGATTGCAGAAGAAGCAGGTAGTGTATTGAAGTAACTGTGGCATGTTAGATTGTGAATCGGTGCTTTTAATACTCCAGTGGTGAAGCTGCAGATAGTTGTCTTGTTGTTGAAGTTCTAATTTTTTTCTGTTCATTTTTGTGGGATGTGGGTGTCGCTGGCTGGCCAGCATTTCTTGCCCAACCCTAGTTGCCCTTGAGAAGGTGGTGGTGAGCTGCCTTCTTGAACTGCTGTAGTTCATCTGCTGTAGGTTGATCCACAAAGCCATTAGGGAGGGAATTCCAGGATTTTGATCCAGCGACAGAAAAAGAACAGCGATATATTTTCAAGTCAGGATGGTGAGTGGCTTGGAGGGGAACTTAGAAGTGGTGGTGTTCCCTTATGTCTGCTGCCCTTGTCCTTCTAGATGGAAGTGGTTGTGGGTTTGGAAGGTGCTGTCTGAGGATCGTTGAATTTCTGCAGTGCATGTTGTATATAGTACACACTGCTGCTACTGAGCATCGGTGGTGGAGGGAGTGAATGCTTGTGGATGTAGTGCCAATCAAGCGGACTGCTTTGTCCTGGATGGTGGCAAGCTTCTAGAGTGTTGTTGGGGCTGCACTCATCCAGGCAAGTGGGGAGTATTCCATCACACTCCTGACTTGTGCCTTGTAGATGGTGGACAGGCTTTGAGGAGTCAGGAGGTGAGTTACTCGCCGCAGTATTCCTAGCTTCTGGCCTGCTCTTGTAGCCACTGTGTTTATGTGGTGAGTCCAGCTGAGTTTCTGGTCAATGATAACCCCCAGGATGTTGATAGTGGGCGATTCAGTGATGGTAACACCATTGAATGTCAAGGGATGGTAGTTAGATTGTCTCTTAAGGAATTTTTACAGTGTGGAAACAGGCCCTTTGGTTCAGCAAGTCCACACTGACCCTCGGAGCATCCCACCTAATCTACGCATCCCTGAACACTATGGGTAATTTAGCATGGCTGATCCACCTAGCCTGCACGTCTTTGGACTGTGGGAGGAAACTGGAGCACCCGGAGGAAACCCACGCAGACATTGTGAGAATGGTGATGGTTAGAGCCTGGCACTTGTGTGGCATGAATGTCACTTGCACTTGTCAGCCCAAGCCTGGATATTGTCCAGATCTTGTTGCATTTAAACACTGACTGCTTCAGCATGTGATGAGTCATGGTGCTGAACATTGTGCAATCATCGGTGAACATCCCCACTTCTGACCTTATGGTGGAAGGAAGGTCATTGATGAAGCAGCTGAAGATGGTTGGGCTGAGGACACTACCCTAAGGAACTCCTGCAGAAACGTCCTGGAGCTGAGATGATTGACTGCCAACAACCACGACCATTTTTCTATGTGTCAGGTATGACTCTAACCTCTGCAGAGCTTGCCCCCTGCTATTCAATGATTCCAGGTTTGCTAGGGCTCCTTGATGCCCCACACAGTTGAATGCAGCCTTGATGTCAAGGGCTGTCACTCTCTCCTCACCTCTGGAATTTAGCTCTTTTGTCCATGTTTGAACCAAGGCTCAAGATCAGGAGCTGAGTGGCCCTGGCAGAACCCAAACTGGGCATCATTGAGCAGGTTATCGCTGAGCAGGTGCTGCTTGTTGGCACTGTTGACGGCACCTTCCATCACATTAGTGATGATTGAGAGTAAACTGATGGGGCAGTAATTGGCCGGGTTGGCCTTGTTCTGCTTTTTGTGTACAGGACATACTTGGGCAATTTTCCATGTTGCCGGGCAGATACCAGTGTTGTAAGTGTACTGAAACAGCTTGGCTGGGGGAGTGGAAAGTTCTGGAGCAGAAGTCTTCCGTGTTATTGCCGGAATGTTGTCAGGGCCCATAGCCTTTGCAGTATCCAGTGTCTCCAACCGTTTCTTGATATCACGTGGAGTGAATCGAATTGGCTGAAGACAGGTATCTTTAATGCTGGGGAGCACTGGAGGAGGCCGAGATGGATCATTTCCTCGGCACTTCTGGCTGGAGATTGCTGCGAATGCTTCAGCCTTGTCTTTTGAACAGATGTACTGGGCTCTTCCATCATTGAAGATTGGGATATTTGTGCAGCCTCCTCCAGTGAGTTGTTTAATTGTCCACCACCATTCACGACTGGATGTGGCAGGACTGCAGAGCTTAGATCTGATTTGTTGGTTATGAGATTGCTTAGTTCTGTCGATCACCTGCTTTCACTGGCATGCAAGTCATCGTGTTTGGTGGCTTCAACAGGTTGATACCTCATCTTCAGGTATGCCTGGTGCTGCTCCTGGCATGCTCTCCTGCACTCTCCATTGAACCAGGGTTGATCTCCTGGCTTTATGGTAATGGTTGAGTGGGGGACATGCCACAGATTGTGCTGGAGTACAATTTTGCTGCTGTTGATTGCCCACAGCGCCTCATGGATGCCCAGTCTTGAGTTGTTAGATCTGTGCGAAGTCTATCCTATTTAGCATGGTGATAGTGACACACAACACGGTGCAAGTTATTCTCAATGTAAAGGCAGGACTTCGTCTCCACAGGACTGTGCGATGGTCACTGTTACTGATACTGTCACGGACAGATGCAATTAAAGCTGGCAGATTGGTAAGGATGAGGTCAAGTATGTTTTTTCCTCTTGATTCTCTCATCACCTGCTTCAGACCCAATCTTGCAACTATGTCTTTTAGAAACCAACCAGCTCAATCAGTAGTACTGCTGCTGAGCCGCTCTTGGTGGTGGATATTGAAATCCCCCACCAGAGTACATTTTGTGCCGTTGCCATCCTTAGTGCTTCCTCCAAGTGTTGTTCAACTTGGAGGACTACCGATTCATCAGCTGAGGCTGGACGGTTGTTGGTAATCATCAGGAGGTTTCCTTTCCCATGTTTAACCTGAAGCCAGGAGACTTCATGGGGTTCGGAGTCAATGTTGAGGACTCTCAGAGTAGCACCACTACTTTTTTACAGTTTGTGGTGAAACCTGACAGCTTGGTTTCTAGTCTTTTTTAAGTTGCTGCTATCTAATGTGCATATACTTTCCCGCCTATGTGTTTTCCCCCTATTTTCCACTCAGTTAGTGGAAGCAACTGAGCTGTGCTTGTCATTTTTCTGACAGATTGAGTTCAAAATGTACTTACACAAAGTAATGGTATTATAATTTTATAGCACAAAATGTTGTCCACCAGAAATTGTACCAAGTAAGCATTCTGAACCTGTAAGGAGGGATGGCATTCAGAAAAAGAAATGGACATGGACTAAGTACATGATTTTACATTTAGTTCTATTAATTTTGAATAATTCTCTACATTTCTCCAATTGTGCTTTAACATTATTTTTCATGCACAATAATTTATTGGAAGAAGAAGAAGGGGTGTGAATTGATAGCTACAATTGGCATTAAGACCTTAAAATGTTATTTGAATAGTAATGGAGGGTGGCTACTGACTATTCAGATTTGAACTGCATTATTTTTGTTTTTGCTTAGCCTGAATCTGTTTTCCTTGCTCAAAGATTTCCATTTGTTTATTGAATCTAATCAATTTATTTTCCCAAAGTAATGCATGTCTTCGTTTTCAGTGTTGATTCCTAAGAGGTGGTGTTATCTGAGGATGTCCGTATTGAAGCGGTACTGTCACATTGTGAAAGTTCAGCTCCTGGGCCCAATTCTTTTTGGCAGACCTCACCTGGATGAACGCTATAGGAACTGGGCAACAGAAGCAGAGCTTGTCCAATACAAACAGTAAGTTTTGCAGTGATAGCTTCAGATGATGAGAGAGAAATCCATATCATCAAGCCACAATTAAATGAAATTCTGAACTAGAGATAAGGCAATTGTTATGCAACTGAAGTTTAATTGAAGATTTTCACTTACGGAATACCATGTGAAGATATATTTTATGTGCTTCCGGCTTTTCCAAATACACATTTCAAATGCTTCACCTATTAATGTTTACTGATTTTTAAACCTGAACCATTGTGTCTTACTGTTCCCTCCAATGTATTGTAAGTTTCCAGTTTATTTTTGGCTTGTTTACTTTACAAATTTTCACCACAACTGTTTGAGCTACGTGTAGAAATGGTGGTTTTGTTGTCCCCAACATTTCCTCATCTCTTTCCATTATTTTATCAAAAGATTGTGATTGAGGTAAAATTGGGAAAAAATGCAGAATATAAAGCTGTATGTGCTAGAGGTGCTTGAAGTCATTGAAACAAACTGTTATTTTTGGCTTGACAGCAGTGTGTGAGCAGTACTTGGTCAGTCCACATTATGGGATGCTGTTTCCCATTATAATCACTGTACCAACTAACACCCCTTATGGGGAATATTGTGTCAAGTCGGTATAGCTTTAATTTCTGCATTTTTTCCAACTTTCCTCAATTATGTAATTTTTTTTGATAAAGTAGTAAAGAGATGAGAAAAAGTTAGTAACAGCAGCAACCACTTTTCTGCAAACACCTAAAGCAGATATAAAATCAAAATTTGCATTGCTAACAAACCAGAAATAAATTTGAATTTTGCAAGAAGTTGGACAGAATGGCATTTGAGGTTTACAGGTTCAAAAGATGGATGCAGATTGTGGAGTGGTTTCCAATTTGAGACCACTTTACAAAAACTGATTATTGTGATTTTAACAAGTTTAATTTTAGAAACGCATACATTAGCAAATTGCCTGCAACTGAGCCAATTAGGAAGTACATTTTTTATAAACTGCACCTGAAGTTCAACTGGCTCAATAAGAAGTAAAAGCTAGCCGTTTCTGTAACATCATATACTTCCAGAACTACAGTTTCCAAAGGCAGGATCAGGTTCAAAATAATAACCTACCAGAACTCACTAAATAACTGCAATATTCCCACCCTCCGTCATTTTAATTCCAGAGGTTTTAAGAGGCTGTCAACTACTTGGTCCATAAATAGGTCCAGTAACTGTTATGTTAGAAGACATAATAGCAGTTTTGTGGCAGCAGCATACCAAAGTGTTGCTGGGGGGAGAAAAGTCCTTGATTGTCTTTAAGTAGTGCAGTAAAATTGATATGTGTTTAAAATGAATTATTGGAAATAGGGTGCATTCAAAAGAATGGCATCAGCAACTGCATACAATGCTTGAGCTATTACATTGGAATGTGTCACTACTTGGGAAAATATGCCAGTAACCATGCCTCACTATTCGATAAATCATCACAAAATGTATAACGTGGATATAAACCACCAAAGATACAAATTTGTCTGGCAGGACAAAAACAGTTTGCACCAGTTTTTCCAGCAAAAGTGAAAATAACTGATTATTGTAACACACAAACTTAACAGAACAGTGAAAAGAGGTTTTCTGACATTTGATTTTTAAGCCAAACCCCTTCAAAAGCCCGAAACACAGAACCCGGTCACAATTAAGACAGACAAAAGACGAACATTTTTACACCAATGCAATGGGAGGAAAAATAATGTAGTCAGAATTTCAAAGATCAAAAATCCAGGCTGCAAGGGAGAAAGTTATTTCTTTCCACAATCCTTTTGATTTTTGCAATGATGAGATCTGTTGTTTGTACAGTGACCGCTGACCTTTGATTCAGTGGTTGATCACGTGAAGTTGGGTCCTTTCGCATATAAATTTTTTGTTTTAAGCTTTCTGCCATATTTTTTTCTATAGTTGGAGAGAGAGGGTGCTGTCTGTCTGCAGTTCTGGCGTTTTCCTCTCTGCCTCTCTTGACACTCAGACTTTTTAACACTCTGCAGCTCAATCCATCACAGACCTGTTGTGAGGCAGAGTTTCCTTAACTCAGAAGATTCTTGGTGTCTTTAAGTCTCATTCTCTGTCTTCTTCCGAAAGAAAGCATTGCATTACACAACTCGGTATGCAACACGTGAATTTCAAGTTGCAAAACTCCTGGTTTTTCAGTTATAGACTGTAATTTCTATTTTGAAAAGGAAGAAACATATGGTCTGTTACAGAATATCACTTTAGACCAGGTGTGCAATGAAGAGAATAGTGTCTTAGAAACCTGGCTGCAAATCAGCCAATTTTTAGGTGCATTGTAGCCTTTCAAGCCTTATGTATGGCAGATAGGAAATTTGTGATAATTACAAGCTATGTTAGTAATGACCAAAAAAATTTGGGCTGTAGCGTTTCCCTTCAGTTTCTGTACACTCCTGCATGTTGAGGCCAATGTTCTCTCTGAACAGCACTATATGTTGCACAATTTTACAAATGCTTTGTAAAATAAAATATGGATTAGTCACGGAATGCCTACCTGAATTTTTGGAATCTAGTAAAAACAAAAATGGTAAACTTGCATAGATTGTTAACATGATTCCATCAATCAAATATTGATTTCTTGGCATAAAGCCAGTAAACTTTCCAGAGATTTTCACTATTCTTTAAATCAGGTGCTGTGACTATGTTTTCACACTCATCTTTATATCTTTTAGTGTAACTGCATGACTTTCAGACGAGCTAGCAAAGAGAAGAAACAAACCATTTTGTTTATGGTAACAAGGGAGTAGATCTTTTAAGAAAAGTTAATTTAATTTTCAGACTGTTGAAAATTAATACTGAAAATTTGCAGATTACTAAATTAGTTGAATGCAGCCTTTAGCTGAGGATCTTTACCAATTTAAACAGTGAGTATTAAATGTGAATGAAGAAACTCCGGGACCAGAGTGCCTCTGGATCTATAGACTTAATGCAAGGTGTCTTGTTTACTAGGAAGAAAATGAGGCACAAAATATAATTCTCTATATTGGCATTTTCTCTTCATTTTGTCCTTGTTCACCTATATTGAAGTCTACAGTGTTTCTATTCTAAAGAGCTACAAAGTGTAATATCCTTTATAATACTCATGGATTTAGTGTTTCCTGTTTCTAATAATGATCAAACACTGAGTTCAAATTATGTAGTTAGAAAGATTTGGTAAAAAACGAACTGTCATCATTAATTTTCTTATTGCAAAGCCTGCTTTTTCCTCTGGAAGATAAATGAGCCCTAATCGTCGTCATTGATATTACCTATCTTAGCATGGATTAACCACGCAAAAGGCCAAGTCTCAGTATTAAACTGGTATCTGACTGGTTTGGCTGACATTTGGGCGTGGGTGGATGAAGAGTTAAATTTTGACTTTTTCCTATAGTGGAAAACAATTCACAAAGCATTTTTTCCTTGTAGTCGTGATGAACTACGTGACCTTGATCTCAAAGCACTGAAGATAATCGATCTTCTGGAATCTGCGCACAGGGCTCTACTTGTGTATGCTGTAAGTGCTTTAAGCATGTCTAAGTGTCCTAATTCTTTCTCCATGCTCCTGAATGCCAGCTTTTTGTCTAATTTCAAATTGTTTTTTAGTTGAAGCGGCCACTGCTGAAACAGTTTGTTCGTGTTGGTGAAAACCTTGACCAGGTGAGAACATAATTTTTTCCATTTGTGCAAAGCTGACTTTTTTTAAAAAACTCAGCAACAAAGCATTAGGTGCAAATATTTAAAATAAATTAATGAAATAATATTAAATGGAAATGTCAAGGACTGTACAGGACCTTTACTCATCAGGCCAGTCTCAAAGCCAAGAAAATATAATACATTATTCTGTCACAAAAAGACTGGTTCGTTTAAAAGGCTAAATTGATAAAAGAATGATTGTGTCTATACTATGCTTTTAACATGACCGTCCTTTTATTGTTTAAATTTCCTGCTTGTAATAAAAGTTAAAATGATGCATCACCCTCTGAAACGGAGAAAAAGGGGTGTTTTGGGTTTGTCTTGGTACACAAAAGATACTTTAGTTCGCAGATTAGCATAGCTAAAAATACCTTCTTGCTGAAGTATTTTTTGCATACTGACAGAACACTATCTCTTGCAAAATGTTGAAACTGTGTAGATTTATTACGTTTAAATAATAGTTATTTCCCTTTTGTGTTCGATTATATCTTGGAGATGAAATGTGTATTTTAATTCAGACATGAAAGATCAATTTATTTTCAGTGTTCCACTTTGGAAGAGGCAATACAAGTGGTAAAGCAGCAAACGATTTTTCGGGATGCCTGGAAGATGTTGGCCTTTGGGAATAAAATGCAAGCAGCTGCAGTCCTTGCTCTTACTGGTCTTCATTGTGAGTACCATGTCATTTGTTATGTTAGTCTCTGTCAAAAGTTCTGCATCTGTTGTTGCTAATTTATGCATTACCTAATCTGAGATTCTCTTTTTCAAACTGGTAAGATTTAACAGCACTTAATTTTTGTTAAATGATAAATATTTTAAGTTAGTAGTACTTGTAATTAAATGTGTGTTAGCGAAAATAAAGAAGGGAAACATTGGTGCAAAGGAAGTTCTTTTGGCTGTATGCTGATGCTAAACTTGTGCTTTGGGAATGCATCATTTGATGGCACATATAGTTTACAAGCATGTTTGTCCATGACCTGCTTTTTAAAATGATTTTCCATTTGATGTATGGCGTTTGGTTTAGTGTGTACGAAAGAGGTTGGGAGTTGAGGGCCAATTTTAGAGTGCATTTATCCTGTTGGAAATTATCCAGTGGTTTAGCTGCACATAGGAAATCAGGAAGGAAGGGAGGACAGCAGAGTGGAGAATGCTGAAGGGATATACGATAATTTACAGTTTGTATGTTTAAATGAAATGTTGTTTAACTTACAAAAATGTGTAAGACGTTATAACTTGGATTTCATTGTGGCTAGTTTATAAAACACAAGGGAAGGTGATCTTGCAACCATGCCATTATGAAGTCAACATGTATATTTGTGTAAAAAGTTCAGTTCCCTGCTTTTTGGTCCAACTCGTTGTGCCGAGCATACATCCCAAACTGATCTAGTCCCATTTGCCATCATCTGTCCCATATCCCTCTAAAGACTTCCTATTCATGTGCCCATCCAGATGCCTTTTAAATGTTGTAATTGTACCCACCACCTCTGGCAGCTTGTTCCATACATGGACTACCCTCTGCATGAAATAGTTGCCTATCAGGTCCCTTTTAAATTTTTTCCCCTCTCATGTTAAACCTATGCCCTCTAGTTTTGGACTCCCTCACCCTGGGGAAAAGACTTTGGCTATTCATCCTATCCATACCCTTCATTATTTTATGAACCTCCTAAGGCCACCCCTCAGCCTTCGACGCTCCAGAGAGCCTATTCAGCCTCTCCGTATAGCTCAAACCCTCCGGTCCAGATAGTAATGAACATGAACGATAGTGGGTAAATGCTTAAAGCTTTTCAGTGTTTAAGATTTTTTATTTATTCAAATTATTTTTGTGATCAGATTAAGAATTATAATTCAAATGATTTTTGCTTTCTGCCACGTGATGGCCCTTTTTAGACCCAAATCAGACATGCGTATGAACTCTTCAAAAATTATTCATGTAAAAATTGGTCCCATGACATTATAAAGGTACTCTAAAGATATGGCTTTTACATAACTGTATACAGTAATTGCACCAGCTTCAGATTGTGACATTATATTTTGATTTACCATTTCAAAATTTGCTGTGTATCTAACGAATGTCAATTCTTCAACAACTGAACTTTGACTGCAAAATTGAACTGTACAGTGTCAGTCCTGTTGGTGGAACGGGTTCTGTATAGGTATGAAAATAGTTCCCGCAACGTGTGCACACACTTTGTTGTGATCCGTACTGAATGCCTACTTGTTGCAGGGACTGAATGTGTTGATTGTGAAGTTAACCTATGCTGTATGACTCGGTGTGAACTGATTTGACAGCAGGACTGCTAGGTTTGCTCTTGCCACTATACTTTGCACCCTCTTTTTCATCACAATGAAATATGCATTCAGCAGCAGCAGAAAGATTTTTCTCTAACAGGCTAAGATTAAACAGTATACCTTGCAAATTAGAATATTCTGAGGCTTCACTCATTATTTCTGGAAGGGTGTGTCATGAGAAACTTTATTCCATTTTTCAAAACATTGAATTGAGTCAATGAAAAAAAACCGATACTTGTATATTTCTGTCTTTTGATATCGGGGCTTCCTATTGAGCTACAGTTTATCAATTCAGGATTTAACTTCATCCTTGTTCCATACCATAGTTCATCTACAACACCATTGTTTATTTCTTTGTTGTAGATTTCCGTCATATAAAGCAATATTCTATTGATCATAATGATCTGTTTGAGCAATTTGAAGATCACTGCTTTGAGGAAGAGGAGGTAAGAGATCCAACTGACTCCTTTTTTTGAAAGTCAGTAATTAGTAATTTTTGTACAAATAAGTGTAGCAAAATGCAGTGATTTCAAAATGTTTTTGTTCATTATTTTAAATGCTATGATTTGGAATATATAGCAGCGTTATTTTGGGACGAGGAATACTTTTTTAAAAAACATTTCCTTGAAACACAAAGTACATTGATCAGTATACAAAGTTTAGAGGGGCATTGCAATTAAATGACTACTTGTTAGTGTCCTCCTGTGCAGTCAATACAGTAGCACATATCACTGAAACATGTACCAATAATCATGTATCATCATCATCTGTTTCTTCGCAGTCAATAAAGCAACTCGTGCTTGAGTTAAAATAATATATTTTGTAAATGTTTACTGAAGCATTGAAATGAAGGGTTTTGCTGGAGAATGAAATAATTATCCAGCCTTGGAATCCGTTGTGAATATCTTGTACTGTTTCAATTTTGATGGTACAAAATTGATGTATAGTTAAGCTTCCTCAGTTGTTTGTTTCATCAGTTGCACCTTGATTTTTTTTTTCTTTCGAATCCAGCATCCTCATCTGTAATATGTGGAAAAATGCTACCAAACAAGAAAGATATTTAGAACCCATTTTCTCTTATTTTCCAATGTGTTAGAAAACAAGGGTTAGTATTTTTAATTTTTTTCCCTCTTTATGATCAGCGAGCAAAAGTATTTCAGGAGCATTGGGAATCAGACATGAAGAAGCAACATTATGAAGCGGCAGTAAAGTCTTTGAATGAGGCAATACGAGTATGGTAAGTTTCAATATTAAGGATTCACATACAAAGAGAATTTTTGCATTTTTGTAAATGAGACTGATCGGTTGTTCTAGTATTGTAGGCCTTTTAGTACCCTGGCTTAGTCCACAAATCAATTTCATGTTATCTGTCTGAGAATCCTACAGTTGTTGCCTTCTTTACGGCAATTATTGTTACACTGAAGATGAGAAGGCCTAAGGTCATAAAGGTGTCTGTTGATGTTTTTGTTTTTGCTTTTTCTTTTCAAGTAAAGAGTTTGTGATCTCATTAGAGGCCTTGAGGCTGTGGCAGGTTACCCCAGGCTGTTTTTTCAGCAATATATTGTCTGTTCATAGAGCTTCAAGTTTTGAATATCTGTTTTCCTTGGGCTAATGAAGGCGATGAAAAGCTAGATACCCTTGGAACTTTTTCTCTCTCATTTGCTTTTTTCTCCCTTTTTTATTTGTATATCTTGTGACTCAACTTTCAAAGGTAGCTGCACAAGATGCCTTGATCGTCTAATGAAACATTAAGTAGATGTTCAAAATTATGGTTTTTACCTGCAACCTACAGTCCAGTCAAATGTTCTGTTTGTTCATGAATGCCTAATTTGTGATAACAATGTGACTTTTTTTTGTTGCATTCTGTAACATGTTATTGTATGGAGAACTGATTTGTGTCAATTTTGTTGTAGTGCATTTAATCATTTGCTGTATGAGAAGAGATCTTATTGCTATTTCCAGTTGTGTCAATACAAGTAAGTTTGCACCTGTTCACTAAATGTTACTTAATTTAAGGTAATCCATTATACTTGAAAAGCTTAAATTTGGATATAACTTTATCATAGAATCAAAATCATAGAATCCCTACAGTGTAGAAACAGGACCTTCAACCCAACAAGTCCACACCAACACACCGAGCATCCCACCCAAACCCATCCCCCTAATGTACACATCCCTGAACACTACGGGCAATTTAGCATGGCCAATCCATCCAGCCTGCACATCTTTGGAATGTGGGAGGAAACCGGAGCACCTGGAGGAAACCCACGCAGACATGAGGAGAATGCGCAAACTCCACACAGACCGTTGCCCAAGGGTGGAATCGAACCCGAGTCCCTGGCACTGTGAGGCAGCAGTGCTAACCACTGAGCCACCGCGATCTTTTGTTTAAGAATGTAGTGGTCTGAAGTATTTGAGGAATTTTTCCCTGATCTCCATCAGATTTGATTATCAAGCAGCACCAGTCAAGATATCTCTGGAGCACACTTGCAGTCTAGTGTTCTCAAATAAACGTGTTGGACTGTAACCTGGCATCATGTGATTTCTGACCAAATTAAGTTTTTAGAACCAGTCTTCCAGAAAATCGGAAACTTCTGATTGTTCTTATTTTGGTATATGATTGATGTTACACAGAAATGCTGTGAATCAGTTTGCAGCGACGGTCACCCAGTAGACATGAATTTGAACAAGAAGTTGGGTTTAAACAATTTTCACTATACTTTCATTGAATTTGCAAACATGGAAATTAAAAGCCCTCTTTCATTCAGCCAATAAATAATCAATAACTCATCTCCTGACTGCTCAAAGCCTGTCCGCCATCTACAAGGCGCAAGTCAGGAGTGTGATGGAATACTCCCCACTTGCCTGGATGAGGTCAGCCCCAACAACACTCTAGAAGCTTGACACCGTTCAGGACAAAGCAGTCCGCTTGATTGGCACTGTATCCACAAGCATTCACTCCCTCCACCACTGATGCTCAATAGCAGCAGTGTGTACTATCTCCAAGATGCACTGCAGAAATTCACCAAAGATCCTCAGACAGCAGCTTGCACACCCACAACCACTTCCATCTGGAAGGACAAGGACAAGGGCAGCAGACATAAGGGAACACCACCACCTCCAAGATCCCCTCCAAGACACTTACCATCCTGACTTGGAAACATATCGCTGTTCCTTCACTGTCGGTGGATCAAAATCCTGGAATTCCCTCCCTAACAGCATTGTGGGTCAACCCACAGCAGGAGAACTGCAGCGGTTTAAAAAGGCAGCTCACCACCACCTTCTCAAGGGCAATAGGGATGGGCAGCAACTAGGGATGACCAGCCAGCAACGCCCACATCCCACAAATGAATAGAAAAAGATATTATAACATCAGTTTTGACTGCTTGGCATAACCCTCAGAGGAATTGCTAATGTTAGTGCTCTTCTCCATCTTCATCCTCCAGCAAGCAGACATATTCTGATTCATTTTATGATAGATTGACTCCAGTACAACCCCTAATTTTGTTTAGTGGAAAAATGTTATGACTACATTGCCACTGTGCTAACCACTTCAATCTAAGCACCTATGCGTGAAGACTTGTATCTGCCTGCAATTAAATACTGAATCGTAACTGTGGCATCTTACTACAATGGGTATATCATAAGGAAATGCTTAGATTTAGGACCACAGTTATTACAGTTAAAAAAGGGAAAGAAGGTTGATGAGAGACAAGTAGAAAAGTAAGTTGTGAAGAGGGCATAAGCGTGTTGCAGTGGGATATGGACAGATTGTGAGTGGGCAGAGGTCTGGAAACTGGAGTGCCATGTGGGAAAATCTGAAATGATCCATTTTGGCAAGAAGAATAAAAATAGGACATAGTATTTAAATAATGTGAGGTTGCAGAAGGATCTTAGCGTATGAATTGCAAAAGGTTAATGTGCAGATACAGCAA
The DNA here is from genome assembly GCF_021869965.1 of Rhincodon typus. NCBI lineage: Eukaryota > Metazoa > Chordata > Chondrichthyes > Orectolobiformes > Rhincodontidae > Rhincodon > Rhincodon typus. The sequence goes on from NC_063363.1 coordinate 14,617,559, forward strand.
GTAATTAGAATGATATCGTTCATTGAGAGGGGAATTGAATGCAAAAGTAGCAAAGTAGTATTTCAGTTTTGCACAGCACTAGTGAGACCACATCTGGAGAATTGTATACGGTAAGGTTGCAACCAAACCAGCAGGCTCGGTGAGTAGGTCTACAAGCTCATCCACAACCTGAGCTACAAATCTTCTAGAAAACTTTAAATTGTATGCAGTAGTGGACATTTTATTTAAAGAAGAATATAAGTGTGTCGGAAGCAGTTCTGGGAATGTTTACCCAACTAATATCTGGAATGAGTGGGATTTCTTATGAGGAAGAGTTAGATAGACTAGGCTGGCACCTGCTGGCGTCTAGAAGCATAAGAGGAGGCTTTATTGAAACATACAAGACCCTGACGGGTTTTGACAGGATAGATATGGAGAATGTGCCTCCTCTTATGGGTGAATTTGGACACAGAGGTCATTGCTTAAAAATTACCAATGCTCATTTAAAACTGAGGTGAGGCAAAATCTTGTTTTGAAGGTTTTGAGCATTTGGAACTCTTCCTGAAAAAGTAGTAGATGCAGAGACCTTGAATATTTTTAGGGCAGAGGTAGATGTATTCTTGTTAAGGAATGGCCTGGTGTATTATCACTGGACTGTTAATCCAGAGATCCAGATAACGTTTTGGGGAGCTGTGTTCGAATCCCGCCACGGCAGATGGTGGAATTTGAGTTCAGTAAATATCTGGAGTTGTTTGCTGGGTTGACTGGTTTTCATGCAAACGTTTCGTCTCCCTTTTAGGTGACATTGTTGGTGCTGTATAACCTCCGTTGAAGCATTGTTGTTCTGTCCCGCTTTGAATTTCTATGGTCCGGTCTGTCGTGGTAGGCAGTCTTGTTTCCAGTTTTGTACTGTAGTGGTGTGTCGATGGGGTCTATTTCAACATGTTTGTTAATTGCATCAGTGGTTGAAAACCAGGCCTCCAGGAATTCTTGTGCTTGTCTTTGTCTTGCTTATCCTAGTACTGTAATTTTGTCCCAGTCAAATTGATGTCCTTCTATGTCGAAGTGTATTGAAACAAGGGAGAACTGGTCATGCCGTTTTTGCTGTGAGTTGGTGTTCATGTGTCCTGGTGGTGGGTTTCCTGCCCGTCTGTCCTGTATAATGTTTCTCGCAGTTGCTGCATGGTATTTTATATATCACATTTGTCCTGCTCATTGTGGTTATGGGCTGTTTCGTCATTGAGAGTAACTGGCAAAGTGTGGCTGTTGGTTTGTGTGCTATCCTTATTTTAAGAGGTCATAGGAGTTTTGTTGTCAGTTCTGATGTGTTTCTGACGTAGGGTAGGATGGCCAGTGTGTTGGGGCGTACAGTGTCTTCTTGATGTTGTTTGTTTGCCAGGCATCAGTGGACGAAGCTGTTAGGATAACCATTGTTTGCAAAGATACTGTAGATGTGTTTGTCTTTGTGTGACACCCCGGAGCTGCGCAAAAACAGAGTTTTTAGAGTCTTTGCAAACAGTGAATATTCATGACAGACCGGACCATATAAACTCACAGCAGGACAGAACAACAGCGCTTCAACGGAGGCTACATTCTGACTATGTCACCCAGGAAGGAGATGAAACATTTGCATGAAAACCAGTCAGCTCGGCGAACCAACCAACAACTCCAACTGCAACCGGAGTTAGAGATCTTCGTTAAAACATCAATAAATATTTGGAATTAAAAATCTAATGATGACCATAAATCCATTGCCGATTGTCGGGAAAAACTTGTCTGGTTCACTAATGTCCTTTAGGGAAGGAAATTGCCATCCTTACCTGGTCTGACCTACATGTGACTCCAGAACTACAGCATTGTGGTTCACTCTGAACTACCCTCTGGGCAATTAGTGATGGGCAATAAATGCTGCCTGGTCAGCGATGCCCTAAAGCCTTGAGTTAATAAAAAGAAAGGGTGAAAGGTTGTTGGGGTGGGCTGAAATTGGATACGAGGTTACAATCGGTCATCCATGATCTTATTGAATGGCAGAACAGACTGAAAGCCGAATGATCTACTCCTGCTCCTTGATCATATGTTTGTATAATTAATGTATAAATTGTTATGTGTAATGTTCCACTTTATTGCTCATTGCTCAACTAAATCCTAATTTACCATTACCGCAAGTTTTGCTTTTGAAAATACAGAATTATGTCAAACACTGACTCATTGGTGAAAGGCCTTGTATTCTTCCTGTTTACTTCTCATGATTTAAAAGATAAAATATTACTATCTCTGGATTTTGGAAAATGACCGGACTGGGCCTTTGCCAGTTCCTTGGACAGTTTCTTCCTTGGAGAGGTAATGAAAATGTTCAGTGTTGAAAGTAGAATTTTTAAGTCCGTTTTGATGAGTGACCCTGACAAAAGCCCAGTTTATTTGAATGCATTAATCATTGAACGCATCATAACAGCTTCAATCTTTATTAAACTGTTGTATTTGCACATGACATTTTGTTCATGTTGTGTCACTTCGTATTTTTGACAGAAAAGCATGGAGTGATGCCAAAAGGTGCATTGTTCTGAGGCCTCATTCCATAGAGGTATGTTTAACATAGGCATTCAATTGATAATTAGATATTGTTGGGAGTTTCAATCAATAAAACATGAGCAAAAAAACTTGAGAGCATCTGAACTCTTTATGATAATTGCTGAGAAATTGCATCCTACATTTTAGGTGATTGGGTTGGGAAGACAGTTTTTGTCTCCTTTGGTAAGACTTAATGGAAAATGTTACGATTCTTTGTTATTGCTTGCTGATGTACTCGCTGAAGCCTGATGATTGCACTTAAGTGATGTTTCAGTTAAGCACAATATGAATTAGTTCGTTAACACTCACTTATATAAAAATATTAAAAAACTGTTTAAGTTGTACAGATGCCCTACTTCTCATTACTATGTGTAAGCGCACAAACTCCCAAAGCATGCAAAGAAGAAAAATGAAAAGAGACCATTCAGCCCATTATGTCCACAGTTATAAGTATCAACGCAGTCAGCTGAGTATCATTATCTCCTGCTAATTTTCTCCATTTTCCCCGTACCCATTTTGCTTTATTTCTATCGAGCTAATCATCCAAAAACCTCTGGAATGCTAATTGAACCTGTCTTCACCATACTTCCAGACAGTGCATCCCATAACCTAATTACTCCATAACCTAATTAATGGAAAGGTAATGGTTTAGTGGTATTATCACTGGACTGTTAACCCAGAGACCAGGTAATGTTCTGGGGACCTGGGTTCAAGTCCTGCCATGGCAGATGGTGGAATTTGAATTCAATGAATATCTGGAATTAGAGTCTAATAATGGTAATGAATACATTACCAATTGTTGGGAAAAACCATCTGGTTCATTAATTTCCTTTAGGGAAGGAAACTGCCATCCTTACCTGGCCTGGCCTGCATGTGTCTCCAGACCACAGCAGTGTAAAGGGCGGCATGGTGGCTCAGTGGTTAGCACTGCTGCCGAACAGTGCCAGGGACCAGGGTTCGATTCCAGCCTCAGGTGACTGTCTGTGTGGAGTTTGCACATTCTCCCCGTGTCTGCTTGGGTTTCCTCCGGGTGCTTTGATTTCCTCCCACAGTCCAAAGATGTGCAGGAAAGATGGATTGGGCATGCTAAATTGCCCATAGTATTCAGTGATGTGTAGATTAGCTGTGTTAGCTATTGAAAATGCAGGGTTACAGGGAGAGCATAGGGGGATGCTCTTTGGAGGGTCAGTGTGGACTTGTTGGGCCGAAGGGCCTGTGTCTGCACTTTGGGAATTCTATGATCTACTCGTTGTGTGAAAACATTTTTTCTTACATTCACATTTGTTCCTTCTGCAGATCACTTTAAATCTAGTTCTTGATTCTTCTGCAAGCAGGAACTGTTTCTCCCTATTTACTTTATCAAGCCCACCCGTGACAATTCAAAAACTGTCAGATCTCCTGTGAGTCTCTTCGAGGAGTGCAGTCTTAATTTCTGCGTTCTATCGACATGAACTGAAATGTCTTATTCTTGGAACATTCTTGTGAATTGCTTTTGATCTCTCTGTAATGCGTTCACATTCTTCCTGTAATGTGGTGCCCAGAACTGTACACAGTACTCCAGATGAGGTCTAACAAGTGTCTGAAATAAGTTCAGCATCACCACTTTGTTCTTGCCCGCTATGTCATTATTAATAAAACCAAAGATATTGTAGATATTTTTAATCAGGCTATTCAGACATGTTATGTACACCTGGACCAGGTGGAACGCAAACCCAGACCTTCTAGCCCAAAAAAAGGGACACTATCCCTGCACCACCAGATCTCAAACAGAGAATACTGTACTGCTGTATCAACCTGTCCTGCTATATTCATTGTTCCTGCACCCCCATTAGAATTGTAACCCCTACTTTTATATATTGCTTTTAATGTTTCTCCCACCAAATTACATCACCACACTTCTCTGCATTAAACTCATCTGCCACCTATCTGTCCACGCCTCCAACTTGCCGGTGCCCTTTTGGAGTGTTAGTGTCCCCTGTGAATTTACAGTTCTTCCAGATTTTGTCATCTGAAAACTGAAATTGTTCCCTCCGTACCAAGATCTAGGTCATTAATGTATATCAGGAAAGCATGGATCCCAATACCAAACCCTGCTGAACTCCACTGACCACTTCTCTCTGTTTCCTATCACTCAGCCAATTTTGTGTGTTTGTTGCAACAATCACACTTATACCATGATATAAACAGTACTCAAATCTTTTGTGTGGCACTGTATTGAATGTCTTCTGGAAATCAATGTTGCTTTAATTGAGCCTGTCTGTTATCTCTTCCAAAACCCTTGCAAAGCTGTTGCAAATCCATGCTAACTCTTGCTAATCAATCCACCTTTTTTTCTGTGATTATTAATTCTACCCAACACAATCGTTTCTAAAAGCTTCCCCACCACTGAAGTTAAACTGATCTTCAATTGCTAGGCTTATTTTTATGATGTTTCTTTAACAAGGCTGTAGTTATTTATAATTTTCCAGTCTTCTGTTACTGCCCCCAAGTCTAGAGAAGACTGAGAGATTATGGCCAGTGTGTTTGCAATCTCCACTCTCCCTTCAAAATCCTTTTCAAACTTTCCAAAGTATCAGGAACACACTTGAGAGCTTTGGAGCAGTATTTTATTCAATATCATCATTATTTGTAAATTGTAAAACAATTGCTTGTACCTTTGTTGGGAGGGCCACTATTTATTGGCCTACCATCATTCATAAGCGTTTTCTTTCCTCTCATTTGGCACTGTTGTCTCATTGTAAACTGCCTGGTTTTGAAATATGTGCACAGTGGGCCATCAGCCATGATCTTATTGAATGGCAGAGCAGGCTCAAAGGGCTGAGTGGTCTACTTTTGTTCCTAGGTCTGTATAATAGTTTGGGATAAAGTTTTGTGCCTTTGTTAACTACATATGACTGGAATCATCTCTCAGAGCATATTAGTAGTTTGTTTAGAGCCGGTTTTCATGCTTTTGTTTAGTAATAGATTTTAAAAGTACTCTTGCATATTTAAATTCCACTTTTTAATATTTTGTCTCTACCATAGGGTCATTATCTATTTGCAGGAGCACTATGTGGAAAAGGCTGGTATACTCGTGCATTGAAAGCTAATTCTTTGGCAATTCAAGTATGTCAGTGGAAAGGGTTGAATGTGAAGGGCTTGATGGAACAACGAGAATTGATCCAATTTGAACAATTACTTTCATCAGAAGGTTGGTGCAGACCTCTTTTTCTTGATGAATCTATTTTGTTTAGACAAGTTCATTGAATTGGTAGTAGTTCATCCAGTGCCAAAATCTTGTTGGAGCAGTTAAAAAATCCAAGTGTCAGTATTTTGACATTTAGCTGACATGTAATTTTGTTAATTAAATATTTTTAATGGGTGAAAAATCTTAGGGATTTACAATTTTCTTTGTTTGAAAACATTTATTACTTGTACTATTACATAGAATTAATGAAAACTCATTTAATACTCCACATTCATTGTTTCTTTGATAAGATCAAATAGCAGTGGTGCAATTTGGAAAAATTTAATGCATGAAATTGTCTCAAATTTTTCACCCAGTAGTGTGAGCCTTGAAGCTGATTTTAATACTGCTGTAAGTGCTATAGAGAGCAATAGCAATAAAAAAAAATCAAAGTTCTCATGTTTTGCACTGGTATAAAAGGTTATGACATACAATCAACAGGACAAAACTAATGTAACCAATTACTGCTTGTATTCACCTTCATGCATCATCAGGAAGCTGGACAAATTCATCATTGTTACTATCAAATTAACTCAACAATATGTAACTCGCAGGTGTCCTATTTCAATTCTTCCAGAAATGCTTGGCTCCAGATGCTATGGTCCTGAAATGTATAGTTATTTTAAGAAGAAATGAATAGACAGCAGAAGGTCTGTCTCTCCAGTAGAAATTCTGACCCTGATAGAGGGACTGTTATTTAAACTGCAGTTTATAGATATTGTCTAATCAGCCTGTTTAGAGATGTTGTTGAACACATCAGAGCAGTTAGGACTTGAACCCAGGCATCTTGGCTCAGATATAGGAGCACTATCGCTGGATCTAAAGTTGAATATTAAGGAATAAGTAAAGCTACTTGTTTATGCCATTAGTTTGCTGTGTCTAGGGATTGGAATTTTAAAATTTAATACTTAGACCTGTGTTATTTAAAATTATTTGTTTTTCTCGTTTATTTTCAGAACAAGCGATTGGGAAGTGGGAGAAAGATGACCCCAGGTAAAACAAATTTAAATTTGTTAAATAAACAAATTTAACAAATTTAATCCTATCGCCATCCCACCTGCCCCAGCCCCACCCCTCCTCTTTATTTATTTCAGAGCTCCCTTCCCC
>NC_063363.1:14624538-14647449 GCF_021869965.1 Rhincodon typus
TGATGCTGCCTGGCCTGCTGTGTTCCTCCAGCTCCTCACTGTGTTATTTCTGACTCCAGCATAGGCAGTTCTTACTATCTCTGATGAATTTAAGCTGTTGGTTTTCCTCCAAGTTAGTGCTGAATAATTTTTCAGAAAAAAATTTTTATATGCTGTATGAATGTTGGACTTAAATTTGAACTGTTGTAAGTCTAATTTGGGGAAAAAAACATGTTTCTGTAAAGTTTGAAAGAGCAAAGCTGTGATTCTGAGAGTTCAACAGTTGAAGAGGTTGATGAGGAAGATGACGTATCGAGTGAAGATGACGACGATGTGATTCCTACAGTAGAATTTGTGGATACTTGGGTCAAAAATGCGAAGGATAACATGTACCCTGAAAAGGAGCAGAATCAGCAAGCTGTACATTTGGATGTAAGTACGCAGTGTATTCCTAAATACTATTTAATTTGAAGCACTTTTATTCCTCAAAAATCTACAAAGTTCTGTTCTACACAATTCTAAATTAAGTTAAGCAGTAACACCTGTTGATAAAATTTTAACTATTTTTATCGTAAGGCTAAGTTATTGTTAAACAAATTGGTAATTTTTCTCATTAAATAAAATATACTGTACTTTGACAAATCAAGATGTTTAAAAGTTGATACACCTGTAATTATTCTGTATTGTGGATGGAAGAGTGAATTAGAATTATTTCTGTGATAGTCCATCGCCCCCATTTGAATGTTGACTTTTTTTTTGTGGGTTTATGGAAGCCCATGTTCAAGTCCCACCTGCTCCAGAGGTGTGTCACACCATCTCTGAACAGGTTGCTTAGAAAATATGCAGAAGATAGGAAGCATTCTGAATCTTTTGCAGGGATATAAAAGATAATGCCATACACTTAACAGGATAAGTTTAATGTAACCACTTACTGCTCATAATCACCTTCATCCATCATCAGGAATCTGAAAGAAGTTGTCCTTTGTCTATAAGAATGTTGCTTAATTGGAATAGCATTTCCTATATCTACATCACGCATGTTCAGGTTAGTAATTCCCAGGTTATTCCCACAAATCTCCCCATGTAACTGTAATAACACTTTCAGGTCATTTTGATTTTCCTGTGGAAGGTAGCTCAATAATTTTTCCCAACCTTTGAGAACTTCCCCTTTGTCCAATTTATTTTGAGGAATGTTCAATTCAGAATCGCCTGAACTTGGTTCTTCACTCGTGTTATAACCAGTAACACGTTCTCCTTTAACTTTTTCTATCAAAATACCTTTTGAGCATATTCATATGACATATATTCTGAGAGATTTCTTTCTATATGATGTTCTTGATAAATAACTTAGATCTATCAACTTCCTTTCGATTTGATATGGCCCACTAAACATTATCTGTAAAGGTTCGCCTACCACTGGGAATAACTCTAACACTTTATCTCCATGAGCAACGTAACAAATTTTTCCTTTCTTGTCTGCTTCCTGTTTCATCATATTCTGTACTACTTTCAAATGCTGTCCAGCCAACTCACCTGCTCTGTTTAATCTCTCCCTAAGATTTGACATATAGTCCAAATATGTGGTCTCTGAACTCTGCCTCACCAATTTCTTGTTAACTAATTTCTGTGGTCCTCTCACTTCATGCTCAAAAACTAATTAAATTGGACTGAATTTGGTAGATTCATTGGATGTATTCCTAATTGCAAAAAGTATGAATGGAATTCCTTTATTCCAATCCTCTGGATAGTCTTGACTATAAACCTTCAACGTGGTCTTTAAAGTTTGATGCCACCGTTCTGATGCTGTCTACGATTCTGGATGGTACGCAGTGGGTTTGAAATGTGTTACTATCTATAACTTCCTCGAATAACTGATGTAAAAGTTTTACCCTTGATCTGATTGTATTTCTGTGTGTTGTCTGTATATAGTGAAAAAAAATTTGTGTAACTATTCTACAGTCCTTTTAACCATGATACAGTGTAATGGAATGGCCTCTGGAAATCTAGTAGACCATCTAGTATGGTCAACAAATACTGAAGCCCACTCTCTGTTTTGGGTAGCTGTCCTACACAATCAGTTGAGACACTTGTAAAAGTTCCGTCAAATTTGGGAAAGAGTACTAAGATTGCTGGTTTATCATTACCTGAGGTTTTCCAATTATCTGTCATTTATGACCAATCTAGCAAAAGTCAACCAAATCCTTGTGCAGTCCAGGCCAATAAAAATTTTTTTTTTGGCTTGAGTTTTCTTTATTCCCAAATGACGACCTGGTAATTTGTGCTACCCACAACCCCATCTTTCTGTAATCCACTGGTAATACAACTTGATGAACTTCTGCCCATTTTTCATCTGCCTGAATATGTGATGGTCTCCATTTTCCTCATCATGACTTCATTTTTAAGATAGAAGCATTCTGGGATACACGGATTCTTCTTTGTATGCTTTTTGATATGACTGCTTTAGTCTTTCATCTTTGTCACCTGTTCTTGCCAGTGATGGTCCAAAAATCAGTAATTCTTGATGTTGGAGAAAATGGTGCCATTTTGATCATGTCTGCTTCTTACAGCCTAATTTTAAGGAGAACAAGATGAAAAGCTTCAACTTCTTGTCTCCTTTTAGCAATGTTTAGGTTCTGTACAACCAAGCAATTATTAGTATTGATAATGAGCAAATCAGATCAAATTTGTTTGACAGTGAAGTTCCGATTTGCATCTTAGCATAATTTGAAAAGGTTTCTCCGAGTTGATGAGCTAGTATGTCGGCATTGAGACTTTTCCATATAACCAGAAGAATTTGAGTAAAGATGTTGAGGGAGACCTCAAATTGAGACTTACTGTAGTACTTATGCTGCGTAGCTGAAACTAAGTGCTGTTGCTTAACATTAGAAACAAATTCAGGTTCTATAATTAGGGAGCATGGAAGCTTTGGGATAAAAGTAGGTTTGCTGTAGATTGGTCATGGTTTCACTATTTAGGAAGACAAACCCGAATAAAGCCTCTAGTCCCTTTTTTAATTAATCCTTTCAAGGACATAGTGAATTCTTCTTTACCTCCTCACCACCCTTTCAGCATTCAAGTATCTCAGAAATGCTTGTTGTGTTTTCACCTTTACTACCTTACCTAGAACTCCTTAAGGTGACATTTTTTTTGGGAAGAACTTCCTGACTTCCATTACATATTTGATTTTTTACTATTATCTCTTTGTTCTATTGGCAGTTCGGTTTGAATCAGTTCATAATGTTAACCAATTAAATAGATTTAGAAGATCATTCACTTGTCATTTTCACCAATACCAGAATAGACTTTTCCTGAAACACCAGTCATTTCCCAGTAATGAAACAAATACCTTTTTAGGGTCAGTTTTGAGCCGCTTGAGGGCAGTAATATTGACAAAATAACAATTGATAATCCTATTTGTATTTGTGTATTTTATATACAAGGGAATTATACAAAGGTTCGTTTTTATGTTGTGGAGCTGGAGTAGGACAGCAGGCTCGGCAGCCTCTGATACTGCCTGGCCTGCTGTGTTCCTCCAGCTCCACACTATTATCTCTGACTCCAGCTTTGGCAGTTCTTACTATTTCTTAATTTTTATGTTTATTGCTTTTTATTATTTATTAACTCATGGGATGTGGATGTCACTGGTTGGCCAGCATTTATTGCCCGTTCCTAGCTGCCCTTGAGAAGGTTGTGGTGAGCTGCCTTTTTGAATCACTCCAGTCCACAAGCAGAGACAGTGACAGAGAGACTGCCTTGTTAGGACTGCATTACAATTGTTTTTACAAACATTAAGGGTAGGAACACAAGCAGGCCATTTGGCGCCTTGAGCTACCAATAAAATTATGGCAGATCTTTTTGTGCTTCAAATTCCACGTTCCCATCTACCCCCGATAATTTCTGAATCCCTTGCTCAGCAAGAATCTAACTGCTTTAATTATGTATGTGCGCGCTTCATTTATTCATCATTTAATTCCAATAATTCGAAAAACACGTGCTGCATTACATAAACTTGCAGAACTTGCTTCGGTCATGTGAATAAAAACTGAAAGAACTGCAGATGCTGTAAATCAGAAAGAAAAACAGAAGTTGCTGGAAAAGCTCAGCAGGCCTGGCAGCATCTGTGAAGAAAAATCAGAGTTTACGTTTCAGGTCCGGTATTCTTTCCTCGGACGTTTGTGAGGAAGGGTCACCAGACCCGAAACGTTAACTCTGATTTTTTTTTCCACAGATGCTGCCAGGTTTGCTGAGCTTTTCCAGTGACTTCTGTTTTTGTTCCAGTCATGTGAAGCTGCCTCCTGGAGTGCAAGGTCAGAAAATTTCTCTGTTTCAGTGCAAGATTACCGTTTCTCAGAAATTTAATTTACCTAAGCATGTAAATACTGTGGCTGCAAGACTATGTCCAAAGCTGGGAATTCTTTGGCAAATACACTGCCACCTGACTACCCAAAGCCTTTGCACTGTCTACAACGTTACCAATCTACAGGTTCTCCAGCTAGTTGTACCCCATCCTGATTTGGAACAATATTACAGTTTCACTGAATAAAATTCTGGAACTCATCTCAAATTTCCACTATGCATGCACCGACACCACATGAACTGCAGTGGTTCAAGAAGGTTGCCCAACACCACCACCTTGTCGAGGAAAATTGGACATGGACATTAATTGTTGAGATCGCCAGTAGCGAGATGTACCATGACCAAATAAGAAAAGAAAAGTAAAAGAAAAATACAAATTGAAGTAAACTAAACTGCTAATTGGTGCTTTACTGTACCATAATGTGTTGTTTTATTTAAGAGACATTTTTGAAATCTGATATCTGGCTCCATCTTCTGTATTTAGTTTGTCATTACAAGAAATTTTGCTGAAGGGCAACTGCATGCAACTGAGGTAGTACTTGTAGAGTTTTTCTCTCTCTTCCTTCTAATTACTAGATCATTACGTTAAGTCAAAATGATATGTTTCTGAGCGATACTCACTGGAGGGGTCACCAGTTTGTTCCCAACTCTCTGCTGATTTAGTCTTTGTTAGTCTTCGGCCAATAATACTTATTGTTGTATTGCAGTGACCTTTTGCAAATTAACCTTGAATCCATGTTGCATAAAATATCCTGTAAAGTGTTGCCAAATTTAGATCCATGTGTACAAAAAGGACCCAGAAATGACAGCATTTATTTTTCCAGAGATTCACCACTATATTCAACCTATTTTTGTTAGATCTTCACCAATATTATTGCTGTTTTTTCACATCATGGTCCATGCCTGTTATGATAATCACCAATGAGTGCACATGCCGCTGTGATAAGAGTCATTTCATTGCATAAAACTCCTGTCACTGCAGCATTCATGCTCATGGGCAATGTTTCAAGTAGTTAGCTTTATGCAGCCAGTCGTTGATCTGGAAGGTGCTGCTTGAGATCGTGGTGCAGGCAGATTCAGTTCCTGCCTTCAAAAGAGAATTAGATCATTATTTGAAGAGGAAAGGTTTCCAGGGTCTCAGGCTAAAGGGCTGTAGTGAGATTCAGCAAATTGCTTGGGCATCACGGGACAAATAGCTTCCTTCTGTGTCATAACTGGCAAGATGATAATATTACTGGACAATTAATGCAAAGGTTTAGGTTATTGCTCTGGGGACATGGGTTCAAATTCCATCATGGCAGCTGGTGGAATTTAAAAGCTCGTCTCAGTAATGGTGCCATGGAGTCAGCATCAAGTGTTGTAAAATCTCACTTCATTCATTAATATCCTTCTGGGAAGGAAATATGCTGTCCTTGCTTTGTCTGACCGACATGTGACTCTGGACTCTCAGCAATGTGGGTGGCTCTTTGTTGCCTTGTCAGAGGACTTGACAAGCCTGACAGTTCAAGGGGTATTAGAGATGGGCAATAAATGCTGGCCTGATCAGTGGTATCCATATCCCATGAAAGAATAAAGACAAAACTCAATTCTGTAATTCTCTTTTTACTTTCCAATAAAATGCTGACACTGAATACCTCCATATTTCTAGTTTGTTTCATAAACTAATCTTTGCAAATGTGGAAAATATAGCTTTTCCAAAAGAAAAATCTATGCAGTTGGTCCTTCTGGTTGGTATGCACTGCAAAGCCTGAGAGATCTCAACCATCAAATTTCAGCGTATTTAGAAGCTACAGCTGTTCTTTTCAGTTGCCCAAGGCCAAGAAGTAGATATATTCCTGAGTATTTCTGCTGAATCCTGTGAAAAGTGCACTGATATCCCTAGGTGTAGGGTTAAGTCATAGAAGTTGACTCCCCAGAAGGACAGGTGCAACTGATACAAAGGAACACTGTCATCTCTTAAGTTTCCTCATTTGGGCATTAAAAAAAAATGTTCCACCATTGCCAGTGGTCATTTCCTGGAACTGCCTCTCAAACAATATTTTTGAAGCAGGATAGGTCAAAGAGATCCATGAAGACCACCACAGGTAAACACAAATGGACAATAAATATTGGCCTTGTCAGCCATGCCTTTAACCCCATCGTACCAAAAATAAAATTGTGATGTTATTTACAGTGCAGGCTCATTGTTTAAATTGTTTTAAAATGGCATGTTTATGCTATTAAAGCTATATAACAGCTTGAATAATTGTCTTTTCGACAGAGCAGTGAAGGAAAATGATGGTTTTACTTTGGTGGAAAAAGTCTTTTCACTATTTTTGTTCTAGCAAAGAACCACATGGTACGGTAAGCCAAATGGCCTCCCCTTGGAAACTTCTTAAAATTCTATTTCAGATGTAGATTAGGTGAAGGTAATTAACTTGTTACCTTATCTTTGATTTGAATTCACTTGTTAGATTACATATTTAAAAGCACCTTTCTAAATTGCATTTTGACTTTTTTTTTACTGCTTTTGACTTTTTTTTTTACAGATTCCTTTTTTGTCATTGGACTTCAAAGCTAGCAGTTCTGACTCTGAAAATGACAGTGAAGCCAAGTTAAATCAAAGGCATGAATCAAAGATGTCACCTGAGTGTGATCATTCTGATTCCGAGTCAAAGTCCAGTTTGAAACAAAATCAGTGTAATTCTTTGGAACCTGGAAAGCTAGAAAAAATAGCAGATATATTTGTAACCAAAACTCTACCCGTTCCTTCCGAGGATCTTGGAGAAGTGACATTCCTACTTCCTGTAAAAGGTGCATGCTTTTCCTCTGTGGATCATGAAACAGTTGTGTCATCACCACCAATGAATCCTAAAAAGGACATGTCCCCACTCTCGTTATTCTCAGTAGCACACCGACCGTCTTATGAAAGGTAAGGTATTCAATTTGACTGTTTTGTAAGAATCACATAAGTTGCCGTGTGCTTAGTTTTAATTTGTATGAAGCTCGTTTTCGCTGATCAGAAAACTGCTGCCAAAAGATTTTGCGTGCTTTACTAAATTTTCAGCAGTCTTTGTATGGAGTTCCTCCATCAGATGTGGAGGTGGTTAAACTAGCTTAAGGCCTTAAGGTTCACATCCCATGCCACACAACCAAACCCCGAGAGAATACAGAGATTGGAAGGATAAATCTAAATCACTTTTGGGCCTTGTCATCAACATCTAGGTTGTTTGTGGGCACTAGTTTGGTTTGCTGATGTAGATCCTGCTTGCTTGTGACTTGTCAGTTTCAGAGTACATGGAGAGGAGTATTCTGGAAATGGTGGTCAGACAGTGGTTGTACTTATTTCATACAGCCAGAAGGTGCTGTCCAACTCATTCCAACTCTGAAGAAAGGAAAGCATTTCTGACGTTTTGGAACCTTTTTTGAATGGCGAGCAGAACCACGGGTGAGGCAGTTCAAGACCAGCATGTATGAGTTGATGTTTCATATCACACCTGACAGCTAGATGTAATCAATGTACTGGATTGTGTCCGAAATTGGCACGGGAACATGCCCCAACTCAACTTAGCAGTAGCTTGTGAAGATGCTGCCACTGCGTTATGGATTGAATATAGCAGCTATTATTAATTTCGCACTGCTGTGTACCTAACAATAATGGAAACAAATATCACTCAACTTCACAAAATGTTTTGGAGATTTTCACTTATTGCAATCATTTCCATAGTCTTCTGATTTTCTTCTGTAAATGGTGTCATCTGAAACTATGTAGAATGATCCGTGCGTCTCTAAATAATCTATATTTTGACACTGCTTGCCATTCTTATAGCTTTAATTACTATTGGATAGTTACTGCAAACTTCTTTTGACCGGCACCTGTGGGACCAGGAGTGCACCGGTTGATCAGATATTCTGCTTGATCAAGAAGTCCACATATCAATGTAAAAACACGCAGCAATACAAATGTAATGCACGAGATATACACATCACTGTTATAGTTTATTTACAGCATAAATCACTTAAATAATAATGGAACTTTGCCTTAAATAAATCTTACTGGCAGATAGCCTTCTCACTCGCAGCCTCAACTGACTAATCAGGCATTGCGGAAATCATGATAATACAGTAAACTTCTGGTATTTGGGATATATAATTTTTGCTGGTTTATCGAGAGTACTGTTTTATAAGGAGCCAGTTAAAACAAAGTTTGCTGTATTGAAATTCATTATTATTGTTACTTGTAACTGCAAGTTTTTCCTGCAAGTATTTGTTTGGTGATAAGTAATTTTTTGACCTCATCTTCATTGTTTTTTAATTGAAACAAATTAGTTTTTCTATCCTACTTTCTATGCTAAGCATAGTTTCATGAATTGTATTTAAATTCACATGCTCACAAATTTAACATCTGGCATTTGGTAGAGTAGAAGTTGAGTATTGCTGGAGAATGACAATATAGTCTGTGTATTTTAAATTCTAATCAGGGCAGTTCACAAGAGTGTGAAAGTTAAGTTTGTATTATGAGAAAAGAGTGTGTTTAGTAGTTGATAAATGGACTATGATTAATAGAGGTGCTGCCATGAGGCATGCACCAGTTAGTTATTGATTGACTGCTCAGCTTCATTTAAATTTTATATCCAGCAGGTTGACTGACTGTTCAAGGTATTGCCCTGAGAAATGAACCAAAGAATGGCTGTCACCTATTTCATTGAGCTGGAAAATGCACAGTGTGTGTACATGCTTTAAGATAAATTACTTTCTCTTAAGGGGTCTTGAATCTGTGGAATTCCTGACCTCTGACTGTAAGACACCTGAGTGTGGTGGATGCTGGGTCATTGAGTAAATTTGAGGAGATTGACAGATTTTCAGTTTGTAAAAGGTTGAAGGGCTACGCAAAGCGGGCAGAAAAGTGGAGTTAAGATAGAGATGAGATGAGCTATGATTGTACCAGATGGTGGATTAGGCTTAAGGGGCTGAAATGTCTACTGCTGCTCCTAGTTCTAATGTTTTTGTATAAAACAAAGAACTGTGGATGCTGGAAATCTGAACTGAAAACAGAAATTATAGGAGAAACTCAGCAGGCCTGACAGCATCTGTGGAGAGGAAGCAAAGTTAATGTTAAAAAAAACTTTGCTTTCTCTCCACTGATGCTGAGTTTCTTCAGCGGCTTTCATTCTTTGTTCTTTCTGTACGAAGAATAGGGCCGTGTACATGACATTTAAAATGGTTGCAATTTTAAAAATGACTGCTAGAAATTTATATACTTAAGTTCAGTAATTTTGATTTTCCATAAAAGACAAAGACCGCATGTTCATCTCATTTCCATATATCAATTTAAAATTAACATCTGGAAACAAGATCACCTTGCTGCCAAATCATAAGGTTTTCAAAATAAACAGCTGTGATGTTTTGAAAATGTTTCCTTCCAAAAAGTTGTAAGTCTTTCATTCGTGATTTAAGTATAATTCATTTTGGCTTGAAACAGAAATGCTCGTTACATTTTGTTTTGCAGTGATTTAGTGTCTGAGGAAATGGAAGAAACTAGCAGCGAGAACAAGCAGCATATGTTGTGCGTTCCCAAGGAAGTACAGCAGGAACAGCACAGCAAACTGGAAATGAGCTCCGAGGTAAGAACAGTTCTAAAAAAAAAAAAAAAAAAAAAATTTTGCGCAAGAATGAGAGAAAATCTGCTGCCTGTGTCCTATCCTGCTTAAACGTCATGCTTGTCCTCAATAGCATTAGCTCCTCGTCCCCCAGCACTTTGCATAAAACCTTCATCCTCATGTTTGATGCGCTTAATGTTCTATTCCCATGTCTGTTTCAACTTTCGTGTCTAAATGTATGAATTGAGCTAAAATGCTAAAAAGAAACAAAGTATTTGGTGGGTTGTAAGGTGGAGAATGTCATGATGAAAGGGGGAAAATAAAGCCATCAAAGGATTTAAAGACGAAGATGATAACTTAAAATGTGAGGTGTTGTGGGGACTGATAGCTGATGTGGGACTGTAGGAACAGGCAGGTGAGTAAGCAGGATATAATACTTGAGACAAGTTCTTAACTGGAGAACCAGATTCACCAAAACTAACCAGGGAATGTGTAGAATGCAAGCCTGTGCAATCCATCTGATCCTGTTTTTCTCTCTCTCCTTTGAATTTTTAAACCCAAGCTTGATCACGAGCCATTCAGCCAGCAATCAGTAACCAAACTTCCCTGCTTGTGCAAGCCCAGTGAGGCTTGTAGCTGCAGCACTGGCCTCAAGTTTACTGTCCATGTCTCTCACTCAATTTCATGTTGAAGAAAACTATTATATATATTTCATTGCATAAATAATTATTGTACAGAACAGAAGCTTATGTTGAATTATAACGGATTGAAGTTATTATTGTAATAGGAGAGTGAGTCTCAGGAGCCAAACAAGGTTGAGAATTACTGAATTAGCAGAATTTTTTTGCTCCCGATTATGGTCCAGCAAATCTTACATCTGTCTGAATATAGGGAAGGGGATAGAATCCTACTTGGCTTTGAGAATCTCACTGCCAAGGCTTGCACTTGGAGTACAGTGCTGGAAGACTGCTAACCATTTAGTAATAGTGCAGAGTAAGTGTGTGTCTTTTGCATTGAAAAATGAATGCAAAAATCACAAATTGAAGAATTGAGGAAAAAAATATAACTGCACAGTCCTATACAAGTTTTTTGTCTAAAAACAGCTGTAAATTTTCAGCATTTATTATTAGTAGCTCTGGAGTTTAAAAGACCATAAGATGTAGGATCAGAAGTAGGCCATTTGCTACCCTCCGAGAAGAAATTCCTCCTTATTTCTGTCTGAAATCACTGGCCTCCCACTCTAAAATTATGCTGTCTGGTCCTAGATTCCCCACATTTAATCTGTCAAGTCCCTAACAGTGTGTGCTTTAGGAAGGCCACCTCTCATTCGTCGAAACTCCAATGATGCCCAACCCACTCATGATTTTCTCATAAGAAAATCCCTCCATACCTGGAATCAACCAAGTGGACCTTCTCTGGACTGCCTCAAATGCCAGTTTATCTTTCCTTGGTGGACCGAATCTGTTCACAGTATTCTAGATGTGGTCTGAGTGCCTTGTATAGTTTTGGCAAGATTTGCCTGTTATACTCAGTTTACTATGAAATAGAGGTAACATTTAATTTAACTTAATCAGTTCTGAGAAAGGGTCACTGGACCCGAAACGTTAACTCTGTTTTTTTCTTCACAGATGCTGCCAGACCTGCTGAGATTTTCCAGCAACTTGATTTACAGCATTTGCAGTTCTTTCATTTTTTTTAACATTTAATTTGTCTTCCCTACCACCCCACTGAACTTGGAGGCTTGTGATTTGTTCATAAGGGTCCTGAATCCCAATGTGCCGCAGCTTTCTGTAGTCTTTCAACATTTAAATAATGTCCAGCTCATCTGTTCTTCCTGCCAAAGTTATATTCTATCTGCTAAGTTTATGCCCACGCATTTAATTGTCTATATCCCTGTGTGATCCTCACTACTTGCCGTCTCCCTTATTTCTACCCAAGAACAAGGAGAGGGATCTTATAGAAATATATAAATAGTTAGGATAGAAGCAGGGAGGTTGTTTCTACTCACGGGTGAAACTAGAACTAGGGGGCATATCCTCAAAATGGGGGGCAGCAGATTTAGAACTGAGTTGAACAGGAAGTTCTTCACCCAAAGGGTTTTGAATCTGTGGAATTCCCTGCCCAGTGATGCAATTGAGGCTATCTCATTGATCGTTTTTAAGACCAGGATGGATTTTTGAACAGGAAAGGAATTAAAATTTGCAGTGAGCAGGCGGGTAAGTGGAGCTGAGTTCATGCAAAGATCAGCTGTGATCTTATTGAATGATGGAGCAGGCTCGATGGCCTACTCCTCTTGTTTCTTATGTTCTTAATCCTCTTTGTTACTTCCTAAAAAAAAAAAATTCAATCAAGTTTGTGAGACATAGTTTCTTTCGCACAAAGCCATACTGACTATCCCTAATCATTCCTTGCCTTTCCAAATGCATGTGAATCCTACCCACCACTGATGTCAGATTCTCAAACTCACTGAATTTGCCTTTGCCAAGAGTGTGGTTATGGGATTTTACTATCTTGGAACTAATCATAGAATCCCTTTAGTGTGGAAACGGGGCATTCGGCTCAACGAATCCAGACCTGCCCCTCTGAACACCATGCCACCCAGACCCACCCCTTTATCATATCCCAGTAACCCTGCATTTCCTTTGGCTAATCCACCTGGGCAATTTAGCATGCCAAATCCACTTAACCTGCACATCTTTGGACTGTGGGAGGAAACCGGATCACCTGGAGGAAACCCACTCAAACGCAGGGAGAATGTGCAAACTCCACAGTCAGTTCACCTGAGGCTGGAATCGAACCCAGGTTCCTGGCGCTGTGAGGAGCAGTGTTAACCACTGCACCATCGTGCTGCGTTAATTGGTTAAGTTAATTAGTAGTTAATACATATAATATTTTGTTAAGAATTTTGATAGTTAAGCCTATTCTTTTATTTTTATTTTATCTGTATTTTAATTAAAGTGTATGAATAAGTGTGTTTTGTTTTAAGCCTGGTAGTTTGACCAATTGAGTTGCACCCGGAACACAACTTACACTTGGTCTAGATCTTAGTTTTTCTTAATTTAAAGCTATCTTCTTAATATATTTTTTTGGGGGGTTCAGTGTGGTCTGTAACAAATTGTACTTGTGCCTTTATATTAGTAGTTTTTAAATTATATTAGCATGGTCCACTGATAAAAGGATGTATTCAACTGCTCTGCCATTTCCTGGTTCTCCATTATTATTTCTCCACTCAGTGTCTTAGGAGTCTATGATCACTCTGGCCTCTTTCTTATCCTTTTAATATATCTAAAGCTGAAGAATGGTCCTGACCCGAAACTCAGCTGTCCTACTCCTCTGATGCTGCCTGGCCTGCTGTGTTCCTCCAGCTCCATACTGTGTTGTCTCTAAAGCTCTTCCTGTCTGTTTTGTTACTTGCTAGTTTATTTTCTTTCATTTGGTCATCATTTGTTGGCTTTTAAAACTTTCCCAATCCTCTAGATCTTTGCTGCATTGCATTTTTTTCTTTTTATCTGATACTACCCTTAACTTCCTTGCTTAAGCATCATTGGCTCATCCCTTTTCTAGGATCCTTTGTTCCTTACTGGAATATGTCTTTGTTGTGAGTCATGAACTTTTCTCTTAAACATCTGAAATTGTTCCTGAACCACATTTACTGCTAAACTACTTTCCAGTTCATTCCAACCAACTATGCACTCATTCCTTTGTAATACCCTTATTTGTAATAACCCTTATTTAAGTTAAGCACAGTTATTTCCAACCCAAGAATCTCACTCTTAAACTGAATGCTGAATTCTACTGTGTTATGGTCATTATTTTCTCATTTCTTTAAACCTGCCTCATTACACATTACCTGATGCAAAATAGTCTGATCCCTGGTTGAATCCACAGTATGATTTAGGAAACTGGTCCAAATACGCTGACTTTTCCTTGTGGCTGCTTCTGTGCATATGATTTTCCCAATCAATGTGAAGATTAAAGTTACCCATGATCAATGTACTGCCTTTTTTCACACGCTCTCGTTATCTCCTGAGTTATTCTCTGTACTACAAAACTGCTACTTTTGGGTGGCCTATACAATATTTCCACTATTGTCGCCTTCCCTTTGTTATTTCTTACCTCGACCAATGTGGATTCTACATTTTCCAATCCAAGATCATTTTTTGCTATTGTACTTTTTTTCATTCTATTAACAAAGCAACCCACTGCATTAACCTTCTTGACTGTGCCTTTTGAAATGTCAACACCTTGAATATTTAGTTCCTAGCTTTGATCTCCTTGTGACCATGTCTCCGTAATAGCTATGAGATTCTTCCTAATCATCTATTTTGGACCATTAATTTATTTATTTTGTTCCGAATATTTCAGGCACTTAACTAAAGAGCCATTTTTTCTTGCCATTTTTTTCCCTCTTTTACTTGCTGCTTTTTAAAGATATGTTTGCACACTCTGACCCTTCCCCCTCCTCCTCTGGGTGTCATTACAGAAACAGCTGCCTTTGCAATGCTGCCATTTCCAGCATTCTCTCTGATTTTCTTTCCAACTGCATGGTCCTTTGAGATCTATGCATGGCAGCGACTTCGGAACTGAAGTGCATGCCACGATTGCACCAATGCTGATTGTCATGCATGGAACCTTGAAACAGCTGCGCCCGTGCACAGCTTAGAGGGAACACTGGCCATATCTTTGTACTGTATAAGCTTGTATGTCCCCTCTCTAGAATCATGCCAATCCCTGTCTCTAATTTGTTTCAGTCACCCTCAATTAACTAGTTCTGCGATTTGCCAGGACACTAGTCACAGCATAGTGCAAGTGAAACCTGTCACATAGGAGTATCTCCCTTCTTACCCCAATACTGATCCCAGTGCCCCGTGACTTGAAATCTTTCCTCTTTGAGACATGCATTTAATGAACAGAACTGCTGGCTCTTTTGTAGGAATAATTAACACGTTTGGAAAGTAATTATCGATGGCAAGTATTTCAGATAAATCCAATAAGAGAATATGTTTAAATTTAAATTAATTGACTTCAAATGCAATAAGAAAGCTTAGTTTACTTACCACTGAGAATTTTAATCAGATGCATAAGCTTCACAATTTATCTGTGCAATGTATTCTGTTTGATGAGAATCTTTATTGGGATGGAAATTATATTTATAAATGGATCTCCACCTACACACTTGACATTATTCCTAGAAGTAGACACGCAAGTTCACAAAAATGGTAATTGGAGAGATTTCTGGATGAAGTTTGCAATGTTGCCAATTATTTTTCCCCTCTTCCTGCAGGGAAATTGATATTCTGACATAGCCATTGAAAAATTTCCAATAACAGTTGTATGCAATTAGCTTCCCAGAAAATAAGCTTACAGTGAACTTACATTTTTAAGTGCTTTTTATGACTGATATACATGTAATTATTTGTTTAAAAATGGTAAGATTAGGAGTTCCTCACAAACTTTAGGAAGAACACTGCTGACCTGATTGGCAACTGCTTGAGACTAATCTGTAAGGAATTCCTTGATCGCAAATGGAAGCATTGTTGGCAGGCGTGCAAGAATCATCATCTAATGCTGTAACCCAATCTGTATGCAACTGCAATCCCCTAGAGAGAGGTGGTTATGATAGTCATTCCAGTAGTGGGATGATTGGAAAACCTCTAAATACCCCTTGTCTGCTTCATCTAGTAGATGTACCTCAGAGTGGGGTTCCTAACTTTAAACACTTAAGAAATTATCTTGGAAAATCGCTTCTGTAAAAGACTTTTAAATTAATGATTTTTTTCCTTTAGTGGATCTAATTTTGATTCTATGAAGTGATTTAAATACAGTATTTTACATCAATTTGGCTTTTTCAGTAAAATCACATTTCACTTTTAATGCGAAAATTGTTCGAAAAATTACAAGTTTTCTAAAAATGGTCTGTTATAAAAGTCTGACTTATAACTTTATTTACAGTGTTTAATGCTATAGAGTTAAATGCATTCAAAGTTCATCTGTTTCAATGTATTTGTCATTAAAAAAAGTTTTGCTTTTGCCTTCACTTATGATCTGATAGCAGTATTCGTAAAATAAAATAATTTTCATGAAGGCAAAATGAGAAATAATTAGATTCATTATGAGGGCAAATCTGTTTTTCAATCAGTTTGTTATTGATCAGTTGATTTTGTGTTGCAGGTAGAAGAAAGATTGCTAAAATGCAAACTTAAAGAAGCTTCTCAGGCACTGATGGCATCTCATTTTAGAAATGCCCAGGAGAACTACTTGAATGCCCTGAAACTCATAAAAGAAAAGAAAGTAAGTTTGAGAACTTAAAATGCTACAAACTTTAATGTTATGAAATATTTCTTGTTGGGCCACTGCAGTCCCGCAGCCTGGAATATTTTGCTGCATAGCTCTTGTTTGCAGTTTGACTTTTAACTTTCATTAACTGATGAGGGGGAAAAAAAATCTGGTGAAAAATATTAACTTTATTTAAAGCATTTGTCTTCCATTCCGTCCCATGCAACTGATGTATGGCAAACACATGGCTGATGCACTATAAGATGGATAAATGTAAGTTTTTACGTTGCTCTGGGAAAAACAGAAAGGCAGTGTATTATTTAAGTGGTGATGTGTTGGGAATGTGGATGTATAAAGGGATCTGGGTGTTCTTGTGCACCAGTCTATGAAAGTAAAGAGGCGCAACAAGCAAATATACAAAATTCTAATGGTGCTCAACAGACTAGATGCAGGTAGTTGGTTGAGGAGTCTAGACCTAGGGTTCACAGTCTCAGGAAATGGGTAAGCCATGTAGGACTGAGATGAGGAAACATTTCTTAAATGAACGTAAAGGTGGTTAACCAATTCGCAACCACAAGGCTGTGGAGGCTGGGTCAGCAAGTATATATAAGACAGAGATTGATGCTTTTGATGCTAAAGGCATCAAGTGGTACGGAGAGAAAGCAGGAATATGATGTTGTCGTAGAGGATCAGTCATGATGATTGGGCCAAATGCCCTAATCTTGCTCCTAGTTTCTGTGTTTCTATTTTAAAAAATGCCAAGAACCTATAAAATTGCACGTTTCTTGAGAAACAAAACCAAAATTAGTAGATAAATAGCAGCTGTTTACATAATCTTGAGATGGTAAACACATTTATCACCTTTCAACTGCTTAAACAAAGGACCTAGACTAAATAGGAAGTCTTCATGTGTGTAAAATTTATTAAGAAGTACCATGTAATTTCTCTGACCAAGTTCACTTTGCTACTGAATGTAAACTTTTCTTGGGTTTATTTTGTTGTATTAGAGCAACTGTATCCTGTATTATTAAAATATTAAAAATTAAACTCACTTGACCTAACATTTGTACGTTAACTTATGGTTTGTGATTTCAAAACTTATCACATCCTTTCATGTCGGTGATCTGTCTTCAAACCCAGTTGAAGTTCAATCCCACTATGTATCCAGTTGTTTGACTTGTACTTTAGATCGGTGTGCATGTTTCTAATATTTACGTTGTTGAAACTGGCCCATACTTTGTGGTTTTTAAAAATAATCCATTTATGTGTAAAGTCTAGTTTTCAGTCTAGACTATCACTTCGACCAGGAAATTGTTTTCACTCAATTTTTTTCAATTTCCTTCTGTGAATACTTGCTAGGAAGCAGTCTCTGCTAAACATATGTCTGAAATCTTAATATTTGTAAAGAGTTTTTCCCCCAACAGAATCTTAAATTGAAGAGGACTTAATTGTGAAATGAATCGTAAAATTATATTCAAATGTTTTCTAACTTTATTGCACCAGGACGTTGTGTGTGTGATTATATGCTTGTGTTAATTCTGATAGTTAAAATTTGATCATCAAGGTTTATTGGATGGGAGCAGCAGAGCTTTTGTTGGGAAACTTCAGTGGTAAACACCATAGAAATGGTCTAAAGAGTGCGGAGCCTAAGAATTTAGATAGCAGAGTTAAAATCCACTTCTCCCCCATGAGCTTCTCAGGGACCAATGGAATCGTAAGCAATGACAATCATTAACATGCTAACTGAATAAGTATGTATTTTCTGAGGATGGTAATCTCACACACATTGCCAGTCCCATTTCCCATGATGAAAGATTCCAGTCAACACTCCTTTTAGAAATATGCCGTGGCTCTTGTATTCTGCGACGTCCCTCATGGTGAAAGATTGTCTGGGTAGGGCAAATTGTGATTCCTTTCTCACAGCAGTCAGTCACAGGCAACCACTTTGACACCTGGTTGTGATCAAGATAATGTTCTTTGGGAAGCGTTACAATTCATTGTGCTGCACCGCATGTTTAACTGAATAAGTTGTATTTGTGTTTCTCATATTCCATATTTAACTGCAGCTATTGGTAAATGCCATACTGCATATTGGTTATTTACAGCCAATTTTCTGTTACAGGTGTACAACTTGACTACCATGGAGTACATTCTTATCGAGTATGCGTGTGGACTGTCATATCTGGGAAACAATTTAATTCAGGTATTTTTATTAAGCTCCGTTTTTAAAAAAAAAACTAACTTCTTGATGGCCTAGGGCATAATACGGGTTTCTGTCCAACATTGAAGTGTACAGCTTGGTGAGTCTCAAGATTTGATTCCTGGTTTGTTTTATCTTTGTATCATTTTTGCTGATGTTAGGTGTGAAAGGAATTTGGCGTTGTTGCAATGCTTTCCACAGTTTAAAGGCTGATTGAAAGACATGCCCCAGTTCTCTCGTGGAGAATGGCCACTTGGATATGGTAACGCAGTCAGCGCAGTCCCAAAAAATCTATTAACATTGGCCCCGATGCATTGGCAAACATTAGCTTGTTCAGTGATGACCATTTAAAGGAAAAATTACGCAATAGTGCTGTTCTGATGGATCACGGATTTTAAGCAATTTTTAGCAAGCATACATGCAGGAGAATTTGATAATCTATACTAAGTTAGATGGCGTTGACTTGTTTAAACATCAAAAGTCCAATGCAGGCCATTCAGCCCAACAAATCCATCTTGGTGTTTATGCTGCACACAAGCTTCCTCATAGCCCTGTTCATCTAACCTTATCAACGTTGCCATCTATTCCTTTGTCTCTGATGTGTTTTATCTAGTTTTTCTCTGAATGCATCTGTGCTACAGTAACATTTGTGTTATCCAGTGCTACGTTAATGGGAATCCTTGATATTGTTTCCAGATATCACTCTTACTATGTTAAATACTGATGATATCAGTCTGCACAGATTGCAAAAGAAGCATCTGGAGGTTGAATTAATTTTCCCTCTATCTGCAGTAAAAAGAAATAAAGGTGGAGAGGTTCCAAGCCTCTGCACGTTGTCATATATGTCAAGGCATGTTTTTTATTGATTCGTGTGAACTGCAATGAGTTAACTGGTACATTTGATTTGCTGACACCATCCAATTCCACCCTGTGCAAGATAGCACAAATTTTCCTGTATTTGCCTCCTCATGGTAGTGAGCTCCATATTTATCTTTAATAGAACAGTAAGCGTGAGGCTTAACTGATTGAAAGATGTCTACAAGCTTTTGGAGGTAAGAAAATCCTCATATGATCATCAACTACCAACGACAGTTGGAATTGGGTATATTGAGTTAGGATAGGACTGTGTTCGCCTGTGATGTTATGTGATGAAATAGTGTGAGAGGACCCTTGAAATTTACACACAACAAATGTAGGTTTAGGTGAGAGACTGTTGATTGCTCATCAGGGGCGAAAAGAATCTGAGCTGTACCTTTTAAATTTACATCTTATATTTATTTCTGAACTCTGAATAACAATGAACTTCTCCGAAGGAAGTAAAATCTCTCACATTTTGTGTTCCATCTGTGCTGTGACTTATTTAAACAAACCAATCCTATTTCAAAAACAAAAAGGGAAACATTGTAAATGCTAGAGATCGGAAATAAAATCAGAATTTTCTGGAGAAATTCAGCAAGTTTGGAAGCATCTGTGAAGAGAGAAGCAGATGTGCAGGTTAGGTGGGTTGGCAATGCTAAATCGCCCAGAAGTGTCCAGGGGTGTGCAAGCAGGTGGATTAGCTATTGGAAATGCAGAAATAGGGGTAGGGGTTGGGGTCTGTGTGTGCTACTGTTTGGAGGGTCGGTGTGGACTGGATGAGCCAAATGGCCTGCTTCCACATTGGGATTCTACGAAATACCACAAGATGTTTTAAGAAATAACTTGTGAAAATCATATTATGATATCTGTTAGAGATGAATAATCTGTATACTATCAGTTGCCAAACAGGATTATTGATTTAGATTTTTAATTCTTTTTGCCCATCATAGGAGATTATATAGCTTTGTGTGGTGTGCCAGTCTTGATCGATGGACCAGTGTGTCTTTTTACCACCTGTCATCTTCAGAGGTTCTTAGAGGTCTATACTGAGTTTGCTGCAGCCAGCTGATGCCGTTGTAAGGCATTAACATTGGTTTGAGCTCTCTGATTTATTTGTGGGACAAGTATTAGTTTGAGTTCTTGCTTCTAGACGTTGACTGTTCTAGAGCTCTACCCATGGTTTAATAATCTGTTGATGCTCACTGTCAAACCTCGCATTAACAATGACTATTTGGCTGTGTACTCACTAGAGTTTAGTAGAATGAGAAGTAAGCTCATTGAAGCTTACAAAATTCTTACAGGATTTGCAGAGTAGATGCAGGAAAGATGTTTCCCCTGTCGAGAGTCAGGAAACAGTCTCAAAGTAAGTGGTCTGAAATGAGGAGGAATTTTTCACTCGGTGGCAAATCTTTGCATCTTTCTGCCTCAGACGGCTGTCTGTGGAAGCTCAGTCATTGAGAACATTAAAGATTGATACATTTCTTGACTGTAAAGATACAAAAGGATAGGGACAATGAGGCATTAATGTTAAGGTAGGTGATCAGTTGTCTTCTAGTTGAAGGTGGAGTAGGCTCAAGTGCCAAGTGGTCGACTGCTCCCATTTCTCATGATTTTATGTGCAGTGTTCCATTGGATGTCTGGGACTAATTGAACAGCAGCAATATGTCAATGTCTGAACAAGAGAATAGGGTGGAGAAATTGGTCAGGAAAAGCAAGTTCTGAAAACAGTTCTGGGCAGTGTTGTATTTTGGTTCTTTGGAAGAAAGCACGTTAATTTTTTGTTGAGAAAACTGATAACAAAGACCAAACCAAAATTTCATCTGGACTATCTTAAATTCTGATTGCAATTAGAGCAGTTCCACAACCGCTGGTATAAAACTGACTTAATGTAGCGTTGATAATTTCATGGTAAGTATTACAGATTATGGCTTCAGTTCTAGGTTTTTAAAATTAATTATGTTTTACTTTCATTTGCTGCAGTGATGGGATTTTAACACTTGTCTTCAGAGCATTAGGCTGGGCCTTTGGATTACTAGTGCACTGACATTACTATTATGTCATCATCTCCCATTAAAACATTGTAGAATGTAGAGTAAAAATGAGATTTCTCATTCCAGGAATTGTATGTTGCGTTACTCAGAATTGCAATTGATCTTCAAGGGTTTAATGTGTTTTCAATCAATAACAAAATTCACTTGCCATCACCTAACTTCATAAGTGACATCTTGAAAATCTTTCCCGAGGCAGAGAGGTGAATTTCAGTATTTTGGTTAATATTTAAGAGAGTAATTGCATTGTCTCGTTTTGTAAGAACATTTTGTGTTTCTTTTTATTTAAGCTGTAAATCATAAAGAAACTCTTAAAACATTTTTGAAATTGAGAATTCAAACAGTAATTGAAGGATTACTGGATTGAATTTTTAGTCAACTAAGAGTCATAGCTCAGACTTTTCTCTGTGGGTGACTCCTACTAAAGGTTCCTGTCTCATTTCCATTATGAATCACTGGAAGAAAAGAGTTCTACTTGCCAGCTGTGACAAGATGTGTAGCCTGAACAATTCTATTGTCAGGTGAATGAAATCCATTATTAAAATTAAAATATTGGCTAACAATATACTGTCAGTTTTTTCAAAGGTTGCAATTGAAAGGTTGCAGATAAACATTTAGTCATTCAGCATTAGAGTATATTGTATGAAGATGAAGGGAAGACCTGTGAAGTATTCTGAAATTTATTGTCTTCATAGAATATTCTGGAGGCTGAGCAACACTTTATGAAAATTCTTGAAGAGTTCAAGGAGGAAGATTCACGTCATTTCAACTGCCTCTCGTATTATGGTCTCAGTCGAGTCTACCTCAAATGGAATAGGTAGTATAGTTGTAAATGCTTTCATTGTGAAACTTATACATCAGTTGTGAGCATAGTATTGGTAAATGCCATGTTAATGAGATATTTATAATACACTGCAGATCTTTCATGACAGATGCATAATTAGTACTTTTGAGACTTAGTCAATCATTTTCCATTGCATTAGTGTGAGTTTATCCTTTCTAAGAACTAAACTGATTACTTTTTAGTGATGAATGCATTTTAAAATTGATTTTAGGGCAGAATAAAATATTTTCAAGAGAGTCAAATATTGTCACAAGCACTTATTCTCATCTGATATATGTATAAAAAACCACATTTGGTTTCAAATGCTTGAAGGATCACAGCTACAGTGTTGTTGTTGAGCATCAGAGAGTGTTAATAGAATACTATAAGTTAGCATACCTTATATCACCATAAAGAGCACAAGGAATGAGGGGGAGCTTGGTGTCAGCAGTACTCGTGTTGAACCTGATGTGTTTCAGATAATGTCAGTAAGGGACAGTGTGTTGATGGGAAATGGAAGGGACCAGGAATAGATCCCAGAGTAACTGTGCTGCAGTGGTATTATAACCCTCGCAGATTTCTCATTATTTTTAGTTTCCTTTTATCAATTTTGCGAGCTGGCAATGACCTGTGGACTTGGTGACAGCTTGTTTGGTGCAAGGAAAAGAACATCCTAAACTAGCTTTGATTTATGTGAGATAACAAGGTGTAGAGCTGGATGAACACAGCAGGCCAAGCAGCATCAGAGGAGCAGGAAGGCTGACGTTTCGGGCCTAGACCCTTCTTCAGAAA
>NC_063363.1:14647849-14673903 GCF_021869965.1 Rhincodon typus
TTTCTGAAGAAGGGTCTAGGCCCGAAATGTCAGCCTTCCTGCTCCTCTGATGCTGCTTGGCCTGCTGTGTTCATCCAGCTCTACACCCCATAATCATCTATTGGCTTTCATACATTATGGAATTATTTGTTTCTAAATATTGAGAATGATTATCTATTACACATTATCTTTTATGCAATGGATTGCCATCTAACATGCATTCATTGTACAGTTGCAGCTGTTCTGTAAATGAATATTGGAATGTACTGTTCGATTAATTGTTGCATGAAGCCAGTTTATGTTTCAGTTTCAAATGTGTAACATGTTCCCTTTTGTAGTTCATCTTTTGTACTACTGTGTGAGAAAATGACAAAGGTGAGTGCATTTGTTTTCAAATTTTGAGATTAAGGTATTGGAATTTCTCTTTAGTTGCTGAGGTTTGCCAAACAACTGTATCAGTTCGTATCTGAATTTGAGAAATAGGCAAACCAGATTCCTAGCTGATACAGCTATTTCTGTTTGGCAGGTTTCTCTGGTCAGTATAATTGGAAAATGTCAGAATTATGTTTGACTGATAGCTGCTTACTAGAAATCTATCCTGTCATTAAACTAACAATTATTCAAAATGTGAGGAGAAAATTTTAAAATTGCATTTCTTCCTTCTAGGTATAAAGAAGCGAGATCAACTTTAGAGAAGTCTCTTACACTGGTCGAGAGTAATTTAGTCCCAGGACTTCGAATGTGGCCAGGCACAGATACAGTAATTGAAGAAACCAGGGATGGGGTACTGAAAGTAAGAAATACTGTTGTGCATTTTCCTCTTCAAGTAATTTGGTGCTGATCATTTGAACAAACCGAACCATGAGATCTTCTGTCGTAAAACTGTCCTGAAGTGTATAACTTGGATCACTATTATTTTAAAATAAATTTCCAATTTTGCTGTATCATTTTGTTGAGCATGAAATACCCGATATAGGAGAAATTACAAACTAAGAATTTGGATGATAATGGCTCTGTTTAGTAGGAGACTATCAAATAAAGATCCGCTTTCAAATTGAAAAGCCGGTTAAAAAAGAAAAATTAGAAATTGACTTATCTATGAATTTGAATTGCAGGTGTTGACACTGTCAAGAGACACTGAGCTAAATGTGGCCTTACAAAATAAGATGCATTGTCATAGATGTTCTGGGAAGATTTACTGATAAACATGTCTGGCTGTTTGGCTTGGTGTAGGCTGATGTTTAACTTTACTCAGAATAGGCTGTACCTTATTTTTAGTTGCTCGTTTGAAAAGGAGATGGGAGTTAAATATTTGCCTTACTGATTTGGAATTCAGAAGCAAGAAAAAGTAACGTGAGACATTGACAAGTGGATTCACTCAGATTCACTCCGTATTTACAAAAAGCTGTATTTATAGTTTTTAACATGGAGAAATTCCTGCGATCTACATAAAATAGACATCAACTCAACTCATTAAGATGGAAATTTTGGAAAGAATATCCAAAAACTTTGCTGAAGAGGTCCATTTTTTAGGCAGTTCTGTAATACCAAAAGGCAGAGAGATACAGAAAGGAATTTCCAGTTCAAGGGCCTATATGGATGAACTCTTGGCTGCCAGTGGTGGCAAACGAGGTAAAAGGAACACTGAACACCAAGAAGGTATTTCAGATAAATACAGACTTCAGGTGGTGCAACAACAGAGAATAGCGAACAGTGGTCAGTGAATATACTCAAGGCCAAGTTAAACATCTTCAATTTGCAAAGGAAGTAATAGTTACAGGGGACAGGAAGGAAACTGGATTTGAGACTACAGTCAGATCAACCATGTTCATAATGAATGGTGAATCAGGCACCAAGAAAGTGGAAAGTGACAAAGCTGGAAATGAAGTGGATTGTGCAACAAAGGGGACAGCAGCATACCTTCACAAAGAATATAATGGAATATATTCTTGTGTTTTACAGGCAGTTGGAATGCTTTGCCAATCGCATTGTTAGTTTGGGTAATCAGAGTGCATTGGATTGCAGCAAGGACCCCAGAGAGTCTGAAACCAATCTTAAAAGCCCTGCTATCACCCCTAACATAAATTCTGGTTCTAATATTTTATAATGGTAATTCAAAAGAATTTGGGGAAAAATGGTATGGATAGAGATGAAAATCAGTTCAGATGGAGACACCGGAAACATTAAATGATTTTTTAAAATACTTTTACACATAATACAAGACAGCGTTAAAATGTTTGACTCATGAGTATTCTGTGTAAGCAGCTGGATACTGAATTGGCACACTTGAGCAGTACTTGCGTTCTTGCAATACTGATGAGTTACTTATTTGCATCCTTTGTGGAAGAAATTTCTCATTCAAGACTTTATTGAATTTATTTTTGGTGCATATCTATTCACAAACACATTTTTGCAAGCTGCATTTGAAATTTTGATCCTTATTAAACACCTCAAGATCAAGATGCGTTGGAAGATTGTTTTTCTTTAATTCATATTAATCACATCATATTAACATAAAGATGATGTGTTTATCATTTCTTTTGTCTTTTGTGGGGAGAGTGCACTCTGAGGTTTGTTTGAGACTTGCCAGAATGAGCTAGAAATTGATACGCATTGTGTCTATTCCTCATGCAGGTTACAGTAACAGACTTAGAATTGAGATGGCTGTATCCAGTCCGAGTTTGTGTTCAGCCACTGTTAGGTTTATTGGGCCAATATTTGTTGCAACCAGCCACTCAAATGAAGCATTGAGAACCTTGCATATATTAATGAGGACACTGTGTTACCTTTTTAGGGACTGGTCTGCAAATTTCCACTATATGGACAGTGTCTTATGAGTTCTTGATTTCAGTGGAAATATTTTTGCTTCCGAATCCTGAATTATCAGAAGTAACTTTTTGAACCAGGAATAGAAAATAAAGTACTGCCCAACCCACACAATAAACCTTGATGGGGCTGTCACTATTTAAGCCAAGTCTCCAGCCTCCTGATTCTGCATGGAAAGAATGCCAGACTGATTCGTGTCAACTTGGGAGATTTTCCTTGCTTGTATTGCAGACATGGGTAACCTTGTGATTTTTTGTTTTGCTGATGGCAGCTTGCCATAAAGCATGACTGGGGATATGGCTATTATTTTTTCTGCTGCAATGGCCCAGCCAATGGATAAATTTAAGGTATTGAAAAACTGGAAGCCAATATGAGGAGGAGAGGGTAATTGTTAATTGAACATAGAAAGTAACACAGCTTTGAATTTATTAGAAGATGAGTAAACTAATGAAAGTAAGAGCAGTGCATACAGAAGTGGAGAAGACAAATGCATGTTGATGCAAAAAATTGGAATAGATTATGAATAGTAATTGCAATTGAAACATGTAGGCATTTACGTTTTATATTGTTTGGTGACACATTGCCAATTGTGTTATTAGGGAAGGTGATTGGAGGGCATTGGACAGTGATCAAGACTGCAGTGAGTCTGAAATCGATTGTAAAGTCCCTGACATTATTTAAGATTACAATCAGAAATTAGGATGTTTCACATCCTTTGGAACAAAATATTAATGAGAGAGATGAAAAACAAGTTAGATGGAGACATAATGGAGGAGACAGTGATGTAATTGCAATGTTACTGGACCAATAAACCAGGTCGTGTTCGATCCTGTCATGGTAGCTGTTCAAATTTAAATAAATTATTTTGTTTAGTAAAATCTAGATTTGAAAGATTCAAGAAGCTCACTAACTATTGGCTACCCTTTTGGGGTCAGTTAAAGATGTTTCTGTTGAAGAACAGTAAATTTTCTGATCTTGTCTGTATGTAGCTTCAGACCCCATGACAAAGAGATTAACTCTTCATTGCCTTCTGATATGGATGAGCAAAGCTCATATCTGAAAAGTTAAGGATAATCAACAAACACAGACCTGAATAGTGATGCCCATTTCCCATTAAAGAATAAATAACATGTTTAAAAATGGATTACTATTTGTCACAACTGGAATAAATTAAAATGCATTTGCTTCTACAGAGTAGAAGGCAGTATGAACACATTCGACTCATGACTATTCTGAATAAGCTGCTGATTTGGCACATTTGAGCACAAGTTATTGATATCTGCAGTGTTGATGAGATGCTCATTCCAACCCTTTTGAGAAGTTCTTTATTCAAGAATTTATTAATTCTTTTTGGACATTAAAAATTTACAATGATTTTTGTTTGGTTTAATTTTCTGCTCTGAATTATTGCAATCTATTTTAACCTAGGAACTGTTGAAGTCCCTTCTTAAAGAGTGCTTGTGCTACCCACGGCCCGATGCTGTCTGCCGTTATGACCTCTGTTATACCCATAATAAAAAACGTGACATTTATGCATTCGATCCCGACTTTAAGGTGAGATTATTTGATTTATTTGCAGTTTACATGCAATAAACATGCTTCTGTTTGAAGTCTCAAAAAGCTAAACTGTACAATTAGAATTAAAAACGGAAAATACTGGAAATAGGCAACAGGTCTGACAGTATCTGTGAGGAGAGAAACGGTTGTTGTTTTAAGTCATGACAGCTCGACACAATTTAAAAATAATTGTTATCTGATCTATGCTGTATCTGGGAAGAATAATTTGAGCTGTTTAACACTGGGGTGGTTAGATCTAATGGTAGGTGGACTTCACATGAATTGCTGTGTTATACACTGTTGAGTAGTGTTGGGTTTACTGTTTTGTGAGGTATTAATTTGTAGCATTAAAACAGTACCTTTCACATTTTCAGTAGAACGATACACTCAACATTACTTGAACTAAATTATGAATTTAGATTTGTTAATGTTTTTGTAATTATAATAATTTGCAGTTTTGCTATCCAAAGGCAAATGCGCAACATTGATTTAGATTGAATCTCCAAGAGGGTAGTTTTCAATTCTAGACAAAATTTTGACACATTTCTTTCTTCGTGTGAAGAAAATCCTGAGCCAACTTCAGCATGTCCTTTAAAAGGCATCTGGATGGGTACGTGAATAGGAAGGGTTTAGAGGGATAAGGGCCATATGCTGGCAAATGGGACTAGTTTAATTTAGGATAGCTAGTCGGCATGCATGAGTTGGACCGAAGGGTCTGTTTCCATGCTGTACAGCTCTATGTCTATGACTATGACTATGTGATTATCTGATAATCTTCACTGCAGATTCAAAATTTGTAGCTTTTCTACTTGTCTTGCAGTTTGAAACAGAAAATAACACATCTGGCAAAATGTCAAATTGCATTTTGTATTTTTTGACATAGTTTCTCTTTCCCTTGATAACAAAGCAGCTCCTTTTCCCTTTCTTTAGATGCTGGCTGTCTTTTGGTACTTTGCCCTTATGACCATTCTTCATATATAAACAACTCCAGCATTGAGGGCGTCACAGCCAAGTACTAAATCCTCACTTGATGGCTACACAAACACGCTTGACAGGAAGGATCAATAGTAAATGATCAGTAATTGGGACATTTAGACTATATTTATGTGCTTCCACCTGATAAAGCACACATTTGGCATAGTGTAGTTCATTAACATATTGCACAGTGCGTTGACGTTTCTTTATCATTTATTTTTTTTCATGGGATGTGTTACCAATTATTGATTACCCTTCTGGGGTCATTTAAAGATATCGATGTTAGAGAACAAAAGAGTAAATTTCCACTTTTAGTACCCAGCATTCCTATCATGTACTCTGAGACCAAGATAGATGTTATCTAGAACCTCTGAACATTTACCTCAGCCTCTCAGTAGTTTCTATATTTGTTTGAATTATCCATTGTTCATGCCATGTGCCTGCAATTACAGATAACTTTGGAATCAAGAGGGAATGGGGTACACATAGATGGACTTGCAGAGCAAGATGTCTTTTCAAATTATTGAGCTAGGAACAGTTCTCCATGAAATGTCATCCAAATCTACAGTGTCTATGAACTGTTATGTTGCTATAATTTATATACTCTTGTTTTTACATTCTACATTATTATGATGTTTGGATTATTTCTGTAATTAACAAGTAATCCAGTTCTGTACTCTAGATTAAATTTTTCATGCTGACAGATTTAAATTATTTTGGTCTACCGCGGTGCTTTTCTGCAGATTGTGGAACTTAACAATTCACCTTTCTATATTTGCAGGGGTTTGTTCGAGTGCACTGCAACTACGATTGCCGTACTGAGTACCACTTATACTGCTGGAGACAGTGCAAAATTAAAGAGCTCCAAGATAGAGTAGAAAAAGTTTGTATTGTAATATTTCTTACATTCTTTTTGTGAACGTGAGTGTTTAATACTTGGATGCAGATTTGAGTTATAGGAAGAAGTTGAATAGGCTGGTGCTTTTTTCCCTCGAGCGACGGAGGCTGAGGAGTGACCTTATAGAAGTTTATAAAATCATGAGGGGCATGGATAAGGTGAGTATCCAAAACTAGAGGGTGTATGTTTGAGGACGGAGCGGAAAGATTTAAAAAGAAACCGAAGGGGTAACTTTTTCATGCAGAGGGTGCATGTATGAAGCAGACTGCTAGAGGAAATGGTGGAGCTGGGTGGTTACAACATTTGAAGGGAATCTGGATTGGTATATGAATGGAAACGTTTACAGAGATATGGACCAAATACTGGCAAATTAGGTGTGGGTCAGATTGGGATGTCTGGTAGGCACGGGCAAGTTGGACCGAAGGGTCTGTTTCCGTACTGTATGACTATGACTATATATCCTTATTTCCTGATGTGATTTAATAATTAAATCAAATGCAGGTTGCACAGTTTTCCATGTGTGATTTATTTATTTATTTATTTTTCTCTCTCTCAACTTTCAGGATATTTTGGGTTTGGGCTGTCTTACCCCAGACTGTATAGGGTGCATCTGGAAAGTGGACATTTTTCAGGACTCTCAACAAAAAACAGTAAGTCATATTTTAAGGAGATAGTAGGAACTGCCGTGCTGGAGAATCTGAGATAACAAGGTGTAGAGCTGGATGAACACGGCAGGCCGAGCAGGAAAGCTGACGTTTCGGATCTAGGCCCTTCTTCACAAATGGGGGAGGGGAAGGGGATTCTGAAATAAATAGGGAGAAAGGGGGAGGCGGATAGAAAATGGATAAAGGAGAAAATAGATGGAAAGGAGACAGACAGGTCAAAGAGGCGGGGGTGGAGCCAGTAAAGGTGAGTGTAGGTGGGGAGTTAGGGAGGGGATATATGAGATGCTGTTCCTGCAACCTTCGGATGGCATCGTTGTGACACTGCAGGAGGCCCAGGATGGACATGTCTTCTGAGGAATGGGAGTCACAGTTGTTTGTTGCGAACCAATCGTAGGTGTTCCACAAAGCCTCCGTTTGGTTTCCCCGATGTAGAGGAGGCCACAACGGGAGCAGTGGATACAGTATACCACATTAGCAGATGTGCAGGTGAACATCTGTTTGATATGGAAGGTCTTCTTAGGACCTGGGATTGGGGTGAGGAGGGAGGTGTAGGGCCAGGTGTAGCACTTCCTGCGGTTGCAGGGAAAAGTGCTGGGGGTGGTGGGGCTGGTGGGGAGTGTGGAGCGTGGAGCGGACAAGGGAGTCGTGGAGAGAGTGGTCCCTCCGGAAAGCAGATAAGGGTGGGGAGGGAAATATGTCTTTGGTGGGGTTGGATTGCAAATGGTGGAAGTGTCGGAGGATGCTGCATTGGATCTGGAGGTTGGTGGGGTGGTACGTGAGGATGAGAGGGATTCTGTTTTGGTTGTTATTGCGTGGAGGGGGTGTGAGGGATGAGTTGCGGGAAATGTGATAGACACGGTCCAGGGCGTTTTCGACCACTGTGGAGGGAAGTTGCGATCCTTGAAAAACGAGGACATCTGTGATGCCCGGGAGTGGAATGCCTCATCTCGGAAGCAGATGCGGCAGAGGCGAAGGAATTGGGAATAGGGGATGGCCTTTTTGCAGGAAGGTGGGTGAGAGGAGGTGTACTCTAGTTAGCTGTGGGAGTCGGTAGGCTTGAAATGAATATCGGTTTCCAGGTGGTTGCCAGAGGTGGAAATAGAGAGGTCCAGGAAGGAGAAAGAGGCATCGGAGACGGTCCAGGTGAACTTAAGGTTGGGGTGGAAAGTGGATGAACTGTTCGAGCTCCTTGTGGGAGCACGAGGCGGCGCCAATACAGTCATCGATGTAATGGGTGAAGAGGTGGGGGATAGGGCCAGTGTAGCTTCAGAAGAGGGATTGTTCCACGTATCCTACAAAGAGGCAGGCATAGCTTGGGGCCATGCGGGTATCCATGGCCACCCCCTTTGTAGGAAGTAGGAGGAATTGAAGGAGTTGTTGTTAAGGGTGAGGACGAGTTCAGCTAAGTGGATGATGGTGTCAGTGGAGGGGGACTGGTCGGGCCTGCGGGACAGGAAGAAGCAGAGGGCCTTTAGGCCATCTGCATGGGGAATGCAGGTGTATAGGGACTGGACGTCCATGGTAAAGAAGAGGTGTTGGGGACCAGGGAATCGGAGGTTCTGGAGGAGTTGGAGGGCGTGGTTGGTGTCACAGATATAGGTGGGGAGTTCCTGGACTAAGGGGGAGAAAATGGAGTTGAGATAAGTGGAGATGAGTTCGGTGGGGCAGGAGCAGGCGGAGACAATGGGTCGACCAGGGCAGTCAGGTTTGTGGATTTTGGGAAGGAGATAGAAACGGGCGGTGCGGGGCTGGGGATCGATGAGGTTGGAGGCTGTGGATGGGAGGTCACCTGAGGTGATGAGGTTGTGGATGGTTTGGGAGATGATGTTTTGGTGGTTGGGGGTGGGGTCATGATCAATGAGGTGGTAGGAGGAGGTGTCGTAGAGTTGGCGCCTGGCCTTGGCGATGTAGAGGTCAGTGCGCCATACTACAACTGTGCCTCCCTTGTCCGCGGGTTTTATGGTGAGGTTGGGATTGGAGCGGAGGGCAGCACGTTCTGTGGGGAAGAGGTTGGAGTGGGTGAGAGGTTGAGGCGATCGATGTCGCTATTTTAAGTTGACTTTTCCTTAAGTGCTGCGAACTGCCATTTAACATTGACTACTGTAAAGCAGTTGTAACGATAATAAAGAGCAGTGGTTTGAACTTGTTCAATTAAAAGAAAAATTCTTCAATCAAACCAGCTGAAAAGATCACAGTGATAGTTTAGACACTGTTGATCATGCTGTGCAGAATATATTACGCAAACCCTACAGATTATTGTACGTTTGTTTGTGATTCAGTCACTGATAGGTGGTATAATGCCTGAAAAAAATATGTTCTCATTCTCTCGTCTTGTAAAGACCTGTCTGTAGCTCCGCAGCCTCTTGGCTGTAAGTGGAAAATGCATCGGCTCTCAACTGTGACAGTAACCAGATATGTTTGGATAAAAGATTTGGAATTGCTAACTATATAAAAACAATGAACAAAAACAAAGTTGCTGGAAAAGCTAAGCACGTCTGGCAGCATCTGTGAAGGAAAAAAAGAGTTAACGTTTCGGATCTGGTGACCCTTCCTCAGAACTCAGAACTATTTCTTCACATGCTGCCAGATTTGCTGAGCTTTTCCAGCAACTTTGTTTTTGTTCCTGATTTACAGCATCCACAGTTCTTTTGGTTTTTATATTAAAACAATGATCTACTCCTTCTATTTTCAATGTTACTATGTAAGAATAAATTAGCAATCATTTACATAGTTTCACATGTTCTTTCTACATCTGTTACAGATCGAATTTTTAAAGCCAAAAAGAAATAAAACAAGTTACAACCAAGAAACTAAGGCGGCATCCAGCAGGCACGTTCAGTTAACCGGTTTCAATTTTACTTATTTTTATTAGTTTTATGCTTTCCTGTGTCTATCTGTCTATGTACTCTATGCAGAAGGAAGAAAGAAAAGGAGTTGACTTATCAAATATATTGCTAGATACAATCTACCATATTAAGATAACCCAAAAATTCTTAATTTTTCATATACCTCATTGTAGTTTTGGGAGTGTGGTTGGCAAGAATAGTTTAGTGAGTTGTCTTCATAATTGTTTTTTTCTCGTTCAAAGTGTCAGAAACAGCCGGGAGTGACAGTTTTGGGCTGAGTTCAGTACTAGGACCAGCAACGACTGAGGTGTGTCATTATTGGCAGTTCCTGTGGATTTGACCACCTCACAAGTATTACTTGTGTTTGAGCCAACCTCTTACTGTTTGCCTAAAACTTTTGATCTGAGAAGCTTGGCTTTCATGTTAATTACAATGATATGTAATCATTGTGCACTCAGAACTGTGGCAGCAGCAGCAATATGAGCTTCCAGATAAATACCTGAGGAATGATTGGACAAACTGAATGTCAGAGGCTGAGGGGCAACCTGATAGAGGCTTACAAAATTGTAAGCGGCATAGATGGAATGGATAGTCAAGGTCTTTTTTCCCCCAGGATAGAAATATCGGGGGCATAGGTTTAAGGTAAAAGGGGGAACATTTAAATGAGATGTGAGGCAAAGTTTTTATACAGAGGGTGGCAAGTGCTTGGAATGTGCTGCCAGAGGAGGTAGTAGAAGCGGATGCAATAGCAATGCTTAAGAGACATCTTGACAGATATGTGAATAGGCATGGAATAGAAGGATATGGGCTACATAAAGGCATAAGGTTTTTACTTTAGAAAATGCATCATGTGCCGGTGCAGGTGGACTGAGGAGGCCGTTCCTGCGCTGTACTGGTCTTTGGATGATTCCACACTCTAGAAAATACTCCATAATTTCATTCTAACCTGAAAGGATAATTGAACAATTCTGTGGACGATGCATTTGTGTCATTTCTCAGCTATCTTCACTTCACAAAATATATCTTCTTGGCACAGTCAAAATGAATCGTGGAATTATCCCTTTCCTGTTGTATTCTGTAGAGAAGATATGTGCATTTCCGACCAAGAAATTGGATCAGAAACCACATCAGGCTGTATGTTCAAGATTGCTGTTTTGCATTGCAGCATTTTATTTCAGATTATGCTGAAAATTCCTTTGCCAGACTCTTATTGTATGGGAAATGCATTAATAATATGTCATTAGTAGTGATTGGCCTAAAGCCTGGGCCTCTTTTAATCTCTTCAGTCCTTTTTAAAGCAATGAAGTGTGGATATTGGAGATCTGAAACACGCAAAAACAGAAATTGCTTGGATTTGAAACATTAACTCTGTTTTCTCTCTACAGATGCTGCTAGACGTGCTGAGTTTCTCCACTCCTTGTGGACTAGTGTTTTTCTTTTCAGTTGCTTGTACATGTCTCCCATTTTCATTTTCAAGTTGTGTAATATTTTTATTCTTCCTCTCATTCTGCATTTTCTTCAGTAACTACCTCAATCAAGTTCTCGTGCCTTAGAATATGACCAATCCAAGCTCATTGCCTTTCAATGATAACATTAAGAAAACAATCTTTCCTCTTCTACAATTCTGAGAACTTAATTGCTGATATAATGGCTCTAGCTGAATCACTCCATCCTGTTCCTCACCACATTACACAATTCCTAGTCTAGCCATAATAAGAGAATCATTAAAAGTACACAAATACATCAAAGTTGGATGTCAGTTAATGAAGATATTGAGATTTGCACGCAACCAAGCCATCATGAATAGTACAATAGATGATTACAGGTACCAGTGGATAGAATGAATGAAGTGCTGAAAGTTCACTATGAAAATTAATGCAAGAAGGAGGAAAATTATTAAGATTGGAAGAAATAATGAGGAAATAGAGGACGAGAGAAATGCTTAACAGTTGGAACAATTAAGAACCAGGAGGCATCTTCGCAGAAGTTGATTCTTCCTGGTATGTAAAGATCAAAGCTGGAATAGAAATGAACATGAATTGTTCTACATTAGGATGAGTGAAAGTAGACAGGTTTTGAGAAAATAATTATCAAGCTTGTGATTTGAGGTGCTATGTTGGAAGAGGCTGAAACATGAACCTTGATAAAAGTGGACATCTAAAGATGCGAAATATGTCAACATTTTGTTGAGTACCAGTCAAGCCTGGAGATATTGACCCTACAAAATTCTCCTTCGTAATATCTAGATGCTTATGTCAAAATTGGAAGAGGTATCCTACAGACTAGTCAAGGAATAGGAACAAGATAGGATTCACAGACAACGTCCCCAACATTGTGGTCACTATCCCTGCATATGTTCTATTCCATTGGCTGGAGAGATCTCCCAAAGTAATGGCAGCACAGTGGCATACAGTCAGAAAGGAGATTCCCTGGGAGTCCTCAACCTTGACTCCAAACCTCATGAAGTCTCGTAGCATCAGTTCAGATATGGTTAGGGAACCCTCCTGCTGGTTGCTACCTACTGCTCAGCTGACGAATCAGTACTCTTTTACTTTGAGCACACTTGGAAGAATCATTGAATATGGCCAAAGCATAGAATGTCCTCTACATGGGGACCTCAATGCCTATCGCCAAACTGAATTTGTAGCACCACGACTCACCAGTTTGTTTGAGTCATGAAGAATTTGGATGCTAATCTGGATCTGCGCAGTTAGTAAGGAAATCAGCAAGTAGGAGAAACTTCCTTGACCTTATCCTCACCAGTCTTCCTGCTGCAGATGGATCTGTCCATGACAGTATTGGTTGGAGTGACCACCGTACAGGCCTTGCACAAATGAAGTTGCTTCTTCATATTGAGGATGCCCTCCATTGTTTGACTGGTAATGCTATTACACTAAAGGGAATAGGTTTCAAACAGATCTAGCAATTCAAAACTGGGCTTCCATGAAGAGCTGTGGGCCATCAGCAATTATATTTAACCACAATCTATAACATATGGCTCTAGAACATGTCACATATACCTCACTGCACCATTACTATCAGACCTGGA
Organism: Rhincodon typus; assembly: GCF_021869965.1. NCBI lineage: Eukaryota > Metazoa > Chordata > Chondrichthyes > Orectolobiformes > Rhincodontidae > Rhincodon > Rhincodon typus. Next base: position 14,660,645 of record NC_063363.1, read on the forward strand.
GATCAATCCTCTTTCAATGAAGTGTGAAGAAGGCATGCCATGAGAGCACCAGACATGCTTAACATTAAGGTGACAACATGCATGACAAACAATTGAAGCAGCATTCAGTTGTCAGAGCGAAGTAATCCCTCAACCAAAGAATTAGATCTGATCTCAGCAGTCTTATCCTCAACCATGGGGAAACTCCAGCACATCAGTGTAGAAGGGAAGACTGAACTGCGCGCACCCATCACAGGAAGAAGTGCCCTGGATGATCCGTCACTGCTTCATACTAAAATCACAGATAGCAGCTTTCAGCTAATGCATTTTATTCCACACATTGTCAAGGAATGGCTGAAGGCATGAGATACAGCAAAGACTGTAGTTCCTCACTTTGTTCCAGCATTAGTACTGAGGACTTGTGCTCCAGAACTAGCCAAGTGGTGTAATAAAACTATGGTGGATAATATAAACTAAGTGGCACCTATCTGGCAATATGGAAGATTGCCCTGTTAGGTCCTGTTCACAAAAAGGACAATCTAAATTGATCAATTCAGTTTACGCTTGATCATCAGCACGGTGATGGACGTTGGTGTTGAGCATGCTAATTACCACTAAGCTGTTTACTGGCAGTCAGTTTAGATATTGTCCGAGTCATTCAGCTCCTGATCTCATTACAGCCTTGGAATAAACATGGACAAAAATCTGAAAACATGAGGTTAGTTGAAGGTGATTGTTCTTGACATAAAGATGTTGAAACTAAGCGTGGCATCAAGGAGCCCCAGCAAAACTGGTGAACTTAGGCATTTGTTGGGGTAAACTCTTCGGTTTGAGTCTTTTATGGTACAATGCAAAATGGTTGTGGTCGTTGGAAGTCAGTTATCTCAGTCCCAGGACATCATTGCATGAGCTTCTCAGGGTGGCATCCTAGGCCCAGTGACTCCATCAGTGATCTTCCCTGTGCCATAAAGAGGAATATTTGATGATGGCTGCACACTGTTCAGCACCATTCATGATTCTGTCATGACTGAAGCAATCAGCATTCATTTGTAACAAGTCTGTGACAACTTTCAAGCTTGGGCTGATTAGTGACAAGCATCATTCAAGCCACACAAGTCCTAGACAATGGTCTTTTCAAACAAAAGCAAATCAGGCCATCTCCCCATGACATTAAGTTTTAAATTCTCCAATATCAATATCCTAACATTTTCTGAAAACTAAATTGGACCAGCAGCTTAAATACAGAGGCTATAAGAGCAGGTCAAAAGCTGACATTTCTGTGGAAAAAACTTGCTAAAGATGTACTCCATCTACATGACAGAAGTTTAGAGTATTCCAAAAATATACATCACTCTAGATAACTGTATTGAAGGATATGGAACCATGGCAGCTGGATGGAGTTGAGGTGCAAACCAGCTGTGATATTCTTGAATAGCTGAACAGGTTTGAGGGGTTGAATGGCCCATTCCTATTGCTAATGGAGGTAAGTAATCTGATTGAAAAATAAATGTAGAATTTCTTTCGTCCTTGCATTTATCCCAACCATATTTTCATCCACCACCTTGACTTTTCATACATCGCCAACAATGGGGCTCCCTTCCCATTGCTGACCCCATCCCAGATGCAGTGTCCTAATCCTCCAAAACCATCACCTTCTCTCCAACTGTCCAAGCCCCCTCCTTAAGCACCATTGCTCTTTCCCCTAGCACTGTACTAATATTCTGCAGGAAGATCACTCTCTAGAAAATAAGCTAATTTATTTCAATATCCCAGTATCTTCTATGTGTATTCATTACTCTAAAATTACTTCATGTTTCTGATCTATGGATTTATAATCAGTGATGCCTTCTACTTTTAGACAATCCACATTGTTGTACCAAGCATAATCCAAACAAAAACATTGCTGCATTTTTTTCCACAGTTGAGGAAAAGTTTTTTTTTCATGGCCATCAATATTCAGTGCTGAATCCAAATGGAAAAAATAGCATTCACAGATCAGTTGTGTAAAACTTTAAGAGCCAACATTTTATTTCTGAATTTAGTATTTTTAGAAGCACTTAGTAAATTCTTCAGTATTTAATTTTGTGTAATTAAGACTTTTTGAAAGTGAATCAATAAAATAGTTCCTTATTTACATTGCAAACATTTTCCTATACTTTGGATACTGTTTCCTAAATTGAGCTTGCCATGTAACTATATGATGTGATAGCATAAAAAATATTGCTGTTTAAAGTACTAGATTGCCTTCAGTACAGATGCCGCTTAATATTTGTGGATTTATCTGTGGCATTGATGGATGCGAGTTTTTTTTCTGTTTTGTAATAGTAATTTGCTTTAATTTGCTGTTTATCTTTATGCTTCTCAACAATGGTTGGAGAATTGTTCTAAACAACAAATCAGTATGTGCATTGTTAAGGAAATTTAAGAATTCTGAAGATAACATATGGATTATATCTCATTAGTTTTAACTTAAAGAAGATTACCAGGAAAAAAGAAAGGAAGTATCAAAATACAGGAAAACAACTGTCCAATATCCACCAAGAACAAACTGGTGAGCATTTTAACTGCTGTTGTGCTTTTTCTATAGTTATCAGCTTGAGATTCTGAGAAAAGGCACTGCCTCAACAAAAGTTCCTTACTACCTTATACAACGTCATTTTAAAAGCAAATGGGTTTGTGTCACAAAAATGTGAATTTGAAAAAAATTCTCAATTTAAAATTTTTTTTTTTGAAGGAGGGTCCCAGCTCAACGTCAACTTTCTTGCTCCTCTGATGGCTGCCTGGCCTGCTGTGTTCTTCCAGCTCCACACTGTGTTATCTTCAAAATAAGAATAGCCCATTTTGAAATTACAGGAGCGATGTTATTAAATCTGGCTTTCCTAAAACTATATTCTTTGAAAGCAGGACCTTTTGATTGATTGATCTCCTTCAATTTTAAATGGGTTGTGGTGATTTAGAGAGGTTAGAAGGCAATTAAATCCAATGCGTGAAATAAGGACTTAACATCGGCATTGACATGACCATTAACCTAAAGTGCATTATAGTCTTATCTGTTGGTATACTCTGGATTAAATCGTTCCAATTTGAAATAATACAAGCTGATTTTATTTTTCCCTGAAAACTGGTAAGTTCCAAAATCTGGCACAGCCTTGGCCCTGAGGCTGCTGTATTTGAGTGAGTGAATCTGTATAAGGAAAGTATTGTCCAATTATTTCTTTAACAAATCAACTGGAAGAAGAAGAACAATAGCATACCAAATTTATGAAATTTTTTTTTTCTAAAACAGATATTTCGAACCGAAAACCTGACCAGAATGTTATGAAGGTATAGTGACTATGTTGTCATCGTTTCATTGTGAGAATGTTTCAAATTTCTCTCTTAGCAAGGAATTTTGAGTAATCAGAAATGTTACCAATTATACTTCAATAGTGTGTGCTTTATTTGGTCAGACATAATGCATGAAATTAATTTGCAAGCAAGTAACTTAAGTCAACTCAATTGCCACACATATTCTTTAAATTGAGGTAGCTTAACTTTTTTGATGGTACTTTAGCTTCATAGAAGTTTGTGTTTTCATGCCCACTCCCATGAACACAGAATTTAAGCTATTGCAGAATATATTGTACTATGTGTGTTAGTGAACTTTTAGTTAGAGTATATTTGAGGTCACATAAAATTCTGATGTCCATATCCAAACTCTCAACAAGTTCCTTTCATTTTTGATGGGCCTCTCCTAGCTGACTGGCTCCTGATTTTGCGATTCTCATGCTTGTTTTCAAATCCCGCCACGGTCTGTCCCTGTCCCTATCCCTGTAATTACTTTGAACAGCACAATCATCCAATATATCTGTGCTCTTCCAATTCTGGCACCTTGAGAAATTTTATTGTATTAATTGTGCTATACAAATGCAAGTGAGATATGGAACTGAGGCCCATTATCCTCTTCAGGTAGGTGCAAAATTTTTTTTTGATAATGGTCACAAGAGCGGTACTCTTCCATGGCCAGAATTCAACACTCCATGAACATCACAAAAGCAAGTTTTTTGGTGATTTGTTGTTTGTAGAACTTAGGAAAACCATACCATTAAAAAGGAATCCTTATTCAAATTCAGATTTGATGTTGTATACAATTGCAAGTGAATTGGATATAATCTAGCGTTGAGGATAGCGGATTTGTAGAAAGAGTAATGGGGCTTTCGTTATTAGAAGGGAGAGGTTACCCTTAATCACTTCAAAAAGTATTCACAAAGCATGCAGCCACGCACGAGATGATGCTTATGAATCCAATTTGTCAAATGTAATGCTTAAGAAAATTGTTTAACCCTGAAAATATTGCTCAAAACAATGACAGTTGTAACCCTCATTCTATAAACTAAAATATTGAGGTTCCTGCTTTGCAAATGGAGCTACCAAACATTGTTTCACATGCAGGCAGTTCTCTGATCATTCATGCTATTATTTACTTGAGATTCATATCCAAGTTTATTTCAACTGTTACAATCTACTTCTTCCAGTAGAAAATGATACCAGTGGATATCGATTGAGCACGAGATTGTTGCAGTTCAAAACTCTCTTTTTGCACTTGTTCCTTTTGTAGCAGAGGAGATTAGGAAAAATTAGTGCATTTTTTGGGTGGCTTCAGTGTGAGTGAAATGTATATTATTCCTCAGCAGTGAGTCTGTGGACCTGTATCAAACATTGTCTTCTCTTGATAACTCACAATGAAAATGGAAACATGCCCAAGTCATCCTAGGAATGTTAGCTGTGCTTGACTGTCATTATCTGCAAGTTTTAGCAAATTTCTGTTTATTGCCTGTTAGATTGCATAATTTATTATCTTGCTATTATTATTTTAAGAGAACTTCAACTTGTGATATGCCCTTAACGTAGCCACACTTTATCCCAAGGATCCTCACCGAACAAAGTCATACCAGAATTGATGTTGAGCCACAGAAGGAAACATTAGGATCATCTGATACTTGATTGACTGTATCATTGGACTAGGAGGAGAGATTATGTAAATTGAAGTGACTGTAAAGTAGACACTGTCTCATTAGAAAATATGTTTTATAGGTACTTTGCAGTTTTTAGTCTACGTTTTCTTTTAGAATTCTATGATCAACATTTTCACTTTGTTCAGAACTATTGAACCAGAGGACTTGGTCTACTATTGAAGCCAGGTTAAATTCAAAACATAATCTGTGAAAACATCATTTCTGCAGATCAGCAATCTGTGGAAATGTTTCCCTATGGAGATGCTGGAAGAAAATTATATTGATTTATTTAATTGTAAATTATGGGCCTTGCTAAGTAACAATGCAGTCAAGATTTTTGTTTTTTTCCCTGTGGCACGTTCAATCATTTACTCTGAATTGAATCAAAAAAGATTCCCATACACCCGGCAAAAACCAATAGCTCACATTCTATTGGCACATAGCATTAGAGTACTTGCTGGTGCGGTTCCAGTTGATTGTACTGTTATGATCCCAGTTATGTTCTTACTGGATAAGTCGGATCTCAGACTGAAATTTGGCTTGATGGGTAATATTTTGTAATTTTTGTTTTACATGTTTAACAAGATGGTCTTTTGCTGAAATGCAGACAATCATTGCTTTAGATTCAGGTTGAGCAATAAAAGCCTGGAGTTTATTATGCAAAAGAGGTGAAGATAAAATAGAATAAATTAAGTTATTAATGTATAACAGAAAGGTAAAAGCACACGGTGGAATACAGTCCTATTAATCTCAACAACACTCCTGTATGGAAGAATTTCCTTCTCTTTCACACCTTAGAGCTGAATTTAACTGCGGATTCAATTTTATGGTTGAAAATCTGATGGCCTGTTCCTGGAGACTTCATTTAACTGAGCTTAGATTTTCTCAGCTTCAAATAACCTCCTTCGTAGTTTTAACCAAACATTCTGGTCTGAAAGTTCTGAACTAAACTCCTTATCCTGAGAACCTCTTTCTTAACAGTTCTAAACTATCTCCCTTTCTCAGGAGTATGTATTTTAACACGCCCAGCTTCAGCCAAGATTTATGCAAGCTGTCCAAGCTGAAACTAAAAAACTTATTTTCGAAGCTATGTGTGTTTCCCCCAAAATTCCAAAATCTACTATCTGAAAGTCTAATGCACTACGCTGTTTACTTTGTTCTCTGGTAAACTCTCCCAATGTTATCAAACCCCCATTATCCGGCAGGAGGTCTCTCTCCAATGCTATGTTTTAAAAGGAATCACGATGGCTACAGAAATATCTACAGGTTCTTCATTAAATCCCTTTTGCAGAAAATCCACAATATGCCAGTTTAAAATCCAAATGTCATAAAGTGGTGAAATTTAAAAAAAAAAAAAATCTCATGCCTTGACTCAAAGTACACTTGTACTCACATGCAGTCTAAAATGTATTGTTATTTGAACATTAATCATCTTTTTCCTTCTGAGTTTACTAAATTGTATTCTTAAATCTCCAACAGGATGAAACAGTTGGAGCCAGGAAGAAAGCAGGGAAAACTAAGGTATTTAAAATATTTCTTTGCAAGTTAAACTAAATAGAATTTGTATATGCTTAATTTCCAATTGAAGTGAATTTTACATTTAGTCAAGTAATTACTTCACTGTATAATCCTCACGACAATGCATTAAAAAGGAGCCAGTAAAACATTTCATCCATTGTTAGTAACGTCATTGTACGGTCAACAGCGAGTGTTGGTGCCAGAACTGTGAGTGTAGCACTTGGGCTAAGCCTTTGATATTTGTGGATTTGAATGCCTCCTGAGTGATGTCCAGAAGGTGAAACTGACACCACTGCAGCTGATAGCTGAGGAGCTCTCTTTGGAGAGGACAGACCCCTTGGACAGGAGCACGGTGGGCATGGCTGAGTACATTGTTATGAGGCAGTGTTTCATAGTAAGGGATGTCTCAGTGGGAAGGTGAGACAATTTAAGGAAGACCTTCTGTCAAATACCTTACAGCTTATTTAAAGGGATATGATTAGAAACCTTAATTTGTACAAAACTGCCTTTTAAACTACTGTCAAAAATAAAACCATCCTCCTAAAACAATTATTGTTTAAAATAAAGTTTATTTTCTTGATGCACTACTGTGGACAAATAGAAACTGTCAACCTCCAATTTCCTTTGTTGCCTTCTCTGCTGCTGTGATATAAATGGTACTGTAGAAATTTGATTCACTTTTTGTGTTTTGTGCTAGTATACAAATTTGTCTCAATATTCTTTAAAATTTCACTGCAACAAATTTTGAAAAACAGCGTCACTTTCAAGCTGATATTTAAAACAATTTTATGCAATCAAAGTAGCAGCATTGATGTTCTACAGTTTAAAATTGCATTAAGTTTATCTGTGGTGATACATATCAGCTGAAATTAATGTTTCCACTGCATTGATCAAATTAAGTATACATGTTGCAGCTTTTAAGAAAAAAAGAGTTGCAGGCATAATGATTATAACCAAAGTAGTACAATATGCTAATAAGGGTTTTCAAAGCATTGTAATTTAAAAGCCAGAGATTTTTAAACAGTTTGTGAACTTACTTGAGATTCTTATGTGTTGACAGATATGTGTAGATGTGTTTCTAAATAAAAAGCTGAATATTTTGAATTGTGTTGCTTGGTTTAAGTTATTGACCTGAAATTCATCTTATTTTTGTTCATCCTTGTTTTTTCCACTTCCATTCAGGATATAGCACTTTTGAATGAATGGAGGAAGAATGATAAAATCAGGTAATAGTTGTATTAAAGACATGGTAGTCTCTCATCTTAGCACTGTTGATCAGAAATGAACTTTAAAAAAATGCTGGTGAGCTAGGATCTTTTTGAGCTAACAGTATAGAGGATCCTCTAATGATAGCATTTTGTCACACAAAAAGTGAATATTCTCTTTGAAACTAAAACATTTATAGTATGAGCCAAAAATTTCCTCCTTTGAAAGCAAAGACTTCCACTTCTTAGTGCCTGTAATGTTTGTGTAAGTGTCATTGTGTTTAACAATGTTGTAATCAAAACAAATCAAATCAAAGGAGAAATTAGAAGGGGTAGCTAGATGTTTAATTGAAATGGTGGGATTTAAGAAGGACCTTGAAAGAAGAGGTGGCATTGGAAATGGCTAAAGGTTTAGGAAAGGGAGCATGAGATTTTGTTGGCTGAAGGCACAGCTGTTCATGGCAAAGAGAAGAGTGTGAGGTTGCATCAGAGACCAGAATTGTTTGGGGGCAAGAGAATGGAGGTGTTCATTATAGGACTAGACAAATTAGACATAGAAAAGGTCAAAGCCATAATTTGATTTAACACTGAAAGAGACTATTTTAAATTAGTATTATTGAGGTCCAAAAACTAATTTAGGTTAATGAGGGTTGGAGACTGGATAAGTAGCTGGCAGGGACCAACCAATCCTCCCCATATTGAACAGATACCTTGCACTCAAGTGTCTCATTTTACCACCATTGCAATTTTTTGGTCTGTGGTTGATCGTGGGAGCACAGTGAGTAATCTGGGAGTTTTCATGAACTACTGGCAGGGCAGCAAGGAAAGGTGCCTCCTTTAGTGTGGGTGGCTGAGGGGCAGCATCACTTTCCCTCCCCCTCCAAGATGGTGGAGAATGCCCATACCTGTCTTTCTAATCCATCTCTCTCCAGTGCTATCATTGGCATCTCTCAGCTGTCTGCTTTCTCTTGCTCCCTCTCCCCTCTGCCTCACACACAGACATATAAAATCCCTTGACTTACCAGCATCCATTTAACTCCTCCGTTCTGAGGAAGGGTCACCAAACCCGAAACGTTAACTCTGTTTTTTCCTTCACAGATGCTGCCAGACCTGCTGAGCTTCTCCAGCAACTTTGTTTTTGTAACTTCTCTGGCACTGCTTTTGACCTTATCAATGACCATGATTGTCTTCTAGCACTGCTGGGATGGCAGAGAAGCTGCTCAATTAGACTGACCAGCAGCTCTGTCGAACAGGACTTTGTTTCTGATGCTAAAGAATAGGCGTTTCCCAGAAGAGGCAAAACAATCTGGTGTTAACAGGTTCATCATTTGAAAAGGAAGACTGCAAAACTGCACCATCAGGACTGTCATGATCTGAGGAAGAGGGGGCAGATAGGAGTTCTGTTTAAGTAGTTTAACTTTATATCTGAAAGGCAACTCCTCCAACTGTGCCCTACTTCCTCAATATTACAATGCAGTTCCAGCCTTGAATTTTGTGTTGAATTTCTGGAGATGAACTTGATTCTACAACATGTTTATGGAATCCAGACAATCCAATAACACTACAGTTTATGGTTTGACCACTTCTGAGAAAACCATTAGTTCTTTAGTGTCTTTGATTTATTCATTCAGCTTTCCAGCTTTGTACCATTTTCAAGCAAATTTTCACATTGCCACCAAATTGTGTTTCCTCTTAGGCCAAGCAGAAAAACTATCTTTTACAACATCCCAACAACTCCTTACCTTGACCTTTAATGGCCAATGTTAAAACTTGTCAGAAGTTTTCTGAAAATAGCTTTCGGAAGACTTTTTGAAATTTGGCTGAGAAATGCAGGGAAGAATTGAGTTAGATTAGTGGACCGTGAGTAGAAGACTGACAAAGGTTAGCATAAGAATGCTTTTGTTTGGTAATATTTGTTATGGCTTTGATTCTGGTCTTATTTTACAATGATTTCTACCTTTTCTGGTGGGGTTCTTAGCATTCTTAACAGCATTGCTTACTTTCCCAGTTCAACTTTGGTAGTTTGGATGGTGCTAATCCTTTCATTCCTTTTAGGATCAAGGTATCCCCTTCCTGGTAGGTATAAAAACAGTAAATGAGCCTGGACAGATGTAACCCAGTTCAATTTCTGTTGCATATAGAATTTGAAACTGGTCTAAGGCAATGTAACTTTGCTACATGCTTACTGCGTTATATCCAGTTCAACCTGAATCTGGATATCTAAATTGAGCAAAAGCTTTTGAACTCACCAGTATTGGCACCACTTTGGTAAATCTAAATAAATTCAGAATAAGAATATATTGTAACATCTCCATTTCGGAAATCCATTATTTGGAAATTGTGCAGACATTTTTTGAATAGACGTAAGCAACTCATAGCATTATACTCTACAGTACTTTGGGAGCACAGATGTTCAATATGCAGTATTTGAATATGTAAAACATTTTTAATTCTGCTTTGTGATGTTTTATCACTTTGCTGCTTCAGGTAAATATTTATAACTTTAAAAAATATTTATTGTTAGTTTCCACACAACTGTGGTTTGGTATTGTAGATCATTCTATAATCTGGAAATGTCTTGATCCTAAGGATTCTGGACTGGAGAGGTTAGAATATTATGTTCTATTTCCAATCCATTTTTCCTTCCTCAATAGTAATCACATTTATCTTCAATTGTCATCTTTAACTAGTAGGTTGGATTTGTGTAGATATTCCTGTTGGCTGTAATTACAGCCATTTCAAATATATAACAGGGATATTGTGCTTTAAAATTCTGTAATTTTAAGTAGATTCCTTTTGTTGTGGAGCCAACATACTACTACTATGTTGTGTGGTCAAAGACAGATATTTGAAGGTAACTGTTAGTAGGTTGCCCTCTGCAAAGCAGCAGTCACTACTTTTCGGGAGTAATTCATATCTGAAATTATTTGTAAAGCAAGTTAGCATATCTTCCATTTTCTACACTTATTCTTTGATAAGGTTCCAAGAATAAGGACACTGAACTAAACTGAAAAATGTTCATAACTTTTGATTTTTCAGAAATTTGAAAAAGACAGCGACTGAACAGAATGAGAACAGTTATGCACATTCTGAGATGACAGATTATTACCAATGGGTGTCCAAAAAAGAAAAGGTTCAAAACTCAAACGCCAGTACATACTTAGATAATGATCTTCAAAATATAAATAGCCCAATAAATTTGGAGTTACGTTTCAATAAAAAGAATAAATGCAAAACTAAAGAACTTGGAGCATCACAAGGCAAAGGTGAAGAACATGTTACAGAGTCTACAGACTGTAACCTACTTCTATATAAATCTCTCAGTCCAGTGAATTCTCCACATTCTATCTGGTTAGCAAAGGAACAAGCAAGCTCGGATGATTCTTGTTCTAAATCGCAGTCCTTAAAAAACAGCAGTGGAAGAGCTGAACATAGTATTGTCAATAAGGTAGGAAAATTGTTCTGATTCTGCTAAGTTAAATTCTTGTAATGGCCACCAACTCTCATCTATTTGATTCATAGCAAGTTTTAACAATGGCTAAATAAAAACCGAAAGGACTGCGGGTGCTGTAAATCAGGAACAAAAACAGAAGTTGCTGTAAACTCAGTTCTGAGGAATGGTCACCGGACCCGAAATGTTAACTCTGATGTTTTTCTTCACAGATGCTGCCAGAACTGCTGAGCTTTTCCAGCAACTTCTGCTTTTTTTAATTTAACAATGGCTAGATTGGTTCTGTAGAAAATATTAGAACCGTTTTATTTTAAAGCATCTTCCATCTCTGAGGTGATTTGAGTAATATTTGCAAAGTTCTTCCTTTGGAATAGTGTTTGATGGCTGGAGGATTGCCAATGTAAACTACAGTTTAAGTAAAGAGCGATATACCCATTAAAGTATGGACCAGACAGCTCATTGTTGGTTGGGGATTAGGAATAACTATCAGAGGCAAAAATTTTCATTTGGGAAGGCATAAAATAATTAAGAAGAACCAGTATGAATTTGTTAAAGGCAAAAATTGTCTGGCTTACCAAGTTGAGCATAGAGTCACAGTGATCTATGACACAGATAAAGGCCCTTTGGCCTATCATGTCCATTACGCTCAAAAGCAAGCACCTGACTGTCTTAATCTCATTGTCCAGCACTTGGCCCATTGCCTTGCAAGATTTGGCATAGCAAATGTACATTTATATACCACTTAAATTTTGAGGGTTTCTGCCTCTACTATCCATACAGGCAGTGAGTTCCAAATTCCCACCACCCTTTGGGCAAAGGAGTTTGAGTAACAGAGCAGATTGTTCAAATAAATGTAAATTTTGACATGACTTTTGAAGGCACCAAAAAAGTGTGAGACAAGTGTTAAGATGGGAGTCAATGGAATAAAGGTAAAATTAGATAGACATTGAATGCAAAATTGGCTCAGGTTATTGGTAGTGGATAGGTTTTTCTTAGACAGAGGTGGTTTGCCTTTGTTACCCCAAGATTGTTTTTGGATCCATTACTCTCTTCATTTTTGATAAATGACCTAGATGTGAGCTTGGGGAGCAGTATTATAATGTTTGCAAAACTGGAGTTAAGGAGAATATTTTTTCATTGGCTATTCAAAATCTGATGTAGATAAGGTTAGTGCATTTGACGTAGTCTACTTACACCTTTGATAAGATTAAACTTTGATAAGATCTCCAGAGGGAGACTGAAAGCAAAGTTAAGAGTCCATGGGATCCAATGGAATTTGGCTCATTGGATCTGGGATTGGCTGAGTGGCAGTGGGCAGAGGATGATGTTCGACGGATGTTTCTGTGACTGGAAGCCCATGTCCAGTGGGCTTCTCCAGTGATCACTGTTGGGCCCTTTACTGTTTATGGTAAATATAAACAATTTAGACTTGAACGTAGGAGGCTTGATCAGCAAGTGCGTGGATAATACAAAAATTGTGTTGGTTGGTAAATAATGAAGAAGATAGCTTGAGATTACAGGGGGATATAGATGGGTTGGACAGATGCGCTGACCTGTGGCAACTGGAAGTCAGTCTGATAAATGTGAGGTGTGCATTTTGCAGGACAACAAGGCAAGGATTACATGATGAACACTAGGATCCTGGGAAGCACCGAGGATCAGAAGAACCTTGGTGTACATGTTCTCACCGGTCCTTCAAGGTTAGTGGGTCAGGAGATAAAGTATTTAAGAAGGCATTTGGGGTATTTGCCTTTATCAGTGAGGCATTAAGTTTAAGAGCAGACAAGTTAAGTTGGAATCAAATAAAACGTTAGTTAGACCACAGCTAAAGTATTATGTGCAGTTCTGGAAGCCACTTTTTTGGACGGATGTGATAACTCCTGGAAAGAGTGCAGAGGAGATTAACCCAGGACATTGTCAGTGCTGGAGAATTTAGTGATGAAGAGAGATCGAATAGATTGTGATTGTTTTCTTGAAAGCTGAGAAGACTGAGGAGGTACATGATTGAGAAGTATAAAGTCATGAGTGGCATAGACAGGAAGGAACGACTTCCCTTGAATGAAGAGATCAGTGACCAGGGACACAAATTTAAGGAAAGGGACAACACAACCA
>NC_063363.1:14674003-14685101 GCF_021869965.1 Rhincodon typus
AAAAAAAAATCTGGTGTCTGCGCTGAGAGAGAACCTTAGTTCCACATCAACACAGTTCACTCGTGCTTGGATTTTCATTCCTGAGATGAGGTTTAAAACCAGAAATATCCTGGCTTGCTTCAGCCACCCCAGGGAAATAATGCCTCCAGTATTTCTCACTTCGAGGGTGCTGGGAATCTGAAACTCCTCGCCTGTAAGAGTAGTAGAGGCAGAAACGTTCATAATTTCTAAGAACTATTTAGATACACCTTGGCGTTGCACGTATATCATACAAGCCTATGGACCAAGTTCTGGAAAATGGGTTTAGAATAGTTTCATTAGGAGGTTGTTTTTGACCAGCTTTGACTCGCTTGGCCAAAGGACCCTTTTCCTGTGCTGTAGACCAAATGACACTGCTTCAGAAAGTCTGTTGAATGCTGATTCCGTATGTTGTTTCAAAGAGAGTTGAATAGATACTTGTAGCTGAGAAACTTGTAGGGTTTTGGGCAAAAGTGTTGAAGCTGGGGCTTCTACAACTGAAGCAACTGTTTGTGTGATGTAAATGAAAAGATAGATAGGAAGTTTCTCTGTCCAGTTATGATTTTTTAAAATGTCTTTCTGTAAGTAATTTAAATTTTTTAGCTGCTGTATTTCAAGTGTAGAATCATTTTACAGTTTGTAGTATTGTATTAGATACTCACACATTGTCAGAATGTACAATTACTTAAAGGAGTAAAACAGTGAGCTTTTCTTTGTGTAGCATTGGCACATCTTTCCTACTTAAACTTGTTGTGCTTCTAGCTTTTTTGGTTTTGTACACATGCTTAACAATTAATTAGTTTTGAAAACATTTAGTTTACTATTTTGCTGCTAATGGTACAGTTTTCTTCTAAAAAGAAGAGGTTAGTTGGTGATACTCTGCTAACATGTTAATTCTGCCAGCAAAACTCCTGCTGCACCCAAACCCATTGTTAGTCAGATTTAATAATGTCTTTGTCTTATTATATTGTTTAGTTTAGACCTTGGAAAAAGCTTCTGTCTGATCACTGCAGATCTCTGAATTGAACGTTTGTATGTTATTCATTATCTTCTGACCTATTGCTCGCATGGGGCCTTACCAGATCAATCATTAGATTCTGTTGTAAAAGTCAACCAGTCATAATGCATTGGACTTAATTGTCTGGATAGTGGTAATTCTCTGAAACGCTAATCGTGAAACCACTATGGTCCATAAATGAAATGTGAACTGAACGATCATAAAACATGGACCAACTTTTTCGTTCTGCCTCTTTATTCAAATGTTATTGCCAGAGCTATAAAATTGATTAGTTAAACACAAAAGAAAAAAAATGTCAGTTTTGATTTAGCGATGGGTTGAAGCCAGCATTTGATTATATTTTCAGTGAAAAACTGATCTCACAGACTAAGTTGTTTTGAGTAGTATGTGCTGAACAGAAAACATTGTTCCACAAATCATGGAATACTTAATGGAAATTCCCATAGTCTTCCATTACTGTTGAGCATGTCTCATTTGTTCTCGGAGTACCTACTATTTTTTCAATATCGATTCTCATAATGGTAGAGAAATAAAGAAGATGTGGTAACTCTTTTCTTTCCCTTTACCTTTTAAAGAAAATAACGATGAGTGATGGTGCTGTGCTTACTGACCCTATTAAACCTTTTGAAAGCAAAGAGGTAAGATCTCTGAAACTTCAAAATTCTCTAAGCAGAAATATAACTTCTAATGCAGTCTTTAATTTTAATATGTTGTAAATATTGATAAGAAACTTAAATTGCTCATAGCTAACCCTTGTATTGTAAATACATAATAATTTATGTAATAGAATTGATAGGTAAGAACCTTGTGGAAAGTTTAAAACTGCCATAGTATAAGCTATGATCTTGAACGTCTAAAACCTTGGCCTGATGAAGTTACTGTCTTATGCATTTTCTCATGTTGTTTTGGCCTTTTCTTTAACACCCAGCAGAAAAAAATTAAAAGAATATTATAAAGACAGAATGGGACTAAACATCAAGCTCTTTCAGAAAGCCATTACAGAAATGTTGGCCAAATGGTCTACTGTACAATAAAATGCTGTGACTTGTAGCAGTCTCCTGTTGAATGAAATTTTTATGCTTCTACAGACATGTAACAAGAGCTGTGATCTGAGCTAATATTATTTTTGGACAAGTCAGATCACGGACTGAAATCTGGTGTGGTAAATCATTTTTTATTCAGCAAGATGGTCTTTCACTGAAATGCAAACTCTAATGCTGAAGATTTGGTTTTAACAATAAAACAGAAGGTTATCACCCAAAAGAAATGAATATAAAATGGAGGAAAACCAAGCTGTTTACATAAACGCAATTTGAAAGTTTTCAAAACACAATAAAAGTATACTTCTGTCTTTTCCAAATGCTGGCACTTTACAGTACTCACATGTCAGAGACAGTGTGTTCCTTCTCTATCACATTCTCTCGGTTTGATTTGACTGTTTCTGGACGTTCTGGAATTTCTGTCTAAAAACAGTGAAGTAACCTATTTCTTAACTTTTCGGAACTAACTCCTTTCTTCAGGTAAGATGTTTTTATGCCTAGCTTCAGCCAAGGCTTCTCTGAATTGACACAAAAATCTTTTCAAACTATTTTGTCTCCGAAACAAAAAGAATCCATTGCTGATTCTTCTGAACTGAAAGCAAGCAAATGCTTCTCTATTTTTCTCTTTTCTCTCATTTGTTCACCCTCACACTTGCTCCAAGTCTTACACTTGCTCCAAGTCTTACACTTGTTTAAAACAGTCATGGCTCCAGAAAGGCTGACAAGCTAACAATTAAACCTCCTCACGCACATAGATGGAAATACACATGTCACTAACTTATAATCCAGATACTAAAACAGTAATTTAGGTAAGTATTCTGGTGAGTTAAAATAAAGGGCTGAACATTTGTACGTTTATGTTTTGTTGCATGACTTCCCTTGCCAAAAGTTTGCCTAATAGTTCTTATTGTATAATAGTCTTTATTTTTGACTTGCAGAGGACCTTCTTGCAACTTTACCATGAAAACATTCACCTTAAGCAGAATTATGAGAAGTCACAAAAATTGTATGCTCGACTTTGTGATGACACTCAGAGTGAAATTAAAATATTCAAAGAAAAGCATGAGCAACTTGTTTTCAAAGAGAAGGTATGGTTAACATCATTATAAACATCTTTGCTGTTGTCAAGTTTAAAACTTGGTCTTTTCTTGCTATTAATTTGAAACAAGTAACTGTAATATTTCATAAAATCATAATTAGATTTTGGAATGCTAATTTGAGTAGCATTTACCTACAAGATTTTGAATGATGTTTCTGCTTATACCCAAAACGATGAGATACTAGTTTTAGACGGACTCCCAACAGAAGGCGTGAACAGTTTATTTAAATAGTACCTATATAGTGCAAGTGTGAACCTGAAAAGTGATTCACTGTTGCATGAATGCAAGTTAATAACACACATTTAAAGAAATGGATATGATTAAGGAGAGTGTTACAGTAGGATGGCTAGAATTCTTCATGTTTCAATAGACTAAAAGGGCACCAGTAGTTTAAAGGCATTTATTGGAAAAATAGCAAAGGGCGATCTTTAAATCCCATCAACAATTTGAAATCACAAGTAAGTCCTGTTTTACCTTAAGTATATACCCACGTTGCATCTGGTACAATGTATATCAATCTACATCTCTTAATATTTTGAGAACTGAATAGATCTTTCATCAGTCCTTAATCTCAGTATTCTAAAGTAATGAGACTGGGAATTGGTTGAGGTGGATTTTCTTTACTTATATCAGAGTCCTGCAGTCTTTAGAGGAACGGTTATACTGTTGTTTTTTTTTAATTCACGGGATGAGAACATTGCTGGCTAGATCAGCATTCATTGCCTTTCCTAATTGCGCAGAGTACAGTTCAGAGTCAACCACATTGCTGTGGGTCTGGACTCAAATGTAGGCCAGACCAGGTAACATTGGCAGTTTCCTTCCCTAAAAGACATTAGTGAACCAGATGGGTGTTTCTGACAACCAATAATGGATTCATGGTTATCATTAGATTCTTAATTCCAGACTTTCATTGAATTAAATTCCACCATTTGCTGTGGCAGGATTCAAACCTGGATCCCTGGAACATTACCTGTATCTCTGGATTAACAGTCCAATGATAATACCACTCGGCTGACCTGTGTTTGTCAAGAATCATTTTCTAAGATTGGATAAGTATAGTACAGTTTTCAGTTTTAAAAATCATGTAAGCATGACATAAGCTTTTTAAAGGTTTTTAGAGGATGTACAGTTAACCTATTATGGAAAATAGTGGAAGTTGGGAATAGGCATAGAAAATAACAAACAAAGTAAGATTGCTCACTTTTAACTCTATAATAGAAATTGAGGAATGAGCTCAGAACAGTAAAGCTACAGATGAAGGCTGAGAAAGAAAAGAATTTTGACCAAAGGAAGTATCAATTACAAGAACTCAGTACACTACAAGAAGAACTTAAATCTACAAAGAACAATTTAGAAAGGTACGTTGGACTTAAAGGTCTTGAAGCTGTGAAGTTACAAACTTAGGCAGTACATGCCATCCTTGTGAAACTTCCTATCAATTTGCGGATTTTTAAAAGAATTTATCAGTGAAATGAGAGTTTGTTCAATTTACTTGAATGAAAGAAATTATATATTTAATATATGCATATATATTTGAAACCAGAAAAGCCTTGTATTAATATTGTGATTTTAATACAATGAAACTTCCCAAGATGCTTTAAAGGGGCAATATGAAGGAAAGTTGGACACCCAGACACACAAGACATTATATCTTAAGACAGATGGCCAAAAATTTGAAAAATGCATGTGGGCTTTATGCAGGGTGAGGAAAATCTCGAATGTGACTTTTCTTTTTAGGTCTAAAAAAGCTACTCGTGAAAATGATACTGAAGTTCAGAAGATAAAAGAAGAAAGGTATTGGCTGCACTACATTTATTTAAATTTTTTTCTAATATTTGATGTTCTAGAAATAATTTATTCTTCAGAGCTGTACTATATTTGACAGTTTTAGTATATGCACAATAACAAACTATTTAAGAGTATCTTCATTGCTTTCAGGGAAAGATGGATCAATGACAAGAAAAAATTGCAGACAATTTATGCCACAAGAAAGGAAGATTGTAGACAATCAGCAAGCAGACTACTTTCCGTTGAGGTATATATTGTTGGGAAATATTGCGTAAATGACATTAACGTGAATATTACTATGTGAAACTGACAAAAAGCAAACTCCATGTTGAGCAAAATTAATAAAAAATATTTCAGTTTTATTTGCTTCCTTAGTGTGTTTTGGTTTATTTTTGAACATGTGGAATATATTTGCCGTTACCACTATTAGTAGATATGAAGGATGATTGTGATGGTTCATACTGCTGACCTCATAAACTGAACAGTTTAATGTCGATGGGAGTTCATTTTGATTTTATGATGATGCACATCCTTCCCTCTTAAAGTAACCTTGAATTACAGCCTTTTTCTAAACAAAATTACTTTCCTCCTTGATTTTTCTTAGCTCTGGTATTTTGGATCCAAGCACTACCCTGCAGCTGCTCCCAAACCTTTAGTGCACACTGCTGAGGATAAATCACTGAAGTGCATTCAAGGGTGGCTTGTAGCAAATATTATTCTGAAATTCATGAATGCAATGGGGCATTCTGCACTATCCCATTCCATGGCTTGTTTGATGAAAGAGCATTCAGCACTCTTAAATTGTTGTGCTGTTAGGTTATTACAATACTGTCTAAATCATTGCATTTCAAAGATGCACAAAAACCTGGGACCTCTTGCAGCCCTTCACTACTTTGCTCAGTAGCAGCTTAGCTGCTACATTTATTTAAGGCAGTGGAAAGTTCTGAAGACCCTCAATGCAGGTGTAGATTTCTGTAACTAACAAAGTGACATTTTCAAATGTAATTTCTGAATTTCTGACCTTGTGTTTTGATATTGAATGTAGCATTTGATAAATCAGCAGCTTGTATAATATATTTAATACAATAAAATGTTCTGTGTTCTCTTCCCCCTTAAAATAAATGAACCATCAATATACATAGATGGCTTCATATTTTTTAAAAACCTTTAGCCTTATGCCATTAGTACACTACAATACATATGTGTTACATTGACTCTAAGCATGCAAACTTTCACTACTATAGTCCATTTCAGTCAGTTTTCTCCTGTCACCGAACACCACCTTCTTTCTTCAAAGCCATGACAACGTGTTGACAATTACGTTCTTTCATAGAGTCATAGAATCCCTACAGTGTGGAAGCAGGCCCTCCGGCCCAACAAGTCCACACCAAGCCTCAGGTCCCTGGCACTGAGAGGCAGCACTGCTAACCACTGAGCCACCGTGCCGCCCTATCGTCCTGCCACATGTATAATTTTCCAATTAAATTGCTGCAATAATCAACAGTCTGGAATTTTTATCCTTTAAATTTTCCTTTAAACTTGAAGGGTTATGATCAGTATATACAATTGTCTCAGACACATTACTAGGAATTTAAATGTTGAAATGTTGCAATGCCAATACTAAACTCATTGTCTCTTTCTCAATTGTGGAATATATCTGTTGATATTTATCTAGAAGACTGAATAATCATCCAGTAGGTTTTCTGTCTTCTCGTTGTCTTGCAAGAGTACAGCTCCAACACCCACCTCACTCGCATTGATAGCCACTTTGAATGGCTTTGTGTAAATAGGTGTGGTTGACACTGAAGAATAGTTTACACAGCTTTCAGGCTGTCAAATGCCTTCTGACATTCCTCTATTCACTGAAATTTTCTGCACTTCTTCAATAAGTCAGTCAGTGGAGCAACTATATTCTAAAATTTGGTACAAACTTCTGATAAAATGACATGGCCCTGGAACAAGACTTGGGCTTTTGCGAACTCACTCTTCGCCAGGTTTATCACCAAGTCTGCCTCCTGAAGTCAGTTGAACAATTCCAGTAGATGCTCTAAATCCTTCCATGCGTGACTTAAAATCACCAGATCGTTGATGTGCACCACACAATCAGGTAATCCTGGTAATAACTTTATTGGTTAGTCTTTGAAATGTGGCTGCTGCATTTTTCATACCAAATAGCATGATTTTAAACTGGCACAGTCCATTCGGAGTCACAAAAGCTGAATTTCTTCTGCTCTTCCAAGTAGAAGTGCTTGCTTGTATCATCTGAGTAAGTCTAACTGAGAGACGAAAGTTGCTTGTCCCACCTTCTCAAACAGTCTTCCAATGATATGAATCGTATTTTGTAACTGCATTGACTTTGCAATATTCTGCACGTAGTCTTTGGGTAGCATCTGGTTTTGGCACTGTTACTATGGGTGAGCTCCATTCACTGCAACTCACTTAGGTTATGTCTTTGAACATGCATTCAATCTCTTTTTGAACCTGTGCCAACTTTAAAGGGTTAAGTCTATGAGGATTTTAATTAATTGGAGTAGTGTGTTCTATATCTACATCGTGCATATTCAGATGAGTACTTCCCAGTTTACTCCCACATATCTCCCCACCTGATTGTAATAACTCTTTCAGGTCATTTCAATTTTCCTCTAATTTATCCCAAATTTTGAGAACTTCCTCGTCCAATTTATTTTGAGGAATATCTAATTCAGAATAATTTGAACTTGGTTCTTCACTCTGTGTTATAACCAGTACCACATTCTCCTTTTGGATCCCACATTTTGTTTTAGGTATGGATCCTATGGAATCAATGAAACCGCTTGTAAAAGGTTCCTCAAATGTGGGAAGAAGTATTTAACGGTGCTGGTTTTCTCACTGCCTGCGATTTTTCTATTATCTGACATATATGACAAGTCCGGCAAAAGTCAACCACACCCTTATAAAAATAAAAATGTTTTCGTATTTTGGCTTGAGTTTTCCTTACTCCCAAATGACCACCACCTGGTAATTCATGTGCTATCCACAACACATCCTTTCTATAACCTACCGGTAATGCAACCTGATGAGCTTCTACCCATTTCTCATCTGCCTGAATATGTGGGATGGTCTCCGTTGCCTCATCATGACTTCATTTTTAAGATCGTAACATTCTGGGATACACTCAGATTCTTCTTCTCTGTATGCTTTTTGATACAACTGCTTTAATTTTTCAACATTCTGTTGAAATTCAGCGAATTTCTCTATACTAAAAATATCCACTTTGTCCTTCGCCTGTTCTTGTTTTTTCTCAATCATTTGATTAAACATCATTTCTAATAATTGAACCTCAACTTTGTTATCTTCACTCCTTGATCTCTCCTCCTGCCTCATTCTGTGGCTTTGTGACCTTGTTATCACAGTCAAGAAAAATCCCAGGATATACTTCCCGTAACACCTCAGTTGCCTGATTTTCCACTGGCTTTTCAACCACAGTTGGCATCACTCCTGGTGGTCCTGCTGCATCATTACTAAGGACAAACTGTATTTCTGGAAGTGAGAATTTCTCTACTCCTTCCACCATTTCACCACTTTTCATCGGACTGTCCAATCTCACTTTATATGATGGAACGCGCCACGAATTCCACATATTACCATCTTTTCTGGCAGTACTCCTTCTGAATTACATATCTCCTGATCTCTCACTGTCAAAGATTGACATGCTCTGGTATCTCTCAAAATCTTAATTTCTTTATCTACTCTTCCTGGCATACATGAGTAAACCTTAGCCATGCAAGTAAATTGTTTAAAGAGATCTGATAATTTCTTCTCCACCCACCCCTGACCAAATTGTACATTCTTTTGCAGCTTTTTAGCTTGCACTTCCTTTACCACTTCAACAAAACTCACTGCCCTTTCCTGTTTTCCCACATCTGTCTTCCCAGTGCTTTTTCTAAACAACCATACTGTGACTTGGAGTGGCCTACTTTATTACAGTGAAAACACCTGAGCTTTTTTACTTGTCTTCCCCCTCATGGGCTTCCTTCTAACTTTGTGGTAAACTATTTTTACTATCTTGAATGAAGGTCTTCTTTTTCCTTACCACCTGAGGATTTCGCTCTCCTGTAATTTCTATCCCTCACAGATTGAAATTGATGTTGGAAGCCAAACTTTGATTTATGAACCAAGACATGATCATCTGCCATTTCCACTGCTAATCTAGCTTGAATCTCTGCTTTTCCACGTGAGTTCTTACAACTTCAGAAAGTGCATATTTGAACTCCTCCAAAATAATTGTCTCTCTAGGAAGTCAAATGTTAGATTTATTTTCAGTCCCCTTATCCAGCTATCAAAATTACAATGTTTGATCCTTTCAATCTCCATGTACATTTGACCAGGTTTTCTCCTTAAAATTATAAGATGCCTATAGGCTTCTAATACTCGCTCACGTGCAAGGAAGGAAGAGAAGTACAAAGCGAAGGTTTAAGGAAAGAATTTCAGAGCTTAGGGCCCAAGCAACTGAATGCCACCAATGGGGATGCACTTAAAATTGGGAATGCTGAGGAGACAAAATTTAGAGGAGCATGGATATCTGAGTTACATAACATTTCCTCATGGAATTTGTATTACATGTTTCTTGACATTTAAAGGCAGTAAAATTGCCGTTTCTATCTGTTGCTTAAATTCCTGCTCCAGACTCAGATTCAAGAATGGAAAAAATACACAAGATTATATCTTCTGAATCAGCTACTTCAAGAGGCAGTTGAAAATATGAAGTTTTATGCTGCACACAAGAGTCGGTAAGTGTTTATCACAGTTTGTTTATTTGCAGTGAATCAGATCTTTAAAAGAAACATGCATGTCAGGAGAACGAGTCGATGCTGGAAACAAAAATGTTATGTGTTGGATGAAAGTCTTAGCTTAGGTGTTGAATTGTGGAACATCACTCATTTGGGGAGGCAACAGCCTGGTGGTATTATTGCTGGACTGTTAATCCAGAGACCCAGATAGCATTCTGGGGACACAGGTTCGAATCCTGCCATGGCAGTTGGTACAATTTGAATTCAATAAGATATCTGGAATTAAAAATAATGAAGAACATGAATCCATTGTGGATTGTCAGAGAAACCCATTTGGTTTACTAATGTTCTTTAGGGGAGGAAACTGCCATCCTTACCAGGTCTGGCCTACATGTGACTCTAAACCTGCAGTAATGTGGTTGACTCTGAACTGCCCTCTGGGCAATTAGGGATGGGCAATAAATGCTACCTAGCCAGCGACACCTTCATCCTATTAATAAATAAAGAAAAAGAAACTTAATATCGTGAAGTTTGATACAACATTGAACACAAATAAAATTTTCATTCAGCAGAAAGAGACCAGTTTGGGAAAATATTTATTACTTGTGTTAACCGATAAAGTTTGAAAAACAAGTTCCTGTTGCATGATTCTTCCAATTAGTAACAAGATTATAGACTTCTACTCTGACAAAGACCCGAAACGAGAACACTATTTTTGCAGATATCTTAAACCCTAAGATACCTCCATTTAATGTTTAAAAAAACCTGAAAATCCCATCACTTTCATATTTGCACTGTCAATTATGTGGGCAATTTAATCTTCCGAACCACCTGGAAACCGATATCCATTTGAAGCCCACCGACTCCCACGGCTACCTAGAATACACCTCCTCCCACCCACCTTCCTGCAAAAATACCAACCCCTATTCCCAATTCCTTCGCTTCCACTGCATCTGCTCCCAGGATGAGGCATTCCACTCCCAAACATCTCAGATGTCCTCGTTTTACAAGGACCGCAACATCCCCCCCCTCAGTGGTCGAGAATGCCCTCAACCGTGTCTCCCGCATTTCCCGCAACTCATCCCTCGCACTCCCTCCCCGCAATAACAACCAAAACAGAATCCCCCTCATCCTCCATGTACCACCCCACCAACCTCCGGATCCAACGCATCATCCTCTGACACTTCCGCCATCGGCAATCCAACCCCACCACCAAAGACATTTTTGCCCTCCCCACCCTTATCTGCTTTCTGGAGGGACCACTCTTTCCGGGACTCCCATGTCTGCTCCACACTCCCCTCCAGCACCACCACACCCGGCACTTTTCCTTGCAACCGCAGGAAGTGCTACACCTGCCCCCATACC
>NC_063363.1:14685501-14746692 GCF_021869965.1 Rhincodon typus
CCCTCCCCCATTTCTGAAGAAGGGTCTAGGCCTGAAACGTCAGCTTTCCTGCTCCTCTGATGCTGCTTGGCCTGCTGTGTTCATCCAGCTCTACACCTTGTTACCTCAAAACTATTGTACGCTCCTTTTGACCAGCATTTGTCTCTTGCTTTTCCCAGCTTGCTAACTTATAACTTCAGGCCTGATATCCTTCGTGAGGATTACCCTGCCTCTAGCCAAATCTAGGTGAATGTTTCAAGCCTGTTTAATTCCTCATGAAACTTGTTTTCTGTCTGAGCTTGAGCTTCAACCCACTTGTGTGTTGAATGATAAAAACAATGTTTTCTTTTCTTCAGGCACAGAACTGGCTGTTTCCATCTCTGCTTTTTTTTGTCTTTATCTTTCTCTGTCTTAAATTCTTGCAAATTGACTCATATGAGAGGTTAAGGGCTATTAGAATAAATTTTCAAATTGGTATTACAGTGGTTTTCTGTCGACTTTCCTGTAGCTTTTTCATGTGGCAGTGTGAACTGCATGGCCCTTCGATCGAGGTAGAATTGCTAGTGGCTGTGGTTTAGATTCCCCCAACTTCATCTCGACATTGAATAGACAACCTACAGTTTGACATTCCAGACGCCTCCCTGAGAGTCCTGGGGATTAACAGTTGACTCAGTCATCACAAATGCTCTTGCTGCCATTGGCAGATGTGAGAATTTTGCATTTTCTTCTCATTAAATCAACCCAGACCCACTTAACCTTTACCAGTCAAGCCACTTAATCTTATTGTCAGGCAAAATCCAGAGCAGTTCATATGACCTCCTTCATTACACCATTTTATTTTAAAAAGTCATTCCAAATACAAAATAATCTTTTAACCTTCATATTTCTAACAATTAACAAAACCTTGAATTACGACTTGATAGTGGGACGAGCTCAACACCTTTCAAAGACTTTTCAGTCTAGTGTAACTTGCATCCTTCTGCTGATATTGAATTGAACTGGAAAAGTGAAAAATGAAAAAACATTCAATCTTACAAGTCATGCAGATGGTGTTCCATTTAATTGTACAAGGGAAATTGCTCTGTCTGAGCCTGTCACCTTAATGCTGTTTTGTTTCCCATAACTCAAAATCAAGGATATTGTTAGAAGAATGTCATTTATAAAAACAACTCATGAAAAATAATAGTGCAATTGCATATGTGTTTGCAAAAAGCTGTGTCCCTAGACCATTATTCTTGTGATTTTACCCTTTCCACACGTAGATGACAACAATGTTTAACTGTGTGTAGTAGCCAAACTTATGTCACTGTAACTTTTATGGCTGATGCTTGAATGAAGCCATTTTCACTTTATCTTTTTGACTTGTCACTGAACTTATGTTGAAATATTACGAAGTATATTGAAGCAAATATTTGAAATGGCCATGTACACAGGACAACTTTTATGAAGGCTTCTACCTTCTCAACTGTCACTTGTATTTCTATAAATTTACAAGAGAAATATTTGAATTATGGCGGGTTTATTGATAAATAGTGTCTCCTGCTTTTCTGTCAAGCAGAACATCATACGGTTTAAAAGTGATACTTCCTGGTGCTTGAATTATACAGTTTTTAGACTTTATAATATATTTCACTGCTGCAACAGCATTTAAGTGCTTTTCACTTGTTACCTGATGAGAGAGAACCTGTGTATTGTTAAAAAAGAGTCATGTCAAAGATTTTAGCCTTGCATATATTAGGTTAAGGGTAACAATGTCACATTTAAGACACTTTTTTCATGACAGTGTCTTGCCAACCAATCAGAACTCTTTTCTCCTGTAGTATTGTGATAATTTGACTTTCTTGCATTTGTCTTGATGAATGCAGGACAAAAAGCTTTGGTAGCATGTCTCTCTCTTTTCAGCATTACTCTCCAATCTATCTACAAGACCCATAGACACATTACATTTTCTGCAACCTTGCTGAGAGTAAAATATTCAAAGCAAACTTATTTTCAAGTTACCGTCAACGTACACTACAAATTAGTGATTCTCAACACAATTTAAATTGCTACCAAATGGACATTAACCTTGCCATTGTCAGAGCATTGTGTTTAAAGCAAGCAATAATTTTACGTTCAGGCTAAATGGCCTTTCTTTGTGTTGTAACCATTCTGTGATGCTACGGTATACACACCCCATTGCTCTCACATTCCATAGCGCAAGTTGCATAAGTATTTGTTATCCAAGTTATCTCAATATGAATAAACTAGTGCATGTTGAATGTGAAAGTAATATTGTTTGTCTTGTTTAAATAAGAAATTATGATCACCTTAAAGTTCAAAAGTAGATTGGTTTACTTGTTCCTTCTTACATTTCTGGTTGCATCTCGAAGGTACATTAATTCTCCAGACATCATTGCTATTTGTGACATGTGGGAAAAAAGAATGAAAGGAATTCAAGAGCAAATTGATCTGGTCAATGTAAGTTTTTTTTCATTGTTGTTCATTGAGGTTCCCACCATTCCCAACATGCACGAATATAACTATCTGATCTTCATCTTTTGCCAAGTTTCATGCCTAACACCCCTACTAAACTGGGGGATGATGTTGCCATCCACCTATTCACCTTTCCACTACTATTCCCGTGGACTTGTCACAACAGAACAATCTGTAGTCCTCAGCATAAACTATTCAGTAGTAGAATAAGCTACTCGGTTCATAAGTTACCCTTCCAAATATATCCAGAATAAAAGCAGACCACAGTATGTCTAACAACCTGGATTTTATGAGCACTTACTGATAATTGTGTTTTTTTAGGCTACATCTTGGTCTCCGGAAGATGGAATATATAATGACGGTGCATTTTCTACTAATTATTTTAACTTTATGCCATCTCAATACAAATTTAAACATCAAAAGTATCCTGTAAATCAACAAAGACTTTCACCATCTCCTGTAACAGTTGAAATGGGTCAGAATGTTGCAGAAAGTGCCTGGTTTTCACGCAGATCTAAGAATATAGGACTTGATGCGAAAACATTACTGACAGCAGAAAAAAACAACTACAGATCAGCTGCTTGGCCACGCAGTTACTTAACGGTACCAACTATGCAGCCTAATTCAGCCCTTGATTTGTTGGATCTTAACCAGTCTGATCTTGAACTAGAATTTAGGATGTTGGCTGGTCAAAACATGTCATTTCCTCTTCATCTTGCTAGTGGTGGTTTGGAAATGCATGATGTCTCAACTGAAGAAAAATCATCAACAATCCCAGATAATTCTCTTGGCACATTACAGACTTCACATACCTCAGAGAATCTTCAACATCATTTATTTGAACCTTCTGACTTGACGGCTGAACCCTTTAACAAGCCCTTCAAACATTTACAATCTGCACATGCAATTGTTAAGCCCAAGAAAGACTTCCAGGCTTTACACACCCAAAGGCCACTTGCTGGAGCATCCACCACCACCAAGTCACCACTTGGCAGGGGGTTATCTGCTCTTGCTGAACCAAGATTATTGTATCATGCAGTAATGGAACAACTTTTCTTCAAATTCCCTACAATAAACGCGTAAGTTTTTATTTACCTCAGTGCTTGCAGTAAAAGCATATTCGTTTCCTGTTGAATGGTGATGCCAGTGTATGGCACAGATTCTAAATTCTACTGTGGTTTAATCCTGCATATTCTGACTTCATTAGAAAATACCATCAGTAGGTCTTGATGGTGTAGCCTGTTGAATTGTTAATGTGCAACTTGATGGACTAGTAACATGCAGGCTCACACACATACATACATGTACAAGTTTATGACTCTGGAATAAGCTTGAAGTTTTCCTAATAGTTAGCTAGAAAGCAGCAATTGTTAGTTATGGTGCCTGTCAGCTAAAGATTTTGTTGCTTAAACTGTGCATAGACAAAAATAGCGTGCTAACACTTTTTATTTCTTGGTGTCAGGTTGCCTTTTAACGTGCCACATTTTTAATGAATGTGTTCAGATACATTTATGACACTCCTCTGGAACAGGTGGATTTAGATCTGAACCTCCTGGCCCAGAGGGCAGGACACTTCTACTGCACTGCAAGATCCCTGTGTGGCTCATATATATTGTTTAACTAGCAACGAGTTCACAAATTGGAGTGACTGTTTTGAGATTGCTATTAAATGGTTTAGGTTGTAACTCCCTTATTCACAAAGGGTGGGAAAATGAAAACAGGATACTATATGCCAGTTGACTTATTCAATAGAAATGTGTTAGAAGCTTCTAGTAGGGCACTTGGATAAGTTCAGGGTATTCAGACAGATTCACCATGACTTGTGAATGGTCAAACAATATTTACCTATCTATTGAAGTTCTTTGAAGAAGTGGATAAAAACGAGCTGGCAAATGTAAATTTCCAGAAAGCATTTGTGAAAGTCCTACATCAAAGGTGGTTGCAGAAAATAAAACTCGTGGCGTACTGCTTACATATGGACACAGATTGATTTTCTGACTGACAGAAAACAAGAGAAGGCATGAGCAGCTCTTTTTTTCAGATTGGCACGATGTAGTAAGTGGTATCCCAGAAAGATCAGTGCTGGGACTTCAACTGTTTACCATTTACACGAATTAACTTGGATGAAGGCCTTAAAGGTATGGTTTCCAAATTTGCTGCTGATGCAAAGATAGTCGGAAAGTAAGTTGTGAAGAAGACATAACGAGGCTACAAAAATGTATAGCTAGGTTGATTAAGTGGATAAAGATTTGGCAAATGGCGTATAATATGAAGCAGTGTGAAATTGTTCTTCGCAGGAAGAATGATTGCAGAATTCTGAGATGCAGAGAGATTTGTGTGCACAGGTGCTTAAATCGCAATGTTAGAATGCAGCTCCAGTGAATAATTTGGAAAGCTAACAAAATTTTACTCCTTATTGTGAAAGGAATTGAATGCAAATGTATTGCGGTTATGCTTCAGTTATATAGGGTATTGTTGAGAAGATATCTGGAGTACAGTGTGCAGTAAATGGGCACTATATTTAGGAGAGGATATAAATGCATTGGAAGCAATTTGGAGAGGGTTTACCTGCCTGATACCTGGGATGTTTGGGTTGCCTTATGAGAAAAGATTGCTAGGTTTCCACCCACTGAAGTTTAGAAGGGTCAGAATGATATGATTGAAACAATAAAAGGTCCTGAGAGGTCTTGATAAGGTAGATGTGGAGAAGATGTTATCTCTCGTTGGACAATCTAGAATTAGAGATCACTGTTTGGAAATCAGGGGTCATTCATTTAAAACAGATAAGGTTTTTTTTATTTATGCGGAGGGTCATGAGTCTTTGGAATACTCTTCCTGAAAAGGTGGTGGAAGCAAAGTCCTTGAATATTTTTAAGACAGAGGTGGATAGGTTCTTGTTAAGCAAGGGGGTAAAAGTTTACCAGATATAAGTGGAAATGTGGGTTGACATTACCACCAGATCAGATTGAATGGTAGAGCAGGCTTGAGGAACTAAGTAGCCACATCTTTGTTTGCATGCATCATATGAGCAAAAACAATGTCTAAAACAAGTCATGAAAACCTTTCAAGTTTATCTACTGCATGTTTGAAAGTGATTCAGTTAGCCTTGACCAAAAAGTGAGGCTCATATTGGTAACTATGGACCTAGTGAACATACTATGGATTAGAAATTTTTTTGTTGAATTATTTGAGCGATCTGCAATCTTTTAAGCCCAACCACTCATGCCATTAACTTGACTAATTTTATCCTTTTTGTTTTATTTTAACAGAGATGTATTTCATTCACTTATTAATAAAGTGAAAGATGAAAATAATGGTACTCTGTTAGGTTTATCTGTCATTGACCTGGTCAGGCAAGTTTCTCACCATGTTGTTCAGGGTACCTATCGAGAAATGGTACGTACAGTTTGCCTCTAAAATGCTTGTGGTATCCTATTCTCGTCCCAGTATTGCATTTGTATAAAAGTGTAATCACCTGTCACACTGCAAAGTAGAACAGCTTGGTATCAGGTGCTGCCAACAAAATAAATGCCACCAAAATGCAGTATTTATCTTTTATTGTTGTTACTGAATTCCCTTCCTTTCTGTCATTTGATTGCAGCACTACACTTTCTCCTTACGTGAACTTTCATCAATGCACATCACAGTCAGTGATTCTGTTTCTTGACCTTTTCCACTCCTGTGAAACAGCTAGGCCTTTCTCACATAGAGCAGAAGCAAAATTAAAATCAACATAGTGTAAGTTAGATACTTTGGTAGGACTTGATTGTTTGTTAAAATTTATTTTCAATTCCGATCCACTCATTATTTAAATATCATGTAGACTTGGAGCTATGAGTTATTCACTTTTAGGAGTGTAAAGTTAGAATATTATTGATCCAAAAATGCTGTATGTGTTACAGTGCCTGAAAGTTAAAGACAAAGCAACTTGTATCAGATTCATATGAAAACATGTTGAGGTTTAAAAAAAGGAATGATTGTTAGATTTCCTTTAATAAATATTTCTGTGTCACTTCAGATATCTCCGATCACCCAATTTGAATTTCATTACTATAGGCTGTTTTCCATATGGTTTGCCAACTCCATTGCCTATTCCGCCAATTGTAATGATCATTTCATGTCACGTGACTTATTTAAAAAAAATACTACATTATGCTGAAGCAGAATTCATTAGCAGGCAAAGGATAATCTAAGATTTGCATTGTTTTACAGAAATAACTGATATTATTGTATTTTTGTTGTGGGGTTGATTACCAGCAAAATTCAAGTTTGAGTTCTGTTTTGTTCTAAATTTGCATATTAAGTACCCAAAACATTTTTTCAGCATTTAATTAAAAGCCTACTTTCAATTTGACTTGTAACATGTCAAAATGATAGCTTACATGGGTGTTACATCTAAGTCACTGCAAAAATATTTTCCTAATTGTAATTTGTAAAGTTGTTTACAAATTTAATAAACTTGTGCATTTTCCCTATCTTTCAGACATATCCTTCTGCTTCAGAACTTTTTCCATTTCGTTCCATAGACTATGAAAATCCTTTTCTCCCCAGCTATCCTACTCTACAACCTGATCTGTCACCAGCAAGACCAGATAGATTCAGTGGCCTCATGTCTGCAAGTGCAAATCCTTCATGTTTTGAATCATTACCTCTTGGAGATTTGCTGGAGCTGGAAGGCAGTTTTGATGGCCTTTAGAGTTGAAGAAACATCAGTTAAATTTGAACATAAGATTTGTAGCGTAATTATGTTTGCTGCTGCCTAACAAATGCTGTTCTTTTGAAATTTCCATGCAACTGAAACAATCTGAAATTTTTCTACCATATTTGGCTTCTCCACTTATAGGTACAAATAATGATAAAATTGACTGGTTGAAATTTCAGTTGATTATAAACTGCAATTGCAACTTTTAATAAATTGATAAAACATTTTTTTTCAAAAGGAACATCACTTTCTATTTAACTATTGCTATGATGTTGCATCGATCAGAATTAATAAGAGTGAAATTTATGCTGTGAAAATCTACGTTTGTGTTTGTAACATAATGATCTGATCAGAATATCGTGCGTCCCATTTTTTATGCATTATGACATTTCTATTGGATAAACTGCGTTTCTAAAAATAGAAAATTCAGGCATTACAAAGCACTTCAACACTGCAGTGAATCAACACAAGATGAAGCTGTCCTTTAGCTTTTCAGAAATATATTTTATTGTAACACACCTTTAAAAAGGTAGATCAGGTGAATACACTGCAGTTACTGACAAAACTAGAGTGAGTGTGCTTTTCTGTTTGACCCAAAGCACAATGAAAATGACCTGAACAGCAGGGAGATCACATACAGAAGTAGTCAGGGACACAATATTAGATAAGTATTTAAATGAATAAAATTATATGGAGTTTGCTACCATCAGAATGCTACCATCAAGCTAGAAGGATGACTGTTTATTACATAAATGGGTAATATATGAATTTCAGTGCCACTCTGATGCTAAATATGGGCAGTTGCATACCTAGCATCCTAAAGATTGGCAGATTGTATTAAACAGTGTGTCCCTTCAACTTCACAACAGGCAAGATACTTACCATGTCTAAAAAGCCATATTTGCTCAACCCTAAACAGAGTGTATAATGTTATTCTGTGTTTGGGCAACATTTGTGAAATAATCCTGAATATTCAGAAACATGCTCATAACCAATTTAATATTTTCAGCCTGGAATGCAGTGTGGCACATTTGTGTGGACTGAAAATTAAATATTAATGCAGAGGTCCCTATTCTTTATAGTCACAATGTATGCACATGGAGTTTGTTTCACCTGAACAGTATAAGTCCTGACCATTCTCTGGTTCATGCCTCAAGGCAATACATTGAGCAACGAGAATCAACTCATTGGTTCAGATTGAATGCTTGACAGTTAATGGTTAGTCATCACCTGACTGGTGTATGCTGCATGGCAATACCTCTAACAATTTAGAACCTACTTGCCAACTAATAAGCACACTCTGCTGATATGGTATAAACGTGTTCCCCTCTACATTGATATTCTTACAAATTGTCCCAGTAAGTGCAAGGTGAAAACTTTGACAAAATTCAAGTTCTGTATTACAAAATAACTAATTAATAAAAAGTAATTACTTTTCACCTTAACTACGGAGTAAGAACAGCAATCCTGAAAGTGAATTTGAAGAGCAAAAGATAAATATATGAAGGGACAAGAGAATGTAAAATAATGTTGATATCACTAGGCTAAACAGTGCCTGCGTTGCACCTTTCTAACTGTTTTATGTTTCTGTAAGAAGTATTCCCTCAACTGTATAACTTATGATTGAAAATCACATAGTGATTGATTTTCTCCAATATTGACAGCTCTTAATGCAAAGCATTAGGCAGATTCTGCCAGTTCAGGCCAGGCAAGCTCGCTAGCAAGAGAACTGGTAGGAATTGGAGTTTATGATGAAAAATAGACCTCCCATGTCTCAATCCATTTGATCCAATTCAGAGTTTATGGTATGGATTTCCAGAGCAAAATACTGATATTACAAAAACTCTTATTCTGAAAATTCTCAAAATTAGTACTGTTGGGGAAAAAAAAATCAATTAGGAAAAAAAGAGCAAAACTAGCATAGTCCCTGACTCATATTTACAGGCTTATGTGCTTTGTGAAACTTTTCTGTCATTTCCTATGTGGCTGGTTGAAATAACTCCAAGTACACACCCACATGCTTTCAAATGAAGTGATAAATGTTAGGTTATTCCAGAATACAAATTACTGGTTATAACTTTGTGGCTAATAACTCAAAACGATCCTGATCCATCTGACCGTGTCAGTTTCTTTCTGTTTGAAATGATGTGGCGGTGCTGATGTTGGACTGCGGTGGATGAGGTCAGAAATCTCAACACCAGGTTATAGTCCAACAGGTTTAGTACACCCTCATCACTGGTGTGACACTTTGATCTTTTACTTATAAATTCTGTGTCTAATACTACCCCTCTCACTAACACCTCAAGGAGGAGTGAGGCTCCGAAAGCTTGTGTTTGCAAATAAACCTGTTGTATTATACCCTGATGTTGTATGATTCCTGTTTGAAATGTTGACGTACGCATTAAGACTCCTATGAGCCATGTAACCGTGTTCGTCTGCTTACTGTGTTTCTTAATCCTATTGCCATTAGTTTACTTTTTGTGAATGTTGATCTTCTGTGGTTACTAATATTGATTCAGTACAATTTATTTTTCATCTAGCTCCTCATGACACTTCTCGAGGCTCATGTCATTCACCTACATGCCACAAAAACTGCAAAGGTTTATAGAGTGACAAACAGGCATATCTGTGTATCATGTTGACCAGTTTGCCGTGTGGTTGCCCTTGGTGTTAGTCGTCTTTAATATTAGGACAAGTACTTTCAAGAAAGAATGCTTTTACTTTTAGTTTCATTTACTTGGTGACATGCATGTGAGGACATGCCTCTCATTCCAACATTGTCAAGATGTGGGTGGAGGTTAATGCATGGCAGAATTTTCTAAGACTCCTGTCACCAGTGTGCTCAGCACAAAGTTGTCATAGTAATTGGTAGGTTGTATATGAGTTCCAGTGCATTCATGCTAATGGTCAAAGGGGCGGTATGCAAAAGAAAATAAACATTTTAGAAATCTGTACTTTAACATATGTAATGAATTGCCGTGCGAGTAACTATGCTGGTTGGCCTTCTGACTCATTAGAATTAGACAGCATGTATCGTGAATAGATTTTGTTGCCTATGTGCAGAAGGTTCCTTGAGATCCCACATTACGATGATGTAAATGACAAGAAAATAGGTTGAACGGTTGGATGTGTATCAACTTTCGGAGGAGATGAAAGACGGACTGGAATTTGCAGAACTTGCATGGAATGTACATTGTATACATCAAGAATATTAAAAAGTCATTTGGTGGTACAGAACCTGCTTTGCTGTATAAAGAAAAGTTTAAAGATTTTCATCTTGTACTCAGTACAATTGGCAAGAATACCAATTCCAGGGGAAACCAACATTTATAAGGTAGAGAACATTGGAGCAGGAGTAGCCTACATGGCCTTTGGAGGCTCTTCTGCTGTTTAATATAATCATGACTGATTATCCAACTCCGTACTCTATTCCCACTGTCTCTCCATACCTTTTATCCTTTAGACCTAAGAACTACATCTAACTCCTCCTTGAAAGCATTCACTGCTTGGTCTCAACCACTTCCTGTGATACAGATACAGGAGACTCACCCCTCGCTGGTGAAGAAATTTTTCCTCATCTCAGTCCTAAATGGACATCCGGAACACCCTGTGTTTACCTTGTTCTGTTCTGTTAGAACTTTATAGCTTTCTATGAGATCCTTCCTTGTTCTTCTAAACTCCCAGTGAGTATAGCCCAAACCGATCAAGTCTTTCATATGTCAGCCCTGCCATCCCAGGAAAAGCCCTCAAAAAAAGAGGTATGAAGGGAGAATGCTAATTGGATGGCAAGTGGACTCTGATTGCTCGTGGCTTTGCTTTGGAGAATGCACTCATTCATGGTGATTGACAATTAACAGCCAGACATTGTTCATATTTTAAACCAGGCAGGTTGGCCCTGGGAAATGATCCAGTAAATGGCTGCAACCTACATTGTTGAATTGAAATGAATGCAGTGTGTGTACATGTTTGTTCTTTGTTTCTAACCAGGGGGTAGCTTCAAAATTAAAGCGTCCAATGAACATTAGTAGTCATGTAGTAATTATGTTTGGAATTGTTTGAACTGGCAAACATCCCAGCTTATGGAATTGCTCTGGTGGGAGAAAGAAAATCAATTTATAATGGAAGTTGAGTTGTTAAATCTGTTATCCAATGTATGCTTGAGAAGATGCCAGACTTGGTCTGAAAATTGGAGGACAACAATATTTTTCCACATTTGTGTAAATTTAATTCCCTACACAATGCACCCGATATACAACTGTGATTCTCCTGTATATATCACAGCAATGGTTGGATTTGTGTAGCTCTGAATTGCGTTCTAAGTGTTTGAGAGTTATATTACTCAATTAAGAAAAATGTTTTAGGTGAATAGGTATGACCATAATATAGCTTATATGACACCTGAGATGTTTATTGCAGCTCACTGTGACATGATGTCTGTTTATTTAGGCTGAAGAATACAATGTGTTTGTCCATGATTATACGGAAATCCAAGTATTTGGCTACTTGTATAGTCTATATGAAAAACCTAGAGTAAAACAAAATAGTAAACTGGCTCGCTTTCATTTGTGTGGTATTCTGCCTGTATGTATATTTTCTTGAAGTTATTTTGAAAGGCTGCGGTAAACTTTGTAATTCTCACCATATATTTTCAAATTAAATTTTACAATTGATGACTATATTTTGTATGTACCTGTTTAGAACTGATGAACAACCTTAATGGTAATATAAATATAGGTGTGAATAATTGTCTATGATGTGGTATTTGAGCCATTTAGTTGTCTGGGTATGGTGGGGAGCAGTCTTAATTCAAATGCAATAACCATTGAAATGGGGATAATTTAATAGAATTATAGAATGGTTACATTATAGAAGGAGGCCATATAGCCCTCCATGTCTTTCCCTAGGATCCTGCAATTTTTTTTCCTCTTTAGGTAGCTTTCCAAAATCTCTAAATTTTGCAAACCATGATTTAATGCATCCACCACACTCCAGCATTGCACTGCAGACCCTATCCCCACACTGCATACTTTTTATTTCTTCACGGCATCACCATTCTGTTTTTGGCAATCACCTTAAATTGGTGTCTACTTGTTCTCAACTCTCCCACCAATGGGTTCAGTTTCTCCCTATTACACTATGTGCGTCCCTCAGGATTTTTGAGGCCTCAAAGTCTCCTGCCCAATTTCACTTCTCTAAAGAGAACAGTTACCAATCCATTCTCATAAAGGAGTTTCTCATCCTCAGATGGTTATTTTTGAACCTACATTTAAAATGTTGGGAAGGATATAAAAATATTCTGCTTAGGAATACATAATGTGGAGGTTCTGGTGTTGGGCTGGGGTCAACAAAGCTAGAAGTCACTAGGTTATTATCCAGCAGGTTAATTTGGAATCTCACAAGCTTTTGGAGCGCAGTCCCTTCGTCCGTTGCAGAGAGAGAGAGAGCAGGGCACATAGACACAGTTTACAGGCAGGGAGATCAAAAGATCATACAACTGGTGTAAGTTGATAAGTCTGCTGGTGAATTGCATACAATACTCCATTTGAGGTTGAACCAATGTTTTGTAATGATTCATCTTAACTTCCTTGATTTTGTGTTCTTTGCTTCAACATATAAAGACCAAGATCCTGTATCCCTCATTAACCGCTTTGCAACCTTCACAGCCACTTTCAACTATTTATTTATTTTATGCATGTATACCCCCAAACCCTGCTCCTGTACTGACTTTAGAATTTAATCCTTTATCTTACCTTTCCTCAATTCTGCAACCAAAAAAAACCTCACACTCTATAAATGGATATATATGTTTCATTGACCCTGTGTCTGCCCATCCCACTAACCTATCTACATCCTCCTGCAGCTTATCAATATCTACTCCTCACAGTTCACAATACTTTGACCAGTTGCATATAAGTAGTGATTGGTTGATTATCATCCAGTTATATATTTCTCTCAAATTTTACATCCATTAAAGTCAAGCAGGAGACAATAGTTGATTATTTCTGTGACTGGTAAGCCCTTGTTATTGAGTTGAAGGTATGTCTCAAGAAAGGTTTGTCTTTGATTCAGTTATGTTTTTTTTTAATGGTATTTCAGTGAAACTTTGGTACTTTGTGTATTTTGTCCATTTTTTTCCCCCTCACCTGGGAATTAGATGAGTGTGACAGCAATAATGAAATCCAGGTTTCACCACCATTGAGCATTGTTTGCTGGAATTTCAGGGAGGAAAGTCTGATGGGGAGGGTTGCTTGCTTATGATCATGCTAGATTCTGTTTTCATTAAAATTACTTGAAAGACCTGGCAGGTTCTGTAAAGACCGTGCCAACCCCCTGAAAGTCATTACTGTGGTCCACCAAATGTGATTCTCAACACACAGCTGATTAAGAGAGGACTCTATTGTGAATCTGCCACATATCAATAACTCAAAAGAGTGTTTCCCTGTTTATTATGCTGTTCTCAAAGCTTCAAGCCTTGCATTACATGTAACAAATACCAACTGTGCATACATGCATTGAACTTGCTTTGCACAAATTGACTGTCATATTTACCAACATAAAAAATTCACAAAACTTGTCAAGCAATTAATTGCTTATGAAATGCTTTAAGAAAATTTGGAATAAGACGCTATAGGAATGCAGGTTCTTTATTTATTCTTTATTTTGTCAAATTTTAGCCATTTTAACTTGTTTAGAATATGTATACTCTTGTAAAACTTGTTGATTTAAATTTGTATACATTTTTCCTTGGACTCATCGTGGAGGCTGCCCTTGACTTATTGTGCTGAGATCTTCCTGATTGATTTCATGCCTGCATGCTCACATTATTCCAGCCTTGATTTGCATTGCTATGCTTCTTAGTGGAGACACAGAGACCGATTGACATGTGTCTCCATGGAACAAAAACAAAGTTGCTGGAAAAGGTCAGCAGGTCTGGCAGCGTCAGTGAAGAAAAAAAATCAGAGTTAACGTTTTGGGTCTGGTGACTCCGGCTTCTGAGGGTAACTGGACCCGAAACGTTAACTGATTTTTTTCTTCATAGGTGCTGCCAGACCTGCCGAGCTTTTCCAGCAACTGTTTTTGTTCCTGATTTACAGCATCTGCAGTTCTTTTGGTTTTTATGTGTCTCCATGAACTTCACTGAGGACCATGCTTTTAGACGTTGAGACATGGCCACTAGCTTGCTGCACATGAGTTTATCACACAAGTTTCTGGCACAAGGTGGAGGTGTGAGATTGACTTTGCAATGCTCTGTACAGCAAGATGTGTGATCACTTGACTAAGGACTGCTGATTAGCAAGATAAACTGCCTACTTCTGTGACTGCGCTACAAGGCAAGACAATTCAATGAAAGTCAAGGCAGAGATACTGTGAACATTTAGGTTGGTGCTAAGAGAGTCAGTGAAGCAGCCTTGAGCTGCAGCAGCATCCAGTTTGTGATGTGGGAGTCTGTCCCTATGCATGAACTGGCCTTGTAGTAGCATTTCAGTGATAGTTGCCAATGTGGTCCATCGTGCAGCTTACAAGTGGGTTGGAGAGGTGCCATGAAGATCCTGAGAAGCTGATAGGTGTTGGATGCCAGTTTGGGGAGCAGCAGCTGGTGCTGTAGAGTGTGCCCTGGGATGCTGATGCCAGCTGTCCAAGCACCCCAGAGGAGCAAACAACAGGCTGGTATTGTCATGTATCGCGAGTTGTTGACATTTGACTTGCTCGCTGTGAGCTGTAGAAGAGGAGGAATAGTAAGGAGGTGGCTCATTATTCATGAGGCTACTAACAAGCAACAATCCTATCAATATACATCTCACTGCTCCCCAGCTACAGTCTTGAATCAATACTGGAAACTCTCTTTAGAAATGCAATGAGATGCTTACAGCATCAAATGGCTTGCCTGGCTTCTCATTTGATTCTCCCAGATATCTCACCAAAGCCCACATTGTTCAGGTCCCAATAGGATTCTGCCATTAATCTCCTGCTTTTTCATTTGCTATGAACTACTGTGGGACTTTGCTTCAATAAATGCAATTTTGAGTATTTTGTATCCACTCTATCACTTTCTACTATTCTAGTAATCACATGCAATTCTTATTTTCCCTTTGCTATGATCTTACTTTGAATATTACTTCAATAAGACCTTGCTTGACAATGAAATGTGGGCTGTAGTTCTATTTTGCCTTCCTCAACAGAACTTTAGAACTTAAGCTTGCAAGCTGCTGTGGAACTCAGGTTTAGGCAAGCGTCAAATATCTGACTGCTGTTGATTTTCTGCAGTGAGTTAGTTGTGGTTTGAGCATCTGGAAATCACAAACAAAATCCTCAAAGATGACCTTCTATCCAGACCTTAAAGTGAAAATAAAATGTTTCATACAGCTCTCCTGCTGTCCTTACTCCTTCTGGGATGACAATGCAAAGCTAATTGACTTTGACAGCAGGTTTA
Organism: Rhincodon typus; assembly: GCF_021869965.1. Classification (NCBI taxonomy): domain Eukaryota; kingdom Metazoa; phylum Chordata; class Chondrichthyes; order Orectolobiformes; family Rhincodontidae; genus Rhincodon; species Rhincodon typus. The sequence continues at coordinate 14,701,089 of NC_063363.1, forward strand.
ATGTGTTAGTTTCACTTTTTGGTGTGATATTCCTCAGGGAAAATAGACATTTGGGAGACTGATGTACATTACTGTAAGAGGAAAATGGTTTATAAAGCACTGATGGAGCATTTAACTTGAGCTCCAACGGTTGAGAATTATCTCAGTACAAAAGATAAATTCCTGAATTAAATTATTTCCTGCGTCATTTCCTGCATTTTCCTTTCTTTGTGGTTAGCTGGATTGATTATGACTCATGCTTTATAGGCATGATTTGTGCAATCAGGCCACTTCACTAACCTCCAGAAGAAAATTCCAAGTTGCTAACAGGCTATGCATTTCGTATTCAAATTATGTTCCACTACTCAATTTTAAAGCCAACTATAAATGGCTTAAAGATGGCATAAGCTCATATCCAAGCCAATCATCAAAATAACTACTGCAATAAAATCATTTAATGCTGTCAGGGAGCCATGTTGTACAGCAAGAGATTGGCCAAATTGTATGGACTGGTGACACAGGCTAAGTATTGCCAACTGGCTTAGATTTATGTAGCACATTTAACTTAATGAATACTCCCAAGGTATTTGTAAGAACAATTACAAAGCAAAATATGACTCCAAAATGACTGAAAGCTAGATCAACAAAGTTTTAGGATGTGTCTTAAAGGAGGAAAATGAAATAGAAATGGAGAGGTTTGTGTGGATTTTACAGCTCTGGCCCAGGCAATTGGTGGTGCAGTTATGGTCAAGGATGCTCAAGAGGCCAGAATTAGATGAGTATAGATGTCTCAAAGTGTTGAGGAGCTTAAAGATTAGAATGTTGAGAGGTCTAGGAGGGCTCGGTGGTTAGCACTGCTGCCTTACAGTGCCAGGCACCCGGGTTCGATTCCACCCTCAGGTGACTGTGTGGAGTTTGCGCATTCTCCCCGTGTCTGCGTGCGTTTCCTCCAGGTGCTCTGGTTTCCTCCCACAGTCCGAAGATGTGCAGGCTAGGTGGATTGACTATGCTAAATTGCCCATGGTGTCCGGGGATGGGTCTGGGTGGGATACTCCTAAGGTCGGTGCAGACTTGTTGGGCTGAAGGGCCTGTTTCCATACTGTAGGGTTTCTATGAAAAAATATTAAAATCAAGATGCTACTTCATTGGGAGCCAATGTAGGTCTAATGTCGTGCTAATTAAGGAATAGGGCCTTAATGTAAAATATTTGATATTGGAGCAGGACTCAACTGTGTGCACACATCATTGTTTGTTGCTAAATACAGAAAAGGATGTAGTCGGATGATTGGTTATTTTCTTTAAATATCGGTAAATGTTAAACTGTAGTAAGGTAGTAAGGAATTACAATGCATCTCCAAGACATTTGAATGCAATATTGAAAAGGTAATTGTAGCCTCATAAAACTCTGTATAAATGCCCCTTCTGAATTACTGTGTGCAGTTTTAAGAGCTTTAACCTTAAACTGAACAAAAAACAACAAAGAACTGCAGATATTGGCAATCAGAAACAAAAACAGAAATTGCTGGAAAAACTCAGCAGGTCCAGCAGCATCTGTGGAAAGAGATCAGAGTTAATGTTTCGGGTCCAGTGAACCACAGTTCTGAAGAAGGGTCACTGGACCTGAAATGTTAATTCTGCTGTCTATTAATTTCTGATTTTGTAACTTTTTAAACTGATGTTGATGTACCTGAAAAGGTGTAGAATGTGGATAAGGCTGATTCTGGGATTTGAAATTTGAAATATGCAGAGTGGCCATCATGAGAATATTTATCAACGCTCAAGAAAACTCGGAGATAGCCATCGTCCCAATTCTTCAAATTTTAAAGGTCTACAGATAGTATTGTCTTTTTTTTTACATTTTGAGCTGTGATTTCAAAAAAGCAGTTTGCAAGTAGAAAATATCTACCAGCCTCAGGGAATAAGAAGGATGATCTTTGCCATTAGAAGGAAGTATGTGTGGGCCAGATACACATCATAAACAAAAATTGTTGTTACAATTAGCTCCTTAATATGTAACTCAGAAAAGTTGCTGATTCAAAATGGACACAAAGTTTAAATAAGAGCATCCTTACATGCCAATTTTTTTTAACCTTTGGCTAAGGATGAAGTGGAACAACTTGATGTTAGGCTGATAATTTGGACTTTTGACCTAATCAGCTGTCAGCGCCAATAAGGGATTTCAGAGTATCATCCTTTGCATCTTTTAACCATAACTGTTCACCTCCGTAAGGAGATGAAGAAAATTTGGTAAATTGCTAATAGTGCAAACATTCTGTTGGAAGTGTTGCAATTGATGGTGTATGTGACTCTTTCTGATTCCCTATCCAGTTCCGAAAACAATGATTTTTGAGAGATAAGTTCCTGATCACATTATAAATTACTAACACATTTACAAAACATTTATTGAAGACAGGACTTTGTATTTCTCATTGGTAATCTTGATCCATTTTGCTGCTGTGCAGAATATAAACGTTTGATGAATGCTTGAAGTACAATTGACTAAATCTCTGCTGTTATTATCTCTGATAATAGATTTCCACTTGGGTCCAATGAGTTTTGTCAAGGAAGTACTTGAGACAAACACTCCAGGAAGGTCCTAAAGGCTCAAACAGTTAGAACTAAGTTTGCTGACTTCTTCTAGCTGTGAGAACCCTTACTGATTTTTCATTGTTTTTATTTTTATTCTGTTAACAATTTTGGCTTGCAGCTGTAAACTGGGAATTGAGAGTTGAAGATGACTTGTGGAGTTTTGGAAACCGCTTGTGGTGAAATGAAAAGAACAGACCAAACAAGCTTCTGTTTATTTGTGAGGCCAGGCCTGGAGGATGATTGCAGGCTGATTCTTGATTAAAAGGTTTCCCACAGGCAATAATGATCCCAGGAAGAGAACTGTGTTTAAATTAGATAGCAGAAGTTGGTGATTAATGAGATTGGTACCTGGGAATTGGATCTGGCAAGCCTGGAAAAGACCATATACGGCAGAAGTTGAATGGCAATTAAAGCCTCCGGTGAAGACTGTCAGTCTACCAGGGCTGGACGATAGCGGAAGTTGATTTTTGAACTGCGTTTTCTTTTTTTTTATATTAATTCATGGTATGAGGGTGTCACTGGTTAGGCCAGCATTTATTGCCTAGAGGGCAGTTAAGAGTCAACCACATTGCTGTGGGTCTGAAGTCACATTTAGGCAAGACCAGGTAAGGATAGCGGATACCATACCGAAAGGACATTAGTGAACCAGGTAGGTTTTTCTGACTATTGACAATGGTCACCACTCGACTCTTAAGCCCAGATTATTTTTCAAAAAATGAATTCAAATTCCACTATCTGCCATGGCAGGATTCAAACCCAGGTCTCCAGAACATTATCTGGGTCTCCAGATTAACAGTTCAGCAATAATACCACTAGGCCATCACCTCCCATTTTCTTGGCAGAAGAGTTTGGCTGCCAATGACATGAACGTTTGAAAGCTTCCTGCTGAACTTCCCTCACCAGCTTTTGAAAGCCCAATGAGTAGAAAGCTGAGTTAGAAGTACTACTGTCTTTACTGGAGTGAACGAAAAAGGTGGCCCTGATTGACATCTCTAGAACAGCAACCAAGGAGTCTATATCAATGCTACAAAACAATGCATCATGAAAACCATTTAAGATCTCTGGCCAATTTTGTTATTTTCTTTTATTTATCCCTTATCTGTTTGTCTGTCTTGTTTGAATTGGAGCTGAAAACAAACATTTTGGGTTTAAAGCACAGACATTAATTAGATTATCTTGTTGTTCGACATTTTCTCTGCTGAAGTTATTGTATATTCAATTAATTGTTCATCTTTTGTTTAATACACAAAACTGGTGCCTGGATGGACCTAATTATTTGCAAAGTCTGTGATTGGTTATTCAGAAGTCTGGTTAGGAACCATTAGAGTAACCATTGAAAGTTTTTGATGGGTTAAATTTTACAGTGTTGCCAATACAGAGGTAGAAAAGCTGATTTGGTTCAGCTGTCTATCTCTGTATTGCAGCAATAATTAGAGGTCATCAGGATCTTGAAACACAGACAACATGGATCTGGAATTGGATTTTGGTATTTAGAATGGGGAATCAGACACCAGGTTTGTACTCCGACTTAAGACGTCACTAGAAATTGCTAAAGAGTTTTTGAACATGTCAGAAGTTTCCCTGGTACATTTGTAGGTTATAACTAAAGCTAAAGAGGAAGAACTAGACAAATAAAGTTCCCAGAGTAAGTTAAAAAAGGCCAAACATGACAGATTTAATAAAGAAACAGTTGGGTTTATTGGAAATAGAAAGGCTAGGTGATACAGACAGTACATTGGATGTATCAGTGAACCTTGAGTTGCAGTTCAGGTAAATGAAAAGAGAAAATTGGAAATGGAATTCCAAAGAGAGTTGGAATTTTAAAAACTTAAATTCCAAAGGGAAGAAAGGAAGGAAAAACAGGAATTTACATTTAAAATGATGCAGCTTCAGCAAACTAAACCAGAGGTTTGGGAAAACATGGAAGAGGATGGGTACTAGTCATAATCCGTGGTTCAGTCAGGAGATGTTTAAGGTCATGCAAGCTTTGCCAAAATTTGAAGAGAAGGATATGGAAGCTTTTCTCATGGCATTTGCAAAGATAGCAGCAGAAAATGAGATAGCCAATAACAGACTGGACCTTGTCGGATGCTCCGGTTTCCTTCCACCATTCAAAGACATACTGTTTAGGTGGATTGGCCATACTAAATTGTCTGTAGGGTCCAGGGATGTGCAGACAAAGTGGATTAGCCATGATAAATGAGGGCTTAAGGGGACAGGGAAGGGTTGGATTTGTTTGAGATACTCCTTGGAGGTTGATACAGACTTGATGGGCCGAATGGCTTCTTTCTGCACTGTTGGAGTTTTATGACCTTGCAATTCAATTCCTGATCCAGGTTGGACACTTAAAGTAATATGTGTTGTGCGGCAAGTTGGAAAATCGCTTGGCCAAATAATATAATTTCCACCCAGTTGAACATGGAGGGCATGACAGCCAGGTCCAATCTAGTGCTGAATACACATGCGCTAACCAGATATTAGATGCTAATCAAGGACAGGAAACCAATTGATGTTTCTCCTTTTTTGGAATCCAGAAAGGTCTGCCTTGCTGTCAAGACTCAGCACAAAGCAGGAGTGCCTCTGGACATTAACATTGCAGAAAAGAAATGGAATTATAAAGTTTCCTTTTAAAGTATTAAAGGTAAGTTAGATACATTCATGATTAGGAAATAACCAGCGATGATATGCTCAGAAGAGGCTCAGATGGGAAAAATTTAACACAGCCCGTAGGAATAAATGGCCTGATTCTGCAGTAAATTCCATGTAATTCAGTGCAATGAGCAAAGGAAGGAAGCCTAACTGCATGCTATCCTTGTATCTTGCTTCACAGTGAGCTCTCTCTGTCAGATTCCATGCCTCTTGCTTCAGGTTTTATCTGTCCAAAATGCTAGCAAGTGCAATCCCAAACATTGAAACTCAGTTGTGTAGATAAGGAGAAAGAGACAGAAAGGAAAAGAAAGGGAGAAAAAAAAAATCCATGGTTTTAAGCTGAGAAGTAAGAGACAGCAATTTGTAAGTACTGATAACCTCTTATAATCTTGTTTGCTCACGGACAAAAATTTTTGTTCTGAAAACATGAATGCTGCCATTTATGAAACCCCATCTTGTGGGAGAAGTGTGCATAGCAGGGTGATGTCTGATCGAGGTAACTTCACTGTCGTGCCAGAGGACCATAGAGTCACACAGCATGGAAATAGACCCTTCGGCTCAACTTGTGCAGTCCGACCATATTTCCTAAACTGAACTTGTCCCATTTGCTTGCAGAAGCTGCTCTCTCATGAGAGGGAGATAACCGGTCGTGAGTTTAACCTGAGGGTCACCATGCCTCAGGCAAAGGATGAGGTCAGGAAGTTGGGACCTTCAGGGTGACATCAGCCTGTGTGGGAAGGGTGTGTGGTGTACTTAGCAAATTTCAGTGACTAAGAAATGCTGAAATAGCCCCTTTCCTCTTTGATATATAGTGTTTTTTGGCAAATATGTACAGTCTTACTTGAAAGATTAAATAAGATTTAGTCAAGCACAATATGATAATGCAACTTTAAAGAACTGTTGAAGCCTTAAATCATTGTTTTACTGGAATATTCTGATTAGTCAACATGAAAATCACCAATGGAGATAAAAATGATCACACCTACAATCTTGTCATTGATGCATCATAAAGTTCAGGGTCTGAGTCTCGATCCATTTTGAGCACAGACATCATGCTGACATTCCAGTGCAATACTGAGGGAGTGCTTCACTGTGCTGCGTTTCAGAAGAGACATTTAGCTGAGGCCCCACCTACCTGCTCGAGTGGATTTAAATGTTCCCATGCCACAATTTCACAGAACAGCAGGAGAGGTAATCCAAGTGTCCAGGTCACAAAAAAAAACATGATCTTATTATTAACATATCATTAGCATTTTAACAGATTGTGCCAATTTGCTGTGCACACATTTACAACTGTGTTGGGTAATGAAATGGTACTGAAAACAGCTGGTGCCTGTGGTATGTGATACTGGCTACTGTTTAAGGTACAAAAACAGAAGTTGCTGGCAAAGCTCAGCAGGTCTGGCAGTATCTGTGCAGAAAATATCAGAGTTAACGTTTCAGGATCAGTGACCCATCCTCAGAACTGAGTTTTGTTCTGTCCACAAGAAAGTGCATTGTTGCTATGCAAACTTATTTATAACAGGATTTGTGAGGTCAAGCAGACTCATAATCCATTAGCCTAAATTGAATTGTAACCTGCATAGTCGAAGTGATGGAATCAACTAAAGGGAAAAACATACTTGACCTCATCCTTAACAATCTGTCACTTGCAGATGCTTCTGTCCATGTCAGTATCATTAAGAGTGACCACCTCACAGTGCTTTGGGACAGGAAGTCCTGCATTCATAGTGAAAATAACCTCCATGGTGTTGTGTGGCACTATCATAGTGCTAAATAGGTCAGACTTTGAACAAATCTAGTAACTCAGGACTGGGCATCCATGAGGTGCTGTAGGCTATCAACTGCAGCAGAATTGTACTCCAGCACAATCTGCACACTCATGGAGCTGCATATTCCCCACTCAAGCATTATCATAAAGCCAGGGCATCAACTCTGGTTCAATGGAGAGTGCAGGAGGGCATGCCAGGAGCAGCACCAGGTACTTCTGAAGATGGGGTGTCAACTTGACGAAGCCACCAAACAGGGTTACTGGCATGCCAAACAGCGAAAGCAGTAAGTGATAGACAGAGCTAAGCAATCCCATGACTAACGGATCAGATCTAAGCTCTGCAGTCTTGCCACATCTACACATGAATGGTCATAGGCAATTAAACAACTCACTGGAGGAGCAGGCTCCATAAAAAACCCAATCCTCAACAATGGAAGAGCCCAGCTCATCAGTGCAAAAGATAAGGCTGAAGCATTTGCAGCTGTCTTCAGCCAGAAGTCCTGAGTGGAAGATCCATCTCAGCTTCTTCTGGTGGTTCCCAGCATTACAGATACCGGTCTTCAGCCGATTCAATTCTCTCCATGTGATACCAAGAAATGGTTGGAGGCACTAGATACTGCAAAGGGTATGGGCTGTAACAACATTCCAACCATAGCACTGAAGACTCATGCTCGTGTTCACCAATGTCCAGTTTGGATTCCACCAGGGTCATTCAGGTCCTATAGTCTTAATTCAAACACACTCAAAAGAGCTGAGAAAAGATCCCCATTGCCATTCAGTCCAGAATTATTCCTCTTATTGCTTCCAAAAAACAACATGGTATTGCACAGCTCAATAATACGCAACAGTTGATCTTAAAGTTGCAAAACTTTTTTGGTCTTTCAGTTAAAGCAATTCAACTTCCATTTCAGTTTCTAGTACCAAAAATGAACAAAATCAAGTCTCTTAAACATGCCTCCACCCTTAGAGAGAAAGAAGCATGTTTTTAAATGTGTTTTATTACCAGAAAACATATGCAATACAATGCAAAAAAACTACATTTACTCACCCTTTTTTTAATCCTTCTGTAAGATTCAAACAGCTTTTTGTTAATAACATCCCAGATTCTGAAACAATTACAGTTCAAATCATGTGTTTGATAACGTGTCAGCTATTGGATTATCTTTTCCAGCAATGCAAATGATTTTTACGTTGAATTTTAGATTATGTTCCAACAGAATGGTCTTGCATTTGAGTAACTTTTTCACGCATAGGGTAGTGTGTGAATGGAATGTGCTACCACAGGAAATGATGGAGGCGGGTACAATTACAACATTTAAAAGACATCGAGATTCTTGGTATTTCAACAGGAAGGGTTTAAAGGATTAGGGGCCAAATGCTGACAAATGGGACTAGGTCAGATTGAGATGCCTGGTTGGCATGGACTAGTTGAACTGAAGGGTCAGTTTCCATGCTGTATGACTCCATGACCGAGTGCAACATCAAGTAAACATAGCAAAACTGGAATCAGTGGTTACCGGGGGGCAATCTCTCCATTGGTTGGAGTTATACCTGGCATATTGGAAGATGGTTGGGTGTTGGAGGTCAGTCATCTCAGCTCCAGGACATCTCCAGAGGAGTTCCTCAGGGTGGTGTCGTAGCCTATTTATCTTCAGCTGCTTCACCAATGACCTTCCCTCCATCATAAGGTCAGAAATGGGGATGTTCAGGTCAACGGCTCGGAATACTGCGATAAGCAACTCACCCCCCAAATGCCTGTCAATCATCTACAAGGCATAAGTTGGGAGTCTGATGGAATAATTTCCATTTGGATGGGTGGAGCTCCAACAACACTCGAGAAGGCTGACACCATTTAAGACAAAGCAGCCCACTTGATTGGAATCACATTCACAATAATCCACTCCCTCCACTACTGACGCTCAGTAGCAGCAGTGTGTAATATCTATAAGATGCACTGCAGAAATTCATCAAAGATCCTCAGGCAGCACCTTCCAAACCCACAACCACTTCCATCTAGAAGGACAAAGGCAGCAGATACATGGGAACACCACCACTGGCATGTTCCCCTCGAAGCCACTTGCCATCCTGACTTGGGAATATATGGCTACTACTTCACTCTCACTGGGTCAAAATCCTGGAACTCCCTCCTTACCGGCATTATGTGTCAACCTGGAGCACATGGACTGCAGCAGTTCAAGAAGGCAGCTCACCTTCACTTTAGAATCATAGAGTCCTACAACATGGAGACAGGCCCTTCGGCCCAAACAGGTCCATGTTGACCAAAATGTCCATCCATGCTAAACCATTTCCCTGCACTTGGCACATGTCTTTCTAAACCTTTCCTATCCATGAATTTATCCAAATGCCTTTTAAATGGTGTTAATGTATTCACCTCAACCACTTCCACTGGCAGTTTATTCCATATGCGTACCACCCTTTGTGTAAAAATGTTGCTCTTCAAGTTCCCAAATATTCTTCCCCCTCTTACCTTAAACTGATGCCCTCTAGTTCTCAATTCCCCAACCCTGCGAAAAAGGCTGAGTGCAATCCATCCTATCCACGCCTCCCATGATTTTCTACACTTCTATAAGATCTCCTCTCAGTCTCCTATGCTCTAAAGAAAAAGTCCTAGTTTGTCCAACCTCTCCCTATAACTCAGTCCCTTGAGTCCTGGCAACACCCTTGTAAATTTCTTCTGCACACTTTCCAGTTTAATAACATCCTTCCTATAACAAGGTGACCAAAACTGAACACAAAAGTGCAGCCTCACCAATGTCCTGTATAACGACAACATAACTTCCAAACTTCTTCGTTCAATGTCCTAACTGATGAAGGCCAGTGTGCCAAAAGCCTTCTTCACTGCCCTGTCTCCCTCTGACTCTACTTTCAGAGAACTGTGTCCCTGAACTCCAAGGTCACTTCCCTCGCTGATCAAGATCCTGCTGTAATTTCTGATAACCTTCCTCACTGTCCACAATACTGCCTATTTTGGTATCATCTGCAAACTCACTAATCATGCCTTGTACAGTGGCAGATGGAATTTAACTGTGATGCACTTCGAAGAAGTAACAAGACAAGGGAGTGCACGACGAATGGCAGGACACTGGGAGCTCAGAGGAAAAGAGGGATCTTGGGGTGCTTATCCAGAGATCTCTGAAGGCTTCTCATCCACATCATTGATATAGATAGCAAACAGCTATGGGCCTAGCATCAACCCCTGAGGCACACCATTAGTCACAGGCCTTCAGTCTGACAAGCATCCTTCCATTATTACTCTCTGCTTCCTACCCTCAAGCCAATTCTGCATCCAATTTGCTAACTCTCCTTGGATTCCATGTGATCTAACCTTCCACAGCAGCCTACCATGTGGAACCTTATCAAAGGCCTTACTGAAATCCATATAGATTATGTCTACCACCCTGTCCTCATCAACCTTCTTGGTCACTTCATCAAAGAACTCTTAACAAATTTGTAAGGCATGATCTCCCACACACAAAGTCATGCTGACCATTCCTAATCAAACCCTGTCATTGTAAATGCATGTATATCTTATTCCTCAGAATTTTCTCAAATAATTTACCTACCACAGGTGTTAGGCTTACTGGTGTATAATTCCCAGGTTTTCCTTTGCAGCCCTTCTTGAATAAGGGCACAACATTTGTTACCCTTCAGTCTCCCAGGACCTCACCTGTGGCTAACAATGATGCAAATATATCAGTCAGGGATCCCACAATTTCTTCTGTAGCCTCTTGCAGGGTACTTGGATATATCTGATCAGGGTCAGGAAATTTATCCACCTTCGTACATTCTAATACTTCCAACACCACCTCTACTGTGATATGGATTGTCCAAGATATCACCACTAATAAGTTCCCAAGTCTTCATGTCTATCTCCGTGGTAAACACAGAGGAGAAATATTCAATGAGGACCTCACCCATCTGCAGTTCCACATATACACGTCCACTTTAGTCCTTGAGGGCTCCTATTCTCTCTCGAGTTATTCTTTTTCCTTTAATATACTTAAAGAAACTCTTTGGATTCACCCTAATCTTCTCAGTCAAACCCTCTCAAGGAGCAACTAGTGATGGGCAATAAATGCTGGTCACCAACAACGCCCACATCCCACAAAAGTGGAGTTGTAGTAAACTGCCATTGTTGCTGGTGACGCTGGAGTTGCGGGCCTCCCATGCTACAGGTGGCGCTGGAGTGAGGTCCTCCCGTGCTGCAGGGTGGTGCTGGTGCTGCAGTCCTCCCGTGCTACAGGTGGCGCTGGAGGTGAGGTCCTCCCGTGCTGCACGTGGCGCTGGAGCTGCGGTTCTCCCGTGCTGCAGATGGCAGTGGAGCTGCGGTCCTCCTGTGCTGCAGGTGGTGCTGGCGTTGCGGTCCTCCCGTGCTGCCGGGGGCGTTGGTGTTTTGGTTCTCCTGTGCTGCAGGCGGCGCTGCTCCCGGGGTTTTCGCGTTTGCAGCCTCTCATTTGGTGGCCGGAATCTTCTCCCCGGGCAATTGGATATAAACAGACGCTGGGCCGCTGGTCGGTTGCTGGCTGAAGCTGTAAACGGTCGCCAGTTGAAGCTGACGGGATGCACCCGGGAAATGTGAAGGATTCGGGCCGGCTGCTGAATGAGCTGTTGCTGCAGAGGAAGTGGCTGGGCCTCGGGCTCCTGGTGCTGGCCTGCCTCTTCCTCCAGCTGCTGCTCAACATCTGGTTGTTATGTGTTTCGGTGCTGCTGGTGTTGCTAGGCGGCTGGTTGGGCTCACAACTGATGCTCAGCCCCACCAACCTGGTCCATTTGGAGAGGTTTATCAGGTTGGAGCCCACCCTATCCCAAGCAGACTCTGAATTGCTGCTGGCCAAGGAGATCGAAGGCACCGTCACTAAGATAATCAGGGATTTTGTCACTTCTTGGTATAGGACTGTCAGTAAGGAACCAGAGTTTGAGAACGAGGTGCAGAGAGCCATGCATGCCATGGCTTTGGAACTGAAGAGAAGGATGGAGCATGTTGACAGGAAGGGACTGGCCCAAAAGATCCTTATTTTATGCAGCTGTCACCTAGAGATTTATATGAAGGCCAAGAAGACATTACGCGAGAAGATAGGCCGCCACCAAGCAGAAGATAATAATCAGTCACTGTGGAAAATATATTGCAAAGTCAATGACCCTCATATAGCACTTCAGAGTCCAGCAACAGAAGTAAATTATGCAAGGGGCATTGTTGATCTACTTTTGCATGTGTTAGTGCCCTATCCCAATCTAGAAACCAGGACAGGGAGGTTTGTGGTGAGAGAGCTAATCATGTGCAATGTGCTTCTGCCTCTTATAAACAAACTGGCAGACCCGGATTGGATTAATGGTATTATCATAGACATTTTTACAAAATCCAGCAATAAGACAGTCGAGGTAATGGAGACACCTTTGCAGCCGATCGTGCCCACTTTCTTACCCTTGAAACCCCAAAAGGAGTTCATTGCTGAATCAATGCCAACTCCAAAAGCTGAAAATTTTCCTTGTTATGATGATGTTGATAGCTTGGAAACCAATATAGAAGAGACTGATACATCAGTAAATGGAAATACAAGTAAATCAAATGAAAAGTTTGAAAAATCAGTAGGAAATGCCATCAGTGGCTATGATCACCAAAGGCCAGACAAACTAAATCTCTTCTATTCGTGTGAGGAATTTGAACCCGAATCACCACAATCTGACGTGAGAAAGGATTCCACAGAGTCATTAATATTGTTAGCATCTGAAGAACTGGCGGTGGACAGGCTGACTCCAGTGGAACTAGCTAATACTTTTGATGCACCAGAAGATGCAAATGGTGATGAGCTAAATATAGGAGAATCCACAGTTTTGCATACAGATACAAATTTGCCATCATTTGACCAAAATGCAACTTCTCTCGGGCTGGAGCATATTGATGATGCTGGAAAAGAAGAGGCATTTGGTAAACTAGCGACATCCACGACTATTCTTGCTCATGAAACAATCCGAATTCTTTCTAGCCCACACCCTTTTCAGGAAAAGGAGGCTGTTCCATCAAATGGTTCATCCTGTAACTCCTTAGATATTGTGTCTACAGGACCTGTGCATACATCCTCCCCTACTTCAATGAATGTGTCTAGTTACAGTTTTGAACCTGTTTGCAGTCCAGACACACCAGTGGTGATTCACAATTTGAGAATCAGTGGAACAGTCACAGCAAAAGAGCACAGAGGAGGAGGATTTCACCCTTACACCCTGTACACTATTAAGGCAAGTCACTTTTTCCCTTTAAGATGTTCTTTGATCTTAGCACTAATGTTGATGAAAGGCAAATTTTAATTTATCAGTGCAGCTTGCAAGAAAGCAGGAAACTTAATTTTTAGGGTAATCTGTAAACTGACCTTTGCACATGGTACGAGAGGTGGCAGGTGAAGTGCAAGAGCCTGAGAGAGAAAGTGAGACCTGGAGTTTGAGATTGTGAAATGGGAGACTGAAAACTGGAAGGAAGAGTGCAATACACTGAGAATTGAAGAGGAGGAAATCACTTTTATAAAGTAATGAGGAGAGCATCAGTAGGCCAAGAGTGGGTAAGTATGGTTTTCAGGAAAATCTGCAAAAATATCCTTTGCGGTAACTCACAACACTGTGGCTCAGTGGTTAGCACTGCTGCCTCACAGTGCCAGGGACCCGGGTTTGATTCTAGCCTTGGGCGACTGGCTGTGTGGAGTTTGCATGTTCTCCCCCATCTCTGCTTGGGTTTCTACTGGGTGCTATGGTTTACTCCCACAGTCCAAAGATGTGCAAGTTAGGTGGACCACCCATGCTAAGTTATCCATAGTGTTCAGGGATGTGACGGTTAGCTACACTAGCCAGGCGAAATGCAGGGTTGCTGGGATAGGGTAGGGGATGGGTCTGGGTGGGATGCTCTTTAGAGGGCTGCTGTGGACTTGTTGGGCCAAGTGGCCTGTTTCTGCACTGTGGGGCTTCTATATTTTAAAAAAAAAGTAACACTCTACTTTTAGTGACATAAATTCCTATAATAAATAGGATCAAATTCAAACACTTACAAGGATTAAAGACCCCATTGCCACAACATGCAGAACAAACGTGGTTTACAAAATACCAAGCAACGACTGCCACAAACGTTACATCAGACAGACAAGAAGGAAACTAGCCATCAGAACACATGAACATCAGCTAGCAGCAAAACAGCATACTGAACTCTCCTTAATATCCGTACATTTAGACAATGAAGGCCATCAATTTAACTGGAACCAGGTAACCATAGTAGCCCAAACCAAACGTAGACATGCACGGGAATTCCTAGAGGCATAATTCTGCACCCATACTTCAATCAACAAACATATAGAATTGGACCCCATGTACAAGCCCATATAGACCAAAACTGGAAATGACAGTACTCACCATAACGGACCAGACAGTACAAATTCCAAACAGAGTAGAATAACATCGCTTCATCGGAGGCTCCACTAATGATGTCATCTGGCATGGTGATGAAACGTCTGAACAAATACAAGCCAACTCGGTGAGCAAGTCAACAACCTGAGCCTGTAGAAGAACTGCTGGTATAATATAACAAATTTTGTAGTCAGTTGTATCATCTCTGTCACAGATCAGATTGAGATCAACAGAACAGTACAAATCAGGAGCTGCATTTGGGGTTTTTGAGATTAATATCTAACTGAATTTCTCCATAATGAGGACTACCTACTTTCATTTCTGTACCATCTACCATCTCCAACCATACCTGGAAAAAAAAAACTGTGCCTCCAAGTCATTTCCAAAATCACTGTCAAGCTCTTGAGCTGTCAGCTATCTCACCTTTTGCCTTCCATTCACCTGAATACTTCTGCAGGTATTGATCTGCTCAGTTATACCCTCACCTCCAATTTCGATGCCTTTCTCTCTCACTCACTCTCAATCTCACCTTTCCAGCTGGCATGACCTTCTGCACAACTGGTGTAGATATTCGTGACCAGATCTGACACCAACACACAAGACACCATCAGACCCTGTTTTCTGTTAAAACTACTCATTATACCAGAGTTGTTCAGGATGACAAAGATTACACCAGCTTCTTTACACTGTTTATCAACTGGTTTCTTAAACTCTTACCCTCTCCATAGACTCATAGACATTTACAGTGCAGTGGTCAACAATGATCTGACTACACTAATTCCATTTTCCATTTTTTTGTCCATAGCCCTGGAGATTATGGCAAAGGAGATGAATATCAATCCTGCCTAAACGTTTTGAGAGTTTCTGACTCGGCCATCAGGGAATAGTTCCAGGCTCTCGCGATCCTCTGAATGACAATATTTCTCCTTGACTCCCCTCTTAGTCTTCTATCCTTGCCTTAAACAGATTCCCTGGTTATTGACCCCTCCACGAATGGAAAAAATGCCTTCCTAACATCCTTGTCTACTCTTGTCAATCTTATACACCTCTATCAGGTCCCCTATCAACCTTCACTTGGCAAGTGAGAAAGACTGAGGTTATGCACACACTTTGGTAGGAATAGTAGAGGCTTTGTCTGTTTTCTAAATGAGGAAAGGTTTCAGAAATCTGAAACACAAAGGATTTGGGAGTCCTAATTCAGGATTCTCTTAAGGTTAACATGCAGGTTCAGATTGTAGTTAGGAAGGCAAACATAATGTTAGCATTTGTTTCAAGATGGCTAGAATACAAGAGTGGAGATGTATTGTTGAGGCCGTATGAAGCATTGGTCAGACTGCATTTGGAAAATTGTGAGCAGTTTTGGTCTCCATATCTAAGCAAGGATGTTCTAGCTTTAGAGGGCGTTGAGAGGTGGTTTACAAGAATGATCCTAGGGATGAGGGGCTTGTCATATGAGGAACATTTGAGTTTAAAAGTCTTGGGGGGGAGAGAGTTCTGATTGAAACTTACAGGACACTGAGACGCCTGGATAGAGTGGATGAGGAGAAGATGTTTCCACTCTTTGGACAGATTAGGATCCAATTGCACAGCTTTAGAGTGAAGGGATGACCCTTTAGAACTGAGCTGGGGAGGATATTCTTCAGCCAAAGGATAGTGGAACTCATTGCCTCAGAAGGCTGTGCAGGCCAAATCATTGAGTGTATTTAAAACAGGGGTAGATAAGTTCTTGATTAGTAAGAAGACAAGGGTTACAGGGAGAAGGCAAAATGGGGTTGAGAAATATATCAGCCGTAGTTGAATGGTAGAGCAGACTTGATGGGCCAAATGACTTCATTCTGCTTCTATAACTTATGGTCTTATAGACACAGTGGACCAAAGGGCCTGTTTCTATGCTGTATAACTCTGTGACTTAGACTTTGCTGGGTTGAACTCCATTTGCCACTGTTCTGAATTATGGGCACTATCTCCGTAATGCACACCTACTGATAAGCCTTCCACCTGCTCTGGCTCATTTCCAAATATTAGACCCAGAACTGTGCCCTCCTCTGTTGGAACTTCAATGTATTGGCTAAAGAAGCTCTCCTGGAAGTAATTTGAGAATTTGCTCCTACCTTACCTTCCATGCGAGAACAATCCCAGTTAATATTTGGATAGTTAAAATTGACTATAACAGCTTGGTTATTTTTGCACTTCTCTGAAGTTTGATCCTCGTTTTCTCCTGATTGTTCGGCGGTGGGGGGCAGCAAAACTACATACCTAACAGCATGTTTGCCCCATTTGTGAATTTTTTTTTACTTCTACCAATATGACCTCACTTGTTCCTCCCAAGATATTATCCCTCCTCAGTGCTATATTATGAGAACCCCCCCACCCCACCAATTCCTTCTCTATCTTATCAGAATACCCTATAATCAGCAATGTTGAGCTGACCTGCACATCTATCAGTATAGCCTCAGTATAGCAGTGGAGTCAAAGTACTATGTGCCTATGTCAGCTCATCTACCTTATACCTCAGGCTCCTTACATTAGAATATATTCCATTTAACTTTGCTGAATTTACTACTTTCTTTTGTAGCCTGTGTTTTCTCTGCCTTCCGTACTAACTAGTATTTTAACTTCTAATTCCATTTTAGCTTCTATCCCCTCTGAACTACTTGTCAGGATCCCATCTCCCTGCCAGTCTACTTTAAGCATACATTCCTGTGAGGAACCATTACCCTCACCATTTTCTAAGGCTGAGAAATGATTTGCAAGTGACATGCACTTGAGGGATTCCCTCACTACCTGTGCAGTCCCTTTCTTCTGCGTGGGGATCACCTATTCCATCTTTGCTGCACTTCCTTCAGCTGCGGGGTGACCATGCGCTGAAACATGTTATCCTCAACCTAGTGAATGCATCGTAGTGTCCCCAGCTGCTACTCGGTTCCTCAGGTTTTGGAGCTCCAGCTGGTGGTACCTCCTATACAGCTGGTCATTCAAACTTCCAGAAGCGTCTAGGATTTCCCACATTGTGCAGGATGTGGAGATCATGGGCCTAAGTTCCCGAGACGTTCCTTAACTATTTAGAATATGAACCCTTGTTTTTCTTGTACCCTTATTCCTACCTAAGTGTAGACAAGAAAAGTCTTATTCTTGTCTATGTCAGACAAACAACCGGAACCCCTCAACTCGATCAAGTGAAGAAGTTTTAAAGTTCTAAGATATTAATTACCTGAGTAAAATTTTTAAACTGTACTTATGGCCTTAACTTAAATCAATATCAAATCACAAGAGAGAAATACCCACCAGTTACCTACCTGCTCTCCTGTGATATCACACTTTGATTTTGTTGAAGTAGTTCTACACCAGTCCGTCTGCTTCTTCGACTTCTCTGTCCTTGCTGCTCTTTTAGACCTCACTGCTTATGCTCCAAATTTCACATGGATCTGTCTCCAGTCCATCTCTTTCTGGGACCTCTGCACTCTTACTGCTCTTTTTAACCTTGCTGCTGCCACTCTAGAGTCCCCGACAGGTCTGCTATCAGTCTGCCTGTTTCTACCTTGCCTCACTTCCTCCTCTCAATGACACGGACCGCCTATTTCGGGGTTTTTCGCTCTCCTGCTCCCCTTGAACTCTCTCCTTCAATTGCCAGGAGCTTATTGACTCCTTGTGCAATAAGCAGTGCATATTTGAGTTGGGAAGGGGGAAAGAGGTTACAACTGGGAATTGGGAGTGGGGAAAGAGATGGCGACTGACAGGCTAGGAATGGGGAAGAGGCTGCAACCTGGAGTTGAGGAGGAGAACTTGGAGGAATGGGAGTGGGGAAGGCTAATCAGGCCACGCAGGAATCTACATTAGTATGTATCATGCGATGCTCAACAAGATTGTAGGCCCCATTAACTTACCAGTGTTAAAGTGAAACTACGGTAAATAGGGTGACTTTAATCGAGAACTTATTGTATATCCTTTCAACAGTATGAAACTGCATTGGACACAGAGAATCCTGGAACACTCCAGCAGGTGGCATACCACACTGTTAATCGACGTTACAGTGAATTCTTGAATCTACAAACTAGACTGGAAGAAAAGGCAGAACTACGGAAGCTCCTGAAAAGTAAGGAAGTAACAATATTATAAATCCCAATCTTGCAATTTTATCATCACAATCCCCATAGAGTTGCTTCACAGCTTGCAGCGTAATAGGAGCTTGGAATGTGAGTGATACCGAGTGGTGGAGCAAGGAAATGAACAAGTGCACAAATACACACACTGCACATATCTGGCTTTGCAATTCTTTGCCAATTTTAAATCAAAAGATTCATATAAGTGTCACAGTTTGGCAGTTTTTCTCATTCTCACTTTGAGGAAGGACCTTTTGTTCAGCACTCTGAGTTTGAGAGGCCAATATGTGGAATGCACTAAAGGTCTGTGGACAACCTACCATATTTTATCGTGCTTTAACTGTTTCTGTCAGTCTTTTCTGAAAATGCTGTTTGTCTTGTATTCCCCAAAGTATTCATTAAGATACGCGTTATGTGTTAATCTCTGCTGATAATTTAGTATTAAAAAACTGAAATTTATTAACAATAAAATATATGAACCAAAGCACTGTGGATGCTGGACATCTGAAACAAACAAAAATAGAATTGACCCGGATTTGAAACCTTAACTATGTTTTCTTTTCACGGATGATGCCAGACTCCCTGAGATTCCCTAGCAGTTTTATATTTGTTTGAACAAAATATATAATGTGCCTTTACCCACTTTATCATTTGAATGAACAGATTATCTTTATGACCTATTGAGTGGGTGAATCAATTAGGATGTACTTTTTTTCTCATCAATCACTTTCCATATTTCCTCTGAAAGCGTTCTAACTTCTACGAATTTCATTTCAATGATAATTTAGTAGAATGTTAACAGAACATAGAGAAATTTTAATATTTGCCACATTTCAATCAATTATTTCCAAATTCCATTGAAACCTGAAAAATGAGTTTGCTTTGGGGGCTTTTTGTTTTTATTATGTGACACAAATTAATAATTCAAAAACATCTTCAAAGTGCTCTGTGCAAAAATTAGCACAAATTTTAAAAAATGCTTATTTTGTTTGATATTCTCTAAACTGCTTTCTGTTGGTTTTCAGATGTGAAAGGACCAAAGAAGCTCTTTCCTGACCTGCCATTCGGAAACATGGACAGTGATAAAGTAGAAGCTCGGAAAAGTCTTCTGGAGACCTTTCTTAAAGTAAGAGAAAAGTGATTGTATGAATATAGCGTTTCTTCCCCTATGGGTGATAGGTGTCAGTTTACCCTAGTGTGGCAGTACCTTATTCAGCCAACTAAGCATCCTCTTCCATTTACCCAACGCATACATAGACTCCCCCATTATCGAAAGAAGATCTGCATATTTGCAGTGTCTTGTACTCAACACATATCTAATTTTGGGGTCAGCATTGGGTACACTTGAGTTGATGTGACATCATTAGATATAGATCAATTTTTGACATCGTTTCCAAACGCAATCCAAGTCCAATCGTAAAAATACAGCTTTTGTTGCAGCTGGGATAGTGGTCTTTATTTCCCATGTCAGCCATCTGTGGCTTTGGAAGGTAAGATTGTTAGTTTGTGGAGTAATATTGGCAATTTTTGTAATTGCCACATCTGCCATTTCAAGCTGTGCAAAAAATTACCAATTTTTAATGTAATGTCTGTGCTGTCCTTGGAAATTTCCTGTATTGTTTTAATAAAAGTCATGGTTGACCTTCTTCCGTTACAACTGAAGTATCGATGAAATGATATTTCCCAAATTCTGTTCCTTTATGTCCATTTCTTTTGGCTCTCAATATGTTTACTTCTGTGAATGTACAGCTCTGGAGCTGTAGTGAATGAAAAATCAAATCTGCTATTCAGTTTGTTAAACATGAACTATTATTGTTTTGTTTTTGGCCATGTTTTTAATGTAGAACTGTTCATCTTTTAACTTCTTTGTGCAGCAACTTTGCGCCATTCCTGAAAGTGCGTATTCTGAGGAAATGCAGGAGTTTCTGGCTCTAAATACTGATGCTAGAATTGCTTTTGTGAAGAAATCCTTTGTGTCCAGGATTGACAAGGTAAATTTGTAATTTCTGGAATAATTTTGCCCAACTTTTTATTAATCAGTCTTTTATTTTAAAGAGCTGCTCTTTGTCCAATGCTATACAACAATAGCTCCATATTTTCGTGAAGTAAAAGTTGAGGAGATTCAGTTCTCGGGCTGAATGTGCCATTTTTGGGATACAGTTCAACTGTTTTGAATCTCGGATTCAAAATGGATTAAAATCCTCAACAAGATTACTTTTTAGGTTTTTGTTTCAATATTTAGAAGGTCAATCAAAGGAATTGATGATGCTTGGAGTAGGGTTATATCAAGTATATTTTGCACGAAGAAGTTTATTCTGCTGAAGGGTTTAATGGGATTGATTGCAACATCTGCGAGGAAATTTATCTTATCATGGGTTTTTTTTCCTGCAGATTGTTGTCAGTGCAATAGTGGACACATTGAAGACGGCATTCCCGCGAATAGAACCCCAGAGCCCTACTGAAGATGTGGGAGAATGTGAGGTAGAAGGAAAATCTCAAGGGGATGGAAAGAAAGCGACTAAGTAGGTATCAATATTAACATCAATATCAATTTGAAAAATCAGTAAATAAACCCTCCACAGTGAGTGTTAGAGAGGTCAATTCAGCAATACTATCAACTGCATAGTCAGTGTTTAGATCATTGAAGTACGGGGTTATATCTTGAGAGGCAAAATAAGTTGGAGAGTTGGTGCAGTACCTTTTAGGAAATTTAACCTGGACTTTGTGGAATATTTTGGAATTGTTTTATGATCATGTTATCAATGTGGTATTATGTACAACAAATACAGAAATTTATCCTTTGGCACTTTGAGAATTGTCAACATTATTTTTTTCAGATCTCGTCTGAGGTTTACTTCCAGTAAAATTGCTCCAGTACTGAATGTTGGTGACATTCAAGCAAAAGTCACTTATTGCTACAATGAGAACAATGTAAGAATCCGTTTTCTCTGTTGAGTAAAAGCATGCAAATTGTTTCGTATCTTAAGGCGGTGATAAGCAGATATAAATAATTTTAAGAGATCAAATCCTTTGAGATATCTGTTCTGCTTTGTGTTTGAAAGTTCACTGTGATTCCAAAGAAATCTGAAAATTACATAATCTATATTTTAAGTTTCCATTGACATTGGAATACCACTTACATGGGTGTTAAATGTTTCTGCAAAAAGGCCTGCTGCTTTTACTTTGACAAAAGCATTTATATTTTGTTTTGATTTAATTTTTAATTTTCTATTCTTATAAAATGTCCTATGTTAGTTCAGTGAAATGCCCCTACTCCTTACTCTGCTCTAAATAATGAAGCCAAGGGTATTGTATGCTTTTTTAACGGATCTCTCTACCTGCCCTGCCACCTTTAATGACTTGCATATGTATACACCTGAGTCTACTTCCGCACACCATTTAGAGTAACATCCTTCAGTTTACTCTATCTTTCTATGTTCTGGCCATCTGTCAGGTATAGGCCTATACTATGAATTTTTCAATGCCTTGTTGAAATTCTACACTGTCCTTCTCCTAGTTTACAATTCTTTTAAAGTTTTGTACATATACAGACTTGAAATTTGAAAGTTCAAATGTCAAACTATGAAGCTTGAAAGCCTAGCTTATGTAATTTCCTCTGGAAATGTTCCAGTGAATTTATCCTACAATCCTTTCAAGGCTCTTGGTTTTCCCTTTTAATGTGTTGCATTCAGTATTCTACACATTACTTCAAATGTGGTTAAACCAGGGTTTTGTTTAGCTTTAGTAAAACTTGATCTCCTTTATATTCCAATATTCTCGTTACAAAGGCAATAAATTCCTTTAGCATTTTTTATTTTTCTCATATCATATTTTATTAACCTGTGTGCAAGAACTCTGAAATCTTTACTTTCTCTAGCTTTCCATGAAATAAATACTATTTGGAACTATCCTTTATTGATCCAAAGTACTGGAGATGACTTGTGTTGGAATCCATCTGGCACTCACCCATTTACTTAAAATTTCAATGCTTATTTTTCATTTTATGTTCCAGTCTGCACTTTCATGTTACTATCAAAATGCTAAAAACCTTAAAAACATTAAGGTGGATAAGTTTCCAGGGCCTGATGTAATCTATCCCAGAATACCAAGGGAGGCACGGGAGGAAATTGCTAGGGCCTTGACCAAGATCTTTGTATCCTCTTCAGCCACATGCAAGGTCTCCGAAGATTGGAGATTAGTCAATGTTATTTGTTTGTTTAAGAAGGGCAACAGAGATAATCCAGGAAATTATAGGCTGGTGAGTCTTATATTAGTGGTGAGAAATTATTGGAGAAGCCGCTTAGGGACAGGGTTTATGCATTTAGAAAATAATTGATCTATTTGGGATAGTCAGCATGGCTTTGTGTGGGACGGTCTAGTCTCACAAATTTGATTGAGTTTTTTGAGGAAATGATGAAGATGATTGAGGATAAGGCAATAAATGTTGTGTACGTGGACTTTACTAAAGCATTTGACAAGGTACCTCCTGGTAGGCTCATCCTGAAGATTAAATCACATGGGATCCATGGTGACTTGGAAAATTGGATACAAAATTGGCTTGGTCATAGAAGATGAGTAATTGTGGGGGAGTGTTTTTCTGACAGGAGGTGTATGACCAGTGGTGTTCTGCATGGATCATTGCTGGGGGCTTGGTTGCTTGTAATATGATTTAAATGAAAATGTAGATAGTCTGATTAGTAAGCTTGCAGATGACATGAAAATAGGTATAGTTGTGGATAGTGAGGGAGATTGCCAAAGGAGACAACAGGATATAAATCAGTTGGAAAGTTGAGCTGAGAAATGGAAGAAGAAGATTAATCCAGACAGGTGTGAGTTAAAGTATTTTGGGAGGTCAAACGCAAAAGGAAATTATACACTAAATGGCAGAACCCTTAGGCGCATTGATATACAGAAGGATCTTGGGGTGTAAGTCGATAGCTCCCAGAAAGTGGCAGCACAAATCGATAAGGTGGTAAAGAAGACATATGGCATATTTGCCTTCATTGTCTGGGGAATTGATTATAAAAATTGGCAAGTCGTGTTGCAGCTGCAAATGACTCTAGTTAGGCCACATTTGGAGTATTGTGTGTGGTTGTGGTTACCACACTATTGGAAGGATGTGGAGGCTTTGGAGAGTATGTAAAAGAGGTTTACCAGAATATTACCTGGACTGGAGTGTATTAGCAATAAGGAGAGGTTGAACAAATGTGAATTGTTTTTGCTAGAGCATTGGAGGCTGAAGGGAAACCTGATAGTATATAAAAATTATGAGAGTCACCCATGGATAGGGTGGGTAGTTGGAATCTTTTTCCCAAGATAGAAATGTTAAATACTAGGCGCTGTAGGTTTAAATGAGAGAGGTAAAGTTTAAACGAGATGTGTGAGGCAAAGTTTTTACACAGACGATGATAGGTGCCTTCAGTACTGCCAATAGAGGTGGTAGAAGCAGATACGATAGTAATGTTTGAGACATTTAAACAGACCCGTAAACAAGCAATAGAGGGATATAGACCATATGTAGGCAAATAGGATTAGTTTAGAATGGCATCATGGTCGGTACAGACATGGTAGGCCGAAGTGCCTGTTCCTGTGATGTACTGTTCTATCTCCTCAGTCAAATCATATTCCATTCTTCTTGAATACAAGCCTAATTTATGTAGTTTATCCTTTGATGTAGCCTTTGGAGTCTAATAATTTGTGATGTGCCAGTGAGTTTGCTCACAGCAAAGCCCCATACGTAGTCAATCGATGTTGTAAGTCATCAGGAATGAATGTTGGCCAGGACACAGGAATGATCTCGAATAGTGCCATGGCATCTTTTAAGTAGTAGAATTAGGAAGAAAATCTAATCCAAAATGTAGTAACATTGACAATTCTACACTCCCTCAGTGTTGCTTTGAATTGTCAACATAAGTTCTCATCCCTGGGATAGAGAGGAGAGATTTTGAATCTCTATTTCTTTTGGCCCAGAGGTAAGAAACTGACAATGAGTCAAATTGACAAGGAGAACATTAAGTGAGTGGAGGACTCTCAATGTCAAATTCTATGTTTTTCTCGCTACATTCCTAAGTAATAAGGTTATTTCTCAAAATTCAAGAAGACTCAACTTAAATTGGTGTTGCCCAACCCTTTGGAGATGCAATATTTCAAGTCAGGAAGATGCCAGAGTTGTACCGAGCTGAGGTAGCCTGTAGCTAACATCCTTAGTTAGTTTTTAGCTTCATTGACTCTCCTGAAATTAATGCCGCTTGAATTACAAGATGCTGTTATGAAGAGACTTTATTTTCTATCTTTATACCAGTTGATACTTTACTTTTCTCCCTTTCACTTGAAAATCCCAGCACTTAGTAAACTGCAATGTCTCAAATCAAGTACATAAATTTGAACTAAATATAATTATGGATATGTTAGTTATGAAGTTACTAGAGAAAATGAAATAAAATTGTGCAACAAACCTATGTTAACCTGTTTCTGTCAAGACTGATTTACATAATGTTGTTGTGCTGTTGACATTGTCAGCATATTACCTTCATTATGTCAGGAGCTCTCCTAAAATAGATTGCATCTAAATGCGGAAAGGCAACCAATGACTCATTAGCCGAATTTTGAAAAGTTGCCAAAGAGTTTGGATGACTGTTTATATAAAACTTATCTCTGTTACTTCTTGGCCTTCATACTTGGCAATCTGATGTAAAGACATACTTATCATTGGTTTTTGGCGCGGATCTTTATTGGAGCATTTCTGTTTAATTGGTAAGGGATAAGATGAACAATCACATAGTACTTGATACTTATAAGTTGAAGCATTACTTTTAAAGAAATCTTGATGAAACACATGAAAAACAGACAAAATAATGGAAGTGCAATTTTTTTGCTTTGTTGATCTATTCTAATCTCTTTATTTTATTTCTGATTTTTTTTCACTTTTCTACATCTTCTGTTCATTCTCTGTCTGTCTCTCTGTGTGTTTCATAAACATAAATGTGCAAATATTTGCCATTGGTAAATCTTCAATTGGTATAGATTCACTTTCAGGGCTCGGCATGAGCATCAAAGTTGAATTAGAGGAAACAGGGTGTGTATAAAACCCTAGAGTTGGAAGAAAGTACATAATCTAAGAGTGTTGTATGGACCATTAGATATTACAGAACTAGAGAAGTGCAATGTCATAAACTAGTTTTAACTGGAAGATGAGATTTGGGAGATGAGGAGCAGATGTAGTTCTGTGAGAAAAAAAACCTAATTAACGACTGGCTTTTGGTGCTAGTTAGAATACGAGCAGCAGAGTTTTGTATTAGGCTAGGTCAAGTCAGTGCAGTTTGAGGTTGGGATGCCAGCCAGCAGAGCATTGGGATAGTTGAACCTTGAACTGACTATAATATGGAAGAAAGCTTTGGCAGCAAATGAGGTGGACATGGGCAAATTATGGAGGTGACAGAGGGGAGCTTTGCAACAATGAAGATATGGGGTTAGAAATTCAGCTAGTGGTCATGAAGGTGCCAACATTGCCAACAGTTTGCCTCTGTCTGACACAGTGGCCAGGACCAGGATGAGTACATGGCCAAGTGTTTAGTTTCAGTACAGGGCACGTTAAGAAACCATTGCAAATTATTCTATGGCTATTGCTTGATAAAGAAAAGTGGAATCATGCTGGAGTCACCAAAAGGGAAGTGGAGGATGGCTTTTGGAGGAGACTGGTGTGATGGATCATATTTAGAATTGTTTCTAACAAAGAAGGAAGCCATTTGGCCTTCGTAGCTGTGCGAGCTGTGAAAGAACAACTCAGTCCCATTATTCTAACATTTTCCTATAGTCCTGCAAGGGTTTATCTTTAGATAAATATCAAATCCCATTTGAAAGCCAGAATTTATCAGGCCAGAAACCTGCTTGAAGCAATTTCACACATGAAGTTTTGGGAATGATCCATGCACATTTGTGAGGTGAAAGTTTGTTCATGGCCTTTGGAGATGAAAGGCTTCCAGCAATATGGGCATTGAATGTCCATTTTTTTTAGAGTGGTAGTGATGGCAGTTTTGAAAGGGAGGTCAGTACTTGTGTCTGGGATCTATTTAGCTAGCATGTGAGGGGATAGATAGGTTCTTGATTGTCAAGAGGTTCAAGGGTCACGGGGAGAAAGTGGGAGAATGGATTTAAGAAGCATATCAGCCATGATTGAATGGCGGAGCAGATTTGATGGGCTGAGTGGCCTACTTTCTGCTCCTATGTCTTATGGCCTTGTGAAAGGAAATTGAATAACCAGTTTAGTACGGTCAAGAGATAGAAAGAAACTAGAAAAAGCTTGGTTCAGAGCCAGATTGGAAGGACCATGAGGAAAGTTTTTGTTTTGTTATCTTTGGTAAAGGGGATGTGTGGTGAAACATCAAAGACTACTGACAAAATGGTAAACTGTCCTTCCTCATCCTTCATTGTTTGCCTGTAGTCTTTGAATATAGTTGACTAAGTCACTTGAAGAAAGTGGCACTCCTCAGTCATTTAACTGGATGAAAGCACGCTCAATTGTAGTGGCTTGTAGTGTCCTCTTCCCACTTGTGCACTGTGACTGGCAACCTCCTATTTCTCATTTTCATGCTTTTTTTTGACACACTGTCTGAAATTACCTTAAGTTCCACATCACCAAACTCTACCTCACCGTATCTTTCTTAATTATTCTGCTGCACCTAATTTGTTACCTTAGTTGTCATATATCCAGAACTGGGTGAGAAGAATTTTCCTCCAACTAAATATTGTGAAAAAGGAAGCCACTGTTTTTGACCTGGCTATGAACTCCTTTCCCTAGCCACCGAGTCCTTCATTCTCAGTGGCAAGTGTTTGAGACTGTCTGGTTGCAACCCTGGTGTGATGTATTTGATCTTGAGTTGAGCTTCTCACTCCATATCTGCTCTGTCTTCGAGATTTTCAGCATCCATTTCTGTAACATTCAGACTCCATTTCTGAATTAGTTCATTTACTGCTGAAATCCTCCTCAATTCCTTTGTTGTCTGTAGACTTGATTATTCCAATGTTATTTTGGTTGACCTCCTATCTTCTACCCTCATAAATCTGAACTCCTCCAAAACTCTGTTGTCATATCATAACTTGCACTGTCCCCTTCGCTTATCAGCCTTAACCTCTTAATTTAGTCAAGCAATTCCTCAATTTTAAACTTCTCTCTTGCCAGTTTGGAGGAACTGCAGTCCCCTAATCAGTAAATCTGGCAGTTTGGTCACTGTGGTTTCCTAACTGGGAAGCTAGCCACTTCTCAGTTGGGGAGACAAGTAATCAGGGAGGTGGAAAAGCTCAGAACAGTTCTGAAGAAGGGTCACTGCATTGAAATTGAAATGTTGACTCTGATTTCTCTCCACAGATGCTGCCAGACCTGCTGAGTTTCTCTAATTTCTGTTTATATTCCATTATTTTCTCTTCTTGCCATCACATACTTTGGTTCTGTCTTCTCAAAAGTCGACACAAATCAGATACGAGAAATGTTGGAGAATGCAAGATTTAGTGAGAGGGAAGAATTGAGGGAGATCAATATTAGTAGAGAAATGGTGCTGGGAAAATTGATAGGATTGAAGGTGGATAAATCCCAGGGCCTGATAATCTACATCCCAGAGTATTTAAGGAATTGGCTCTAGAAACGTTTCTGTGTTTCTCCATGGCGGGGGAGTAATCATACTCTGGATTTGTTTTGTATTACAGGATGATCAATGACTGTGAAGTAGTTTTGGCAAAGGAGAATAGCATTTCATGTGGTCGAGATAATGGATGTGTAAATCAGGTGTGGCCACTTAGGTTCAAGTAGATAAATCTCCAAGGCAAGGGAGAAAATAGCAGGGGTTCTGACAATAACTTTCAATGTCTCTTGTTGCCATTGGAGAGGTGCAGAGGACTGGAAGATGCCTGTATGGCACTGTTATTCAAGATGGGAACAAGGGATAAACCAGGAAACTACTGTTCAGTAAATCTAACATCAGTGGTGGGGAAACTAATGGAAGCAATTCTGAGGGACAAAATTAATCTGCCGTTGGAGAAGCAGGGTTATTCAAGAACAGTTAGCATAGTTTGTTAAGGGGTGGTCATGAGTGATCGCCTTATTGGAGAGACAACTAGGTGTATAGATGAGGGTGTTACATTTGATGTTATCTACTTGGATTTCAGCAAGGCTTTTGATTGGGCTCTGTATGGGAGCAACGGTAAGATCCCACAGGATCCAAGGAAATTTGGCTAATTGGATCCAGAATTGGCTGAATGGTAGGAAGCAAAGTGTGATGGCCAAGGTGTGTTTTCGAGACATGAACACTATCTCCATTGGGGTTCTGCAGAGATCAGTGTTAGGGCCTTTGCTGTTTGTGTTACATATAAATGATTTAGAGGGGCATAGAAAGGGAGATTAGTAAGTTCGTGGATTACATTAAAATTTGGTGGGGTGATAAATAGTGAGGAGATAGCCTTAGATTGAGGGAGAGTATAGATGGTCAGATGGAATGATCAATAACCAATAGAATTCAAAGTGTTAGTTGATTTCCTTGGGCAGGACAAGTAAGGCAAGGGAATACATAATGAACGTTAGGACTCTAGGAAGCATCGAGGATCAGAGGGATCTTGATCTGCAAGTACTCCAGTCTATTAAGGTAGTGGGACAGTTAGATAGTGTTAAAGAAGGCATATGGGATACTTGCCTTTATTAGTTGAGGTGTAGAATTTAAGAGGCAGGGGCTCATGCTGGAACTGTATAAAATGTTGGTTAGGCCTCATCTAGAGAATAGTGTGCAGTTCTGGAATCCACGTTATAGGTTGGATGTGATTACATTGGAGCGGGTGCAGAGGAGATTTACCAGGATATTGCCTGGGCTGAAGAGAGATTGATAGAGTGAAATTATTGCCTTTGGAGCAGAGGATACAGAGGAGAGACATGACTCCCACATATAAAATTATGAGAGGCATAGATAGGAAAGTACATTTTTCTTGGTGAAGGGACTAATGACTGGGAACATAGATTTAAGGTAAGGCAGGAGGCTTAGAGGGAATGTGAGGAGAAGCTTTTTCACCCAGAGGGTAGTGTGAATCTGGAACTCATTGTCTGTAGAGGTTGTAGAGGCAGAAACCCCTCATAACTTTTAATAAGCATTTAGTTGTGTGCTTATGATGCCATGGCGTGCATTGGTCAGGTGCTAGAAAATGGGATTAGAATAGTTAGGTGCTTACTTTTGACTGGTGCAGACGCAATCACATTGAAGAACCTCTGACTCTAAGTTTGCTTTCTTTAGACTTGATGGTGCATAGACCAGGAGAATAACCAGGATGGGGAAAAAAAAATGACCATTCTACTAGGGATAAGGGTATCAGACACAAAAGCATGGGCTTGCATGAGCAACATGGCAAATGAAGAGCTGAAGGCACAGGAATTTGAGTTGTAAAGTGCTGTTGTTTTGGAAAGTGCTTTTCCCAGGAACAGATGTAGAAAGAAGTTGAGTTTGAAGTGAGTGGGGAGTGTGAAGTTAAGAGTACAAGGAACTAAGAAGGGATTATCAAAGCTTTCAAAAGTTAAGAATGTATAGACCTTTTATTTGCCAGCAACCTTTAAACTGCAGTTGTTCTCTATGTGGAAGGTAAGTCATCATGAACCACATGAGACAGAATAGATAGGAAACTAGAGAAATTTGCAGAGTCTATACCTTTAATAAAGGTAGTCTGGCAAACCAATATTTCTTGTGAATTTTTAATCATTTGTGTTATATCTCTTTTTTTCATGGATACAGTCTTCAGTGTGTGTCCAGTTAAAGATCTGAAAAAAAAGTCATTGGTTGATGTTCTGGAAATGTGTTGTGCTGTAAGATATTGAATGTGAGATATGAGATTCAAGTGCGAGTTTGTATCTTTTTTTCCCTTTGTGGCAAGTCCCTAACCTTAAATCCTCAAGGAAGCACCATCCTGCTTTACAGGAAAGGGGAAGGAAAAATTTGGAGTTGAGGCAATCTGCATTCTTCTACTGCCTCTTCCCACAGTCAGCAATAAAGTTATATTGACAGTGGCCTGGAAGAGGTGTGTGGTGTTTATCAATGAATGATATATATGGGAAATTTAACTGAATGTGAGCTGTTATGAGTTAATTTTGTTTAAGTAAGTTTTTAGCTGATCATGGTTGCAATACATAGACTGTAAATTATATTACAGGGTTTCTAGAAGTCATTTTATAGGTCTGGAATTTGAGTACTTGGAAAAAAGTTGTATTGCAAAGTGCTTTTCAATGCAGTACCAAAGTGCAATGAATGTAAACAGCTGTTCAGAACTATCATTGTACATAATGCAATAATATTCTACTTAGTTATCTATTCAAGGTTATTAGTAATTAGTAATTTTTTATATTCATTAAGAAACAGCTGCTTTGATTTTACTGGCCTTTGCTGTGTGCACATGTTGGCTTATGAGTGTCTGAAATGCTTGAAGAGAAATACAGATTTGGTCACAATTCAGGCTTAGTCCATAGGTCATGAAGTTGTATGGTAGTTTGTAAAAAAAAAAAAAAAATATATTGAACCATTTTGAAAAGCAAATTTGAAGTTTGAATATGTAATGTTTCTAAGGAAACAAATACTAAGTTACAATTTTCAGCTTTGGCAGTGCCGTTTTCATTAACAATCCAAGTTGTTCCATGGTTGGACAGAGTGGATGACAGGTGCATGTTGAGTTTGGATGGTTTGTTCTAGCTGCGTTCCAATTAAAGTGGTTGTTTTCATTGCATGTGTTATGAAATATTAGATTTTCATGAGTGGGCTTACTTTGCAAAATATGGTTTGGTTTGTATTCAGAATAAGTAAAGTTTTAGTTGGGAGCTGGAAAAACGATCCTGGTACTTATTACTTATCTTGGTGATTCTATTAGTACAATATTTTATCCAGAAACAACTCACTGGAGATTGCGTGTGTCAATCACATTGAGCCTTTAGCGACACAAAGTACTGGTAGGGTTTATTTGTTTAGTGTGAGGGATTATCTAGAATATTCAGGTTGGTTCTTAGTTAAACCAACAGATCGTTCATTATGTATTGGCAAAGAAGGTTCAATGTCACAGCAGAACAAAAATGTCTCCAGTTCAGTGCTGCTGTCAAGTTCTGCTTGCAGATAAGAGTGGCTTCACATCTTCCAAATGGTACAAAAATAATCACACAACTTAGCAGTCAGCAATGAAGGGGTAGTGCTGGGCACTGGCCTCAACCATATTACCCATAAATGGTTAGTGGGCTCCAGAGGATAGATTTCTTCTTTTCCAACATCAGATTTAATTCAGTATCTCCCTTGTGACATCCAGTAACAAGACAAGCAGTGGGTAGGCTGACTAACCATTCTGATCAAAAAATGCCTTGCAGCAGTAGGGAGTAAAATTCAAGAAATGTCCTCCTGAGGTGATGAGACTCCACACTTGTACAATTGGTTTTTAAGGACTAGAGAGATTGTTTTACATTAATTATGACTCAGCATGCCATTAAAATTCAGTTACTCTCAGTTGGAAAGGGCCTCATATTTTCATTTTTTGAGAATAATGTACGCATAGCTGAAGTTTACATCCAAGAAGTTATTTGTAATGGTTACGTCAGCAAAGCTTACAACAGTGACAGTGGGATGTCACTGACAGCAGGACCATCTGTATTTCTGTATTTAACTCTATATGTCTGCATGCCTGAAATTCCTGCCAATTTTACACCGTAATAACAATGCTGACAACCTCATCATTAGTACTACTGCATGTTCTGGGCCGTTATTACATATACCAAAATCAATACTTGCTGAACTCACCAGTGATATGAAACAGATTACTTTCATAATCAAATGAATTATGACTGGAAAATTAATTTCTTGAAAGTCAGAAGTTTTGATCATGATAACAGTACAATGAGGCAACTCAGAAAACAAATATAAAATTCGATTAACCTTTTCATGAATTGATGACATAAGATATGTTCTGAATGATGTTCAGTAGTAAATAGGCCAAGTAGGTTTGTGAACCACCAGCTTTTATTCCACAACAAGAAAGGTTTGCTAATCTCAGCACAGGATCCGTTAGTGACACCCACTGTGTTTCCTGTTTTTCATAATGCTTATATCAGAGACATAAATAGGAATGAATTCCGTAGTTTAAAGGTAGATTTTGCTTTATGATGTAAAGAAGTGCTCAGTGAAACAACCGTGCAACCATTGCTACTGTCAAGCAAATTAGCCTGGCAGCCTCACCACTAAATTTAATCTAATATGAACGGCGGCACAGTGGTTCACTGTTCAGTACTGCTGCCTCACAGCGCCAGAGCCCTGGTTTGATTCCACCCTCGGGTGACTCTGTGTGGAGTTTGCATGTTCTCCCTGTGTCTGCAAGTCTTTCCTCTGGTTGCTCCTGTTTCCTTCCACTGTCCAGAGATGTGCAAGTTAGTTGGTTTGGCCATGCTAAATTGTCCATAGTGTCCAGGAATGTGCAGGCTAGGTAGATTAGCCATGGGAAATGCAGGGTTACAGGTATAAGGTAGGGGTTGGGTTTGTGTGGGATGCTTTTTGGAAAGGTTGGTGTGGACCCGATGTCAAATGGCCTGCTTCCACACTGTAGGGATTCTACGAAACAAATATTATATCCAGGTCAGGGCGGGTGTCTTGTAGGTTGACTGTGGGTTTAAGGACTTCAGAGTGATCTAATTTGATAGGTTTCATGCTCTCTGCATGAGGCCTCCATTATGCTTGACTTGCTTATGGAACTGCTTCACAAAGTTAACATATTGATACAGATCCTTTGCTCTCACTATTGAGAGAACATGTCAACTACCATACATGAGGAAATAGAATTGTTGTTGCAGGAATTTCTTTTGGTATAAGGCCACAGAAAATGTAAATCAATTAATAAAGAAAATATAGAGTGCAGAGTTATTGAGCAAAATGCCCAAATTTACACCTACATTGTGCTCAAATCTGATTACTTAAGCAGATCTTGAGGTTGACTAGTCTTCCACTGTGCATCTTCCATAAACCTGAGGTGATCTAAAACTCTGCTGCCCCTATTCCAACACACCAATTTTGTTCATCCATAACTCTGTCCTTGCTGATTTGCTTTGATTCCTAGTCTGGCAATGCCTCACTTTTTAAAATATCTTCATCCTTGTTTTCAAGCTTTCACAGCAGGGCACAGTGGGAGGCCAGTTAACTAAGCGTTTAGTCTCTTTTTGAACGTATGCCAACTTTAAGGTTAAGACGATGTTGCTTAATCGGAATAACATTTCCTGTATCTATATCATGTGTAATTAAGTTAGCAATTAGGGGCGGCACTGTGGCACAATGGCTAGCACTGCTGCCTCACAGCGCCAGGAACCCGGTTCAATTCCACCCTCGGACGATTGTCTGTGTGGAGTTTGCACATTCTCCCCGTGTCAGCGTGGGTTTCCTCCAGGTGCTCCGGTTTCCTCCCACTGTCCCAGAGATGTGCAGGCTAGGTGGATTGGCCATGCTGAATTGCCTGTAGTGTTCAGGGATGTGTAGATTAGGTGGCTTATAGGGAGGTGGGTTTGGGTGGCTGCTCTGAGGGTTGGTGTGGACTTGTTGGGCCGAAGGGCCTATTTCTACACTGTAGGGATTCTATGATCTATGTTTAACTATGGGGATCTGTGTGGTATCTACAGACGTAATCAGATTTGGGCGCAGTTGCCTGAAAATTTTGCACTGTATGTTTCCTTTATTTTGCTGATTTACTAACATTATCTATTGCCTTATACAATTTAAAACAAAATACTTAAAACCCTTCATGGCCTTTCCATTCCCCATAACAACATGATCCTCGGTGCTTCACTTATTCTAGTCTCTTGTGCGTGTCCATTTTTATTGTTCCACCATTAGCAGTTGCCAAAGCCAGTAGCTCTGGAATTTCCCTCCCTAAATCTTCCTGACTCTCCACGTCTCTTCATTTCTCTAGATTGTTCTGTAAAACCTACCACCTTGACCAAGCTTTTAGTTGTTTCTCATTAATGCCCCCTCAGGTGGTGTGGTATCAAGTGCCTTGGAATGATTAACTATGTTGAAAGATTTTTTGAGAAGAGAAAGTTCTTATCACTACAGTCGATGATCTCAATCTTTAGTAATAAAGATTGCCATCACACCTATTGATGGCAAATTTACATATACAAATTTCCTTTTTTGGAAACTTGTACTGTATTGTCAGAGGTGCTGTGTCTAGGATATAATAATTTTCCTGTTCAGTTATTATTTGATTCGGTTGCCCTGTACTTAATTTACCTGTCTCTGTACTATATTGTCTGATATTCATACCTAGCTACAATCTTGATAAATTTATTGACCTGGTTTCCACAGTCTTTTAATTGAGAGAGTTCTAGGTTTATGCTACTCTTTGTGGAAAAAATGATTCCTAATTTCACAGCTTAATGGTCCTTCTAAAATGTTAATCTTCCTTTTCTCTCTTATCTAAAAATATGCATGTAGTATTTTGAGAAATACAAAGTTGCTCGTTTTAGCTTGATTTTCAGAATCAAAAATTATCTTATTTTTCTTGTACATTGGTTCTCCATTTGAAAGGGAATATTGAACAAAGGAAATTCATCAGATGTGGTGTCATATCCAAGGCTGCTTGTTTGGCAGTATATTGCATTTCTTAAATATTTAATTAAGAATCCTGCAAGAGCAATGCATTAAATTAATACATAACTTGCATTAATGTAGCACTTTATCATTTCCTCAGTAAATGTCATAGTGCCTTGAATTCAGTGAATTAATTTATGATATGCAATTGCTCTTGTTTTATAAAACAGTGTGCTGTTAAGTTGTTAGCATTCTTGCCAGCATTATGAAATTTCCAAATGCAAATTTGATATTTTATGCTAATTTTTGATCAGGCTTTGTTGTGATTATGTCAGAATTTGCTCTTGTTAGTATGCCACTGTTTTGTTTCACTTAGTTACCAGATGGCCTCAGCATAGCTAACATGAAGGATTTCATCTTGGAAAAAGAGAAACTGCTAAAAAAAGCACAAATTAATTTGAAAGCAAAAGAGTCCAAAGGAGTTGCGGCTGTTGAAAATGATTATGCAGTCAAGAAACTGCAGGGCAATGCACCATCCTTTTCTCATCAGGATTTGAATTCAGGTATGTAAGTGACTCAGAATGCTAGTTGATTTGTATTACATGGAAGATACTTTGAAATAAAGAATATGTATTTGTGATTGCTTGGGGGACATATGAGCATATGGGAAAGGAGCAGAAGTAAACAAGGCAACCCCATGAACCTGCTCCACCATTCAGTAGTCATTGCTGATCTGTTCATGTTTAAAATTCTCTTTCGCTCTTAATGTACTTGTAGAATCTCTTTGGATTATAATTAACCTATCTGCCAAGGATATCTTGTATTCTCTTTTTGCCCTCCTGATTTCTCTCTTAAGGATGCCCCTGCACTGCTTGTACTCTTCAAGAAGTTCATTTGATCCCAGTTGTCTCAATCTAGTAAAAAAAAGTTCTGAGGAAGGGTCACCGGGCCCAAAACATTAACTCTGTTTTCTCCTCCACAGATGCTGCCAGAACTGCTGAGCTTTTCCAGCAACTTTGTTTTTGTCTCAATCTAGTATCTGCTTCTTTCTTATTCTTGACCAAAACCTCAACATTTTTATTGTTCCCAACTCTTACCAGCTTTACCCTTTGCTCCAACAGGAACATAATGCCTTTGAATTCTCATTATCACATTTTTGAAAGCCTCCCACTTGCCAGTTGTCCCTTTACCTACAAACAGTCTATTCCAATCAACTCTTGAAAGTTCCTGTCTCATACTGTCTTGCCCAAAGTTTCCTATTTTCTGCCTCCTTTCTTTTGAATAGAAGGGATATATTTGCTACTTTCCTGTCCAATGGAACCTGTCTTGAATCTAGGGAATTTTATAAAATTAAGATCAATGCACATACAACTTCATTAGCAGTCTCTTTTAAGACCACAGCATGAGATCCATTTGGACCCAGAGACCTGTCAACTTAGTACTACTTCCCTTGTAATTTTAATTTCATTAAGTTGCTCTCTGTCTTCCACCTCCTGATTTACAGTGATATCTGGAATATCTTTTATATGCTCTATAATGAAGACAGAGGCAAAATATTTGTTCATTTTGTTTGCTATTTCTTTGTTCTCTATTGTTAACTCCTATTCTCAATTGCTAGAGGACCAGCATTCACTTTATTGACTCTTTTTTTAAACTACATGTGGAATCTCTTGCTATCCAATTTTGCATTTCTAGCTGGCTTCCCCTCATACTTTTTTTGTGATTAACCTTTGTCATTCTTTGTGTTTTTATATTCTGAACAAACATCTAACTTGGCTGTCACCTTTGTGTCCTGTGCTTTTTTCCTTAAATCTGATGCTTTCCTCAACATCTTTATTTAACCATGGATGTGGATCCTTCCTTTAGAACTTTTATTTATGGTGGGAACATACATATTCTGAAATATCCCCTCAAATGTTTTACACTTCATCTCTATTGATCTGTCCCCCAGACTAGAATGTAGTTCACTTCAACTCACTCAGCTTTCATGTCCCCGTTGTTGCCCTTTCTTAGATTAGAAATATGAGCCTTAACCACTGTCGTCGTTTCAAAATGAATGTAGAATTCACTTGTAGAATCATAGAATCCCTACAGTGTGAAAACAGGCCCTTCGGCCCCACGAGTCCACACCGAACCTCAGAGCACCCCACCCAGACCCATCCCCCTGTAACCCACCTAATCTACACATTCCTGAACACTACGGACAATTTAGCATGGCCAATTCACCTAATCTGCACACCTTTGGACTGTGGGAGGAAACCGGAGCACCCGGAGGAAACCCATGCAGACATGGAGAGAATGTGCAAACTCCACACAGACAGTCGCCTGCGGGTGGAATCGAACCCAGGTGCCTGCACAGTGAGGCAGCAGTGCTAACCACTGAGCGACCGTGCTGCCCATTTGTAATTGCCACTGCTTTAGCATTCCTTAACCCTGAGGTTATTAATTAATCCTGTAACATTCTATAATATCAAGGTTAATATATCCTGCGCTCTGATTGCTTCCAGAACATGGAGCTCTTAGAAACTATCTCAAAAGCATTCTGAGAACCCTTCTTTGATGCTGCTGCCAATCTGATTATCCCAGTTTACATGTAAAGTCACACATGATTATTGCTTTACTAAAAACACCTATACTTCTTCTGTGTTGATGTCAGGGGGCCTGTAGACCACTCCAACCAGTGACTTCTTTCACCTTCTACTCTTCATTTCCACCCGAACTGATTCTATATCCTGATGATCTGAACCAAAGTAACTTCTTCATTAATGCACAAATGCTGTCCTTCTTTAACAGTACTACCCCTCCATCCTTACATCGCTTTCTACACTTCTTGAATGCCATATGCCCTTCAGTTTTCAGAGCCCAACCTTGACATCCTGCAGCCATATCTCTGTAATAACTATCAGATTATATTTACTCACCTCAATGTGTGCTATTTATTTGTTTACTTTGTTATGAATACTGTGCACATTCAGATGCAGAGCCTTTCATTTTGTGTTTTCTTATCTTCGTCAACAGTCAAGACTGGATGTTACAATGTATTCCTAGCTTTGCATCATTTGTTCTCTTGTAACTCTGGTAAATTATTCAATTTATTAAATTTGTTTAATTTGTTAACCCATTCAATTTATTAAAATTAGTAAAAGCAGAAAATAAGATTTGATCATATTTGTTAGAAGTCCACATTCTG
Source organism: Rhincodon typus (assembly GCF_021869965.1). Classification (NCBI taxonomy): domain Eukaryota; kingdom Metazoa; phylum Chordata; class Chondrichthyes; order Orectolobiformes; family Rhincodontidae; genus Rhincodon; species Rhincodon typus. The sequence goes on from NC_063363.1 coordinate 14,739,333, forward strand.
TTTATGAAAATATGGCTTCAGTGGTCTAATTAATCATGGGTGAAATAAATGAAACAGACAAAACAAAATCCTTCCAAGGTGTTCTTGAATCAAATTAATTACCTGTTGAACTCAACTTGTATTAGTTTAGTTGTGTTATGATTTCACTCATGTTAAACCTTACACAGTCTATTTGTACCTATTCAAATCTAACATTCAAATAATTAAAGACATGACTGTAAATAATATTATCATTGCTAGAAAATTATTAAAATTGCACAGTGGATTTTTAATATGTTGACTACACTTAATATTGTCTATAATCTTGCAAGAATGCATAAAAGACTATGAACAATGTCATCCTAATTAATTTTGAAAATATAAATGATCCTGGAAAGTTCATTAACCATTGGCAGTGTCCACAGCCAAAAATACTTTTGTTTTAATAAAGTATGTCTGAAGTTTTGGTTGTGGAGAAGGAAACCTGTTTTTTTTATATTGTTAAAAGAAATGTGTGTGACAGCTTCACAAGGAAGTTCCACATAATGCTGTCTTTGTGAAGCGTTGAGAAAAATGGGTAGCAACACGCAACTAGCATCCCAATTCACCTCTCCTTTCTACCATTGTCTGATTTGTGAACATCACATTACTCACCTGCATTTTAGTCATACTTCCACTTTTACTTCCTCTCTCCTGACATGACTGTTTGACGAGTTATAGTTGCCAGGTGCCTTCTGTTACTTCACCAAAGTGATCTTTATTCTTTTGATGGTGAGGATTGGCATGACATTTGAACAGTGAGGGGAAAGAAACAACTGTTTGTGAACATGTCCTTACCTGATGTCCATGTGATTCTGGAAGGCACAGCTGTATAGCAATTCAAAGCAGGGATGTTGGCTGATTCCAGTTTCTGAAGAGTTCCTTATATCCATCAACAAAATAAACTCTCTTATGATGCTTCTTCTTCTCTCTGACCATGCTAGGACAACTTTCCTGGAATGCTTAAGATGACTACAAGATGTTTCTCTTTGACTAGAGAGTGTCTCCCTCCAGCAACTTGCTACAGTGGCTCACAAAGTAAAGCAGCCTTTTCTCTTTGCTGATCACAGAGAACTTCTCCTGTGAGATTCATGTATTTGTAGAAATGTATGTAACCTGATCTCCAAAACACCGTCTTCCCCATGGCAATGTAAAATCTTACCTCCAGGTGGAAATGTTAATTATTTATCCTTGGTACCAACTGCCTTTATTAGAAATAAATGGGCTGTTTACAACTTGATATCAACAGCACTTTTTTGCGACTGAGGGTCTTCTCCTGGTAAACTTGGATACAACTGTCATTGTCCTGACCATTAATAACTTGTATCATCTTAATGAATCAATTTAAGCCTTCCTTTGATCTCTAACAGTCAAACCACCCAGGCTTATTATCAGACAAACTGTAGAACAGTTGCATAATCCCCTTCAGTCACCCTAAATTTAAAGCAACAGCTCTAAAACACTAATCTTATTAACCTCAAATTGTTACATTCGTGTTTTTCATAAACTGAGGGCATCTTAAAGAATGTTTCAGCTAATTAAGTACTTTTGATTTGTTGTAATGGAGAAAAATGCAGAAAATGTTACTGTTACATAACAAGTATTCAACGTTTTTTTCAATATGTGCTGGCTGTTGTGACAAGCATGTGTTTCAATACAACATCCCAGCCAGAATTGCAAAGTCTCTTAAAATCATGTGCATTATTCTGTATTTCCTGAGATTTTAGGATTTGTCTTCTCCTTCTCAAGTAACAAAAAGAGGCACTCAAATTTATTTGATGCAAAGGATTGAGGAACAAAATGAATGTGAAAGAGCAATCATGTTTTCCCAAAGCTCTTCCAATTATGAATATTACTTTTGAAATTGAAATGTTATTATCACATGATAGGGTTCCATATAAACTTCTGACTGAATTGCATCTCTCTTTGTGTGTTTTCAGGAATAGAATAAAAATAAGAGCGCTAGTTTGGAGCCAAAAGTCTTTACTCAATTGACCTACTTTGAACCTTCACATTCTATTTTGAATTTGCCTCATTTTGATTAGTCCAAATTTTGAAAGCTGATTTTGCAATTTGATATTCTCACAAGTGCAAAGTTGGAGGCCGTGGTCATGGGTACTAGTTGCAGCTATGCTACAACCTGAAATAAAAGCAGAAAATGCTAGAAATATTCAGCAGATCTGGCAGCATCTGTGGCGAGACAAACAGAGTTATGTTTCAGGTCTGTAACCTTTCATCACAACATGCTTACAATGGAGAATTAAGCAATAAGAAATCCAAATGTGACATTTTATAGGCTCAAGACTGCAGTTCAGCTTTTAATTTCGTTGACTTGATACAGGCCAGAGGAAATTGTAATAGGGCAGTTATCCTACTTACCATGGCCATAGCAGTGGAAATAGAAACATAGATTTAAGCTATCCAGGGAGAATTTTATTGGAATGTTAATTCTTAAATTTAGCTTTTGTGCCAGTAAAAGTATTAAGTTGACAGGCATCTTAACCAGACAAAATTATCTAGTCTAGACGACTGCTAAACTTTAAATGCTGACTTAAATATGCAAAAGGATTTTGAGCAAATTCACATCAGGACAGCCTCACCTGATACTTCAGCAGCAGTGCTATTTTCATTTTCAGAGGATTGCAGCATTCTATAAATGAGAAACACACGCAGGAGATGGTGTTCAAAAACCTTTTTATCGAGTTGATTTCAGTATTAGAGCTGTGTGGTTACCAAATTCTTTATACTGGCTTTGGCTTTGCATTATGTAACTTTCGTTGAATGATAAAATTGCAAAGCTGACATTTAGCCATTGATGAGCAGAGCTTCGCTTTCCTCAACTAGGAAGTGATTTGGAACATTATTTACACATTGTGGTTATGTTTCTGTTCTTCTCATGCCAACAAGCAAATTATTAAAATTAATGAGGGAAAGCGGAGAACTCCAGGTGTATCTTGTAGAAGTTTACATTGTCTGATTTTGAGGTCTGTCCAATGTGTGTGGTGCAATATCTATGGCTACCACATAATTTCAGTGAGCTGATTTGTTAAGAAAGATAGTATCCCTAAATATGCGTATGATTCATTTTTAACCACATGTTTTGTTTAATATGTTAAACAACACATCAGATTTCCTCCCTATCCATTAGGAATTGTTGGAAAATTATTTTTTTTTGCTGTGTATATCTTTCTCTCTTTGTTCTGTAACTGATTGGTATAAACTCTGTAGGATCCTTTTCTTGTTTCTTCAACTTTCTGGGACTTCTTTAAAAAAAAATCCAGATACTTTCATAATAGCTTTGAAGTCAGAATTAGAATGAAACTATTTTAAAACTTCATTAGAATAATCATTATTGTCAGCTTTGTTTTCACTTCTTGACACCTGTCAAACAACTAATTTAACCTTTTAAATTCTTTTTTATGAAATTTTTGTTTGGTAGAATATACATTTTGTTATTTCAGTATTGTTTAGAGCTAAAGTTTTCAAGAAGTAGTTCAATTCTTACTAAAGTGGAGAAATTCCATTTTGAGCTTTCAGTGTCCATATTGTAAAGCTATACAAAGGAACAGGATAGATCACTGATGACACCCAATCCTACCTCACCATCATCACTTGGGACAGCTCTATTGTTGTCAAGTTATATGACTATTTTCTGACATCCAACATTAGATCAGCAGCAATTCCCACTCCATTAACCATCTTCCAACTCCATCTGTTCCCTTGGGAGCTGTCATAGCCTAAGCCAGGCTGTTTGATAGCATATTTAGCTTCAAAGATGAGCTTCCAAGTACATGTCTGCCCCATCGTTACGGACTACTTTTCCAATCTTTGTAACATCACCTAACTTCAACCTGACCTAGGCTATCTGTTGCCAAAATCCTCATTTGTGTGGTTTTTTTCCTCCTAGCCCTCATTATTTCAGCATGCTTCTGGTTGGAGCTCATCTTCTATGCTTGTGTCCTTACTCACATGGCGTCCTGTTCAGCTGTCATCCTTGCGCTCACTGACACATTGGTTCCCAGTCAAGTAAAGCTTTGATTGTAAAAATCTTATTCATTTTTTATTTGAAATCCTTCTCTGGACCGTCCTCTTCACATATCTGTAATCTTCAGCCATGCATTCCTCCAAGCAACGTGTGCGCAACTAATTCTTGTCCCTTCAGTATCCCCAATGTTAACTGGCTTCAGGGACTAACGTGTAGAATCTTCTCTCTTAAACTTCTCCATGTCTCTGCCTCTTTTTGTTTCTTTAAGGTATTCCTTTGAAACTGCCTCTGACCAATCTGCCCCAATACTGCTTTAAGTGACTTGCTGTGAAATTTTCCTTTGTTAAGCTCCTGTGAAGTGTCTTGGTTAAAACATTAAAGCTGTTACATAAATATAAGCCGCTGATATCTTCAAACTTCTTCCTCTACCCAGTTCTGGCATGGCTGATACCTATGCACCATACCTGCTTGAGTTCCCTATGCTTTAATCCTGTTGTCCAACAAAAATTTATAAAACTCAGTTTTGAAATTTTCAATTATGCCAACCTCTGTAGTGTTTTGGTGTGGGAGAGTGTTTCTGGTATTCACTACCCTTCTAGCGAAGAAGCACTGCCTGATGTCATTCCTGAATGGGTCTGCTGTAGTTCTGATAGCCCCCAGGAGAGAAAGTAATTTCTCTTCAAGTACTATGTCCTTTAACGAGAGGCCTTTTGTGCTGTTCTTTTTGTTGATTCATGTTTTGCAAATACGATGGACTGTAGCAGGCCATTAAATCCAAAATAAATGTCCTGAGGTGGATAGAATAGGGAGCTGTTATCTATACATATCTCCACTAGGTGGAGGTATACCACTTTTTAACCCTCAAAGCCTGGAAATGTAAAGATATAATCTATACAAGTCCTTTTCCCCTGCTGTTTGCAGCAACTGTTCTTTAGAGACAGTGATCCCATAGAGTAGTAGGAACTGCAGATGCTGGAGAACCCGAGACAACAAGGTGCAGGGCTGGATGAACACAGCAGGCCAAGCAGCATCATAGGAGCAGAGAGGCTGACGTTTCGGGCCTAGACCCTTCATCAGAAATCCGCTGTACCCGGTGTGGCTTCCTCTACATCGGGGAAACCAAGCGGAGACTCGGGGACCGCTTTGCAGAACACCTACGCTCGGTTCGCAATAAACAACTGCACCTCCCAGTCGCGAACCATTTCAACTCCCCCTCCCATTCCTCAGACGACATGTCCATCCTGGGCCTCCTGCAGTGCCACAACGATGCCACCCGAAGGTTGCAGGAACAGCAACTCATATTCTGCTTGGGAACCCTGCAGCCCAATGGTATCAATGTGGATTTCACAAGTTTCAAAATCTCCCCTCCCGCTACCGCATCCCAAAACCAGTCCAGCTCGTCCCTGCCTCCCTAACCTGTTCTTCCTCCCACCTATCCCCTCCTCCCACCTCAAGCCGCACCTCCATCTCCTACCGACCAACCTCATCCCGCCCCCTTGACCTGTCCGTCCTCCCTGGACTGACCTATCCCCTTCCTGACTCCCTACCTACACTCACCTTTACTGGCTCCATCCCCGCCTCTTCGACCTGTTTGTTTCCTCTCCACCTATCCTCTCCTCTATCCCTCTTCTATCCGCCTCCCACTCTCTCCCTATTTATTTCAAAACCCCCTTTTCCTCCCCCTTTTCTGATGAAGGGCTAGGCCCGAAACGTCAGCCTCTCTGCTCCTATGATGCTGCTTGGCCTGCTGTGTTCATCCAGCCCTGCACCTTGTTATCCCATAGAGTAGGTTGGGGCTCGCATAATTAGTGATGCTAGAATATCCCATTAAAATGGGAAAAGTTCACAGGAATTTGACAATAAATTGTCATTTCCAATTTCTATCTACTGCTCCCATCCAGCATAGTTTAAGGATATTTCTAGTAAAGTTGAATTAAACAATATTATCTGAAATTATCCAGATTAAACAACATGAAGCTAATAGGAATTATATTTTTAGTTCAGAAATTATTAATTTAGTACAAGATTGATTTTGAAAAAATTTGGTAAATAAGAAACAACTTTTTTCAGGTTGTATCTTGTGTTCTCAGAATATCCCAATGTGTTTTGCCATTAATGGAATTCTTTTGAAGTGTGATTACTGCTGTGATCACAATGCAATGTGACCAAGCGTGGCAAAGTCCCACACACAGCTTGTTAACAAATGACTAGATAATATGATTGTTCAGGAAGAAATTCTGGCCAGCATGCAGGAAAACTTCTTGCTGTTCTTCATATAGTGCCATTTCATCTTTTACATCTTTGAGAACAGCCTGCGATTAACATCTGACCTGGCAGTATTCCTTCTATGCAGCTTTGCGCTCTCACTTTAGAATATGTGCTGAAGCCTGTAATGGAATTTAAACCAGTAGCCACCTTACTCAGAGGCAAAAGTACTACCAATTGCATTAAATTGATACCATGTAGAGTACCTGGTGATAAAACAAAATAACCTAACATTTCTTATAAACACTTAATTTTGTCTCAGCTCCATGGAATACATTGAGGCTGCATTTCTTTATTTGTATGTTGACTGACTTGGGTAAACTGAATGTCCTCCAACTCATGTCTGAAAGCTCAATGCCATCCTTTCTCTCCACGAATTCTGTGTCTCTGCCCTCTATTTTGTTCCTGTTTTTGACATTTGGTTCACCTGAATGCGTGTGCAACTACTTAATTGTGAGAGAGATAGTAGGAACTGCAGATGCTCGTGAATCCGAGACAACAAGGTGCAGGGCTGGATGAACACAGCAGGTCAAGCAGCATCATAGGAACAGAGAGGCTGACGTTTCGGGCCTAGACCCTTCATCAGAAAAGGGGGAGGGGAAGGGGGTTCTGAAATAAATAGGGAGAGAGTGGGAGGCGGATAGAAGATGGATAGAGGAGAGGATAGGTGGAGAGGAAACAAACAGGTCGAAGAGGCGGGGATGGAGCCAGTAAAGGTGAGTGTAGGTAGGGAGTTAGGAAGGGGATAGGTCAGTCCAGGGAGGACGGACAGGTCAAGGGGGCGGGATGAGGTTGGTCGGTAGGAGATGGAGGTGCGGCTTGAGGTGGGAGGAGGGGATAGGTGGGAGGAAGAACAGGTTAGGGAGGCAGGGACGAGCTGGACTGGTTTTGGGATGCGGTAGGGGGAGGGGAGATTTTGAAACTTGTGAAATCCACATTGATACCATTGGGCTGCAGGGTTCCCAAGCGGAATATGAGTTGCTGTTCCTGCAACCTTCGGGTGGCATCGTTGTGGCACTGCAGGAGGCCCAGGATGGACATGTCATCTGAGGAATGGGAGGGGGAGTTGAAATGGTTCGCGACTGGGAGGTG
>NC_063363.1:14747092-14774046 GCF_021869965.1 Rhincodon typus
CGACTGGGAGGTGCAGTTGTTTATTGCGAACCGAGCGTAGGTGTTCTTGCAAAGCAGTCCCTGAGTCTCCACTTGGTTTCCCCGATGTAGAGGAAGCCACACCGGGTACAGCGGATGCAGTATACCACATTGGCAGATGTGCAGGTGAACATCTGCTTGATGTGGAAAGTCTTCTTGGGGCCTGGGATGGGGGTGAGGGAGGAGGTATGGGGGCGGGTGTAGCACTTCCTGCGGTTGCAGGGAAAAGTGCCGGATGTGGTGGAGCCGGAGGGGAGTGTGGAGCGGACAAAGGAGTCACGGAGAGAGTGCTCCCTCCGGAAAGCAGATAAGGGTGGGGAGGGAAAGATGTCTTTGGTGGTGGGGTTGGATTGCAGATGGCGGAAGTGTCAGAGGATGATGCGTTGGATCTGGAGGTTGGTGGAGTGGTACGTGAGGACGAGGGGGATTCTTTTTTGGTTCTTATTGCGTGGACGGGGTGTGAGGGACGAGTTGCGGGAGATGTGGTTGAGGGCGTTCTCGACCACTGAGGGGGGGAAGTAATTGTGAGCTGGGTTTGTGTCAAAATCAAAAGTTAGGCTAGGCGTGTCACCAGCTTCCTTAGTTTCGTCTTCTACAACATTGCCTGTTATTCTCCCCTTTTGGCTTTATCTTGTAGAAATCATCATGTGCTCCTCTTGCAGTTTCTGTTTTCTCATAAGCCTGACACACTGATCTCCTGAACTTTACCTGATACAAACATCGTAGCCTATAGCCTAACCCATGTTAGTCATCTGATCTATCTTTCTGATTCTCCCGGTCTCATTTGAGAATACCCTGCCAGCTGTGCACCTCAACTTATCAGCTGTTGTGCCCTTTTTCTCAATTGTTCAGTATTGTCATGTTCTCCTTTAATGTTCAGCAATCCTATAATAGTTAATTGTTTCGTAATATATTTGGCCACCTCCCCAATGCCTGCTTAGTACCTAATTTGCCCTTTGTGAAATACCATTTTAACAAATAATTCTTGCAAGATAGACAGCAACTGCAAAGCCAGAATTTGTTGCAGATCTTAAATGCTTTAAAAGTCTTGAAGCTTATCACTCGTGAGCTGTTTTCTCAAATGCAGCCATGTTCCTTATTGTACATACCGTCCTTAATAGTAAATAAACTGCAAAAACAATACATTTTCCTTTTAGTCAGAGGATGTGAAATATAAAGCTGATTTGGTTCTCATTTTCCCTGATTTTGAACCCTTATTTCAGGTGCTCTTTATTTGTGGTAACCATAAAATGTTCATTTGCTTTCCTTTCCTTTTGAAACAAAAGGTTCTGAAACAGCTTTGGCAGATGTAGCACTGGATCTCCTCTGTTTACTGATGAAAGATCACTGGAGCTGGCTCTGCACTGAGAACATGCAAAAAGTAATCAGGCTGTTGTGTGGGACCTTGATAGAAAGGTGGGTGAGTTGTTGCACACCAAACAAACATTATTTTTGAAAGCTAAAATTTTGTTCAGTGTGTCATTCTCGAGTTAGAACTCTCAAATTGTAATCTGTTGCCTGATACTAAACTGAATGAGTTAATATCTCAGTAACTTGCAGGTAAGATGCATTAGAGCGTTACGTATTTAGCGTATACATAGATGAATGAAATCAAATGGTGATTTTTCTTTGTAAAAATGGTTCTTAAACTGAACTGGCATGAAAGTGACGCGATGGAGAAGCAAACTGCTTAGAGAAAGCTCGTGTAATTCCCCTATAAATACCAGTTTTCTCAAATCTATCACTATGGCTTATGCGTAAATCGAATGTTGTTTTTAATTTAAATAATGAGTTTAAGACACAAGTTTAAACATTTAGAGCGGAGGCATTATTTCTCCTGAGTGGAGAATTATATTGTAGCATCTACAATTAACAAATGAGAAATTGCAGTGCCTAATGATAAATTGGTTAATAATATGTCAAATGTAACTAAGAAAACTGATATTTTACTGCTGAAGTTGAAAAATGGTGCGACTATACTGGAAGAACTTGGCCAGGAGTGTGTTTAGTTCCAATACAAAAGTCTCTAGCACTACAGCCAGAGTGTGTTGAAGAACATAGCCTTCACAGTATTCAGTGTTGGTAGAATTTGAATACAGCTCAAGCTGGGATTTGGAATGAGTTTTTCTATTCTATGTACTATACAGAAACGTATTGAACAGTTGAAATGTTCCATAAGCCTTTCGTATAACACATTCAGTGAATGATCTTGATTCAGGATACAAAGCAAGTCATTTTCATACATCTGGTATAAATCCTTTCCAATTATCATTATTTCCTTATTCAGTTGCTAATAGTATGATGAACCTGCTTTGTAAGTTTTTTTTTTGTGTGTGCTTAGCAGCCAGAAATCCCTGAAACTTCAAAATGTTACTGAGTAGTTGCATTTAATTCTGCCCAGTAATGAAGGAGGGGCTTATTGAAAGTTTTTTAATTGTTCGTACGAACAATCCAGGGACCACTGAAGAGAAGTTTAAAGGCTGTAGGAAGTTAGTAAGGTGTTGGAGTTAGGGTTCAAAAGACATCCTGGGGAGCTGAGAAAGTGGGAAGATCATTGGTACTGTCTAAGGGGAATGCTACGAGGACAAGGAAGAAGCCCATGAGTGTTAATATTTACAGCTGAGAGAATGGGGGATGAAAAACTCACAAGCAGCATTTGTTTGTTGCAACTGAGCAAGATTGGAGCATGGGGAAAAACCCAGAATTGGCGCAGTGAAGCTAGCTGATGGTGAAGAGTTAACATTATGCCTGTTAATGAGTACTGGAGTTCAGGTTTGCCGTCCAGAGGAACTTAGACCCAGGAAAGAATCAACCAGAATGGGAGCAGTTGTCGAGGTAGAATGGAGTAGCTTTTGAGAGGGAGATTCAAGATTCAGCAAATGTTAAGATTTGTGATTCCTTGTGAAGTTTAATGAGATTTGATGACACGTCTCATCATTAACATAGCCTGGAAGAACTGTTTGGATCGGTCTTGATTACATTTGCTATTTTGTATAAACTGTGGGGTTTTCAATCTCTTTATTCTTTAGGAAGTCTCCAGGATCTCTCAAATGGTTACTGGTCCCTCACCAGATCATGACATAATTTAGTGATCTGGTCTGGGTTCGTAACGATAATCTCTGGGTTCATTAGTTCAAAACTGTAAAATTTAATTTTTGTTGAATGTTTATTTTCCCTGACTGCAGTTTTCAAAGCTAAATATTTGCTTGTAACTTGTTTCAGCAATCAGTATTTCAAAAGATAATTTCAACGGTGTTAATTCAGATGCATAGTTACAATGTATCAGTTTGTCATCTTCCTTCCAGTTTACTTGCAGATAGTTTTACGTGTTTTTTATGTTGGAAATTTTAGATTGTTCAGGTACTTTTGAGGCTGTTTCAGTATGTCCTAGTCTTAGAGAAGAGGAAAAGCTGTTGAGACATGAATAACTTACCCCATTTAGTATTTAATTGCCAACCTTGTAATTGCATTCCAGTACATTTTTGCCATTCTGTCCATTAGCATGCTTCACGTTTATTTTAAAGAAGACTAGGCTAATGTTGCTGCCATGTTGGAAAGTCTTGAACTGATACCATTAATATAGAAACTGTGTCAGTTGCTCTAAGCATACGAATTTCCCCAAGCTCCTTTTGGGATGACTTCATGATATTTAATATTCTGCAGCAGTTTAAGTCCAGCGATGACTAGCTATTCAAACCTCACTTATCCATCATTAGGAGCCAGGTGTCATAGTTAATTGAGATGATAACCTTATTCACTGGCTGTTGCTGACTATAAATCAAACCTAAGGAATGAAAATGAAGGGCTACTTAAGCTGACAGCTGAGGGAGTATTAATTTTGGGCTGCTAAGGAGAAAACCATTCTAAATTCAGCCCCTGATTCGGGACTTTAAACATCTACTCCTTTTTCTGAAGAACGGTACCATACGGCAGTTTTTTTTTTCTCAAGGCTGTACTGCAAAAGCAAACTGAAGAAGACAACAAAAAAGAAGGAAGACATCTTTATCCTTTTAGCATTACAGTGGTTGTTTTGGAACATTAAAGTGGAATTTAATCCACGATGTCACGGTAGCCAGGGTGGTGGCCAGGGCCTGACGATGTCAACTAGACTCATTTATTGAATCAGTTGACCTAACCCAATTCAATGGGAGTGGTACAGCTTTCCATGACCCCTAAAGGCTGCCAAGCAAACCCTGTTGAATTTTTCAGCATTGTCCTGGGGTGTATTGTGTTATGTCTCACAACTAATATGCAGTATATCTTTAACAGATGTCTTCATGATATTATCACTGTAACATAGCACATGACTTGAGGGTTAAGTCTCAGTCACCATCTTACTGGGCTGTCTTGGAGCATGACACACTGATGGAAGCATGCTGTGTGTAGCCGAATAGCTTAATATTAGACCAGAAGTTGAAGCGCTTGTGACTATAATTTACGCATATGCCTGGGGTTGTAATAAAGATCCGTTGAACCTTTCAGTACTACGTTGTCCACATCTAATTTTTATGTTACTGGAGCTTTTATGCAATATAAATATTGCTTCATCAGATACTAATGCCTTGCTGGAGGCAAAAGCCTATATCATGGTGGTAGATCAGCATTCCTTTTCGTCAGCCATTTATTTCAGGAGATTGGAGTGAAAGCAGTCCTCCTGCCCTTGCTTCCCCACCTCTTGCAATATGCATTCCAACCTCGGTAACCTTTGGCCCACTGACCCTTGTGATCCTGGCCATCTGGTGAATGCATTGGTAGTAGCAACCACAGCTCCTATTAATGTGCGGAGGATCTGAATGCTCTCTGTGGGTGGGGGTGAGCATTGTTGTGACTGAATGACCATTGCCTTGGGTGATAGAAGAGTGAATGTTACCAGGATGGAAGGCAATCAAATATCCTCTGAGAGAGCAGGTGAATGTTGTGAGGGAGCTGACAGTGTTTCTGGGGATGCTGAAGTGCTTTGACATGCCACCTGATTTATTTAAAGTTACACGCTAAGTAAATCCATGCATAAACCAGACTAAATGTAAAGCCATCAACGTAAACTGCCAGACCTTCCATGGCTCTGGCCAGCTGTTCCCACTGTTATTGGAGTACCGTCATGGAGCAAGTAGTAGAATAAATCAGAAATCTAAGCTTCCTATAAAGTACTATAGCTGTTTACACATTAGAAGATTTACAGGGTCGCTATCCATATCAGCAGTGTAAGTTGATTCTGAGGCCTCTCCACATGTTGGAAGATGTGGGAAAATATTCTTTCCATCGTTGAATGATAACATTTAAATATCAAGAGTCATATCTCACTTTTTATTTCTCTAAGCAAATAGTTTTAAAGCAGTTTAGTTACTTTCATTTCTGAAGAAGGGTCCCGACCCGAAACGTCAGCTTTCCTGCTCCTCTGATGATGCCTGGCCTGCTGTGTTCCTCCAGCTCCACAATGTGTTATCTCTGACTGCAGAATCTGCAGTTCTTACTATCTCTTAGTTACTTATATGCTGGTTGGATATCAGACGGAAATGCCTGGAGAAGATCATGGAGTTGGAACTTAGGGGAGGGGTAGAAAGTTGGATTAGAATTGGACAGCCAAGAGAAAATGCTGGTCTTGTTAGGATATTGCATGTGAGCAGAAACCGCTTTCCGGTTACAACAGCGCAATGAGAATACCTCTTAGGCTTTGACTTCAGTTTTTGAGAAAGTCTGGCTGGCAGAGGAGGCAACTGGAAGGATTTAAGACAAAAAGAACACTTAACACAAAGGGTGGAATGTTAGAGGACCCTGAACCACATAAACTATAGTGAGAAATCTGGTAGAATCGGGTGAGATGTTCACCGAATCAGTTGTTGAAGTTGTGAGCAGCTACACAAGCCAATGAAATTCTGGATGTTGAGAGGAAATTCTTGCTAGGCGGTGGTAGGCTACTGATTTATAGGAGTTATTGCTTTTTATCAGCCTTATTAACTGCACATTTCACCTCAATAATATACATCTTCCTATTCTACCACTGATCATGAGAGAACCAAGTGCTAAGAATTCCTGACATGGAAGTCAGAGCTGTACCTGGCAACTGCAGCTTGCCTTTTGCTTCTCCAGGCTGCCATCTTGAATCCCTGACTGCAACATCCTCGGGTGTGCTCTAGATGTCTTGATCATGTTCTGCCCATGGATGCTGGCATCTGACACCTGTCAGCTTCTTGGAACCCACATGTCAACTTTCTGATCCACCTGCTGGATGCATCTGCACTCGAAGTGACCCTTCTTTGGAACTATTTCATTGAAGTCTGCATCCCATAGTCAGTCATTTTACCTCTTCCTCATGTTAAGAGGCCTCTCTGTAGAAGAAGGGAGAAATATAGAAAATAGGAGCAGGAGTATGCCATTCAGACCATCGAACTTGCTTTACCATTCAATATGATCATGGTTGCTCATTCAACTCAGTACTCTGTTCCTGCTTTCTCTCCATACCCTTTATCCTTTTAATCCTAAGAAATATATTTGGCTCCATCTTGAAAACATTCAATGTTTTGGTCTCCACTGCCTTCTGTGTTGGAGAATTCCACAGAGTTAGGATGTACCTTTGATGGCAACACCTTGCTAAATGGCATGCAAAGAGTTGATGTTGCATTTCGAATATGATTTCAGTGAGTGAATGGTTATCTGAAGAAGCAATGTATCTGTAAGGATAAGTTGGCCACAAATTCTCAGCTAGAACCAGGCCTCCAGCTTCCTTGATTTTTGTTTCATATTGTCCATGCTCTGAATTTCTTAGGCTATCTCTTTAAACAGACTCACAGGATTATTTTTGAGAGATCTCCTTCTCTATCTCTTATTGTAATCTCCAACAAGAACAGTACAAGATGTAGCATCAATAACATTGACAAGAAACTCTTCAGTTTTAGCTGTTTTTGTTTTGTTGATAAGCCAACATCAATCTGTGGATCATTGTGTATATGATAGCTAAAACAAATTTATAAATTATTTGAGAGAAGCAGGTAGGACAGTGCTTCATAATGTGAAGAAAACCAAAAGAGATCTGTGGGAAAGTTTCTTTGCTGAATAATAAAATGCAATAATCTTTCCAAGTTACTGTTAGGATATGGCTGCTGTGTAGATATGGATCATATCACTCACAACTGAAACAATGAAAAATGTTGAGAACACTAAATGTTTTTGTGGCATTCCGGCCCCACTCTTGGAACAGTGTTGCTGGTATTTATACAATTGGTTATCTTCTCCAAAATCTCTTGTCAAACTTTTATTGTGAAACCATCCCTACAGAAGTGAACATCCCTTCTCAAAAACCTTACATTTATTGCTTTTCATGTCACTGGATGTCTCTAAAATCCTTTAAAGACAATTACTACTTCAGTGCAGAAAAATGAATTTGGTCAAGCAAAGCTTCAGAAGTCCTGCCACAGAAGTGAAATGCACCCACTACTTTGACTGTGGAAGTTTTCTGAGAGCCTCTGAAAGTTCCTTCCTTTTGCTGAAAAGAATTCTCAAGATACTGCTGACCTTTAAATCCTGAGTAGTAAACTGTTTCCTATTCATGGATATAGACGCTACCAGCATTAGGCCTAATTTTTAAAGTTATGGAATGTGGGCACTGTTGGCTGGGCCATTATTGCCCATTCCTAATTGACCTGGAGAAGGTGGTGGTGAGCTGTCTTTTTGAATCCCTGCACTCCTTGGTGTGTAGGTATCCCCATAGTGCTGTAAGGAATGGAATTCTGGGGATTTGACTCAGCAACAGTGAAGAAACATGATATAGTTTCAGGTCAAAATGTGCATGTCTTGGAGCAGAACTTGCAGGTGGTGGTGTTCCTGTGAATCTTCTGCCTTTGTCCTTGGTGGTTGAAGTAATGGATTTGGAAGGTACTGCCAAAGGAGCCTTGGTGAAATACTGCTGTGCGTCTTGTAGATGGAAAAGAGGTGAGTTACTTACCATATAATTCCTAGCTGCTGACCTAATCTTTTAGCCATAGTATTGTATGTGAATGGTACGTAAATTGTACGTGACTGGAAACATCAACCATGGTGTTATAATAGGGAATTCCGTAATGATAATGGTATTGAACGTCAAAGAGAGAGAGTTAAATTCTTTCTTGTTTGAAATGATCGTTGCCTGGCACTTGAGTGGCATGCATGTTACTTGCCACTTATTAACTCAAACCTGGATGTTAATTGAAGAAGTGTAATAGAATCCCTACAGTGTAGAAGCAGGTCTTTTGGCCCATCGAGTCCACACCAACCTCTGAAGAGCATTCCACCCATACCCACACCCCTACCCCTGGCCCTGTAACCCTGCATTTTTCCCGTTACTAATCCACCTAGCCTGCACATCTTTGGACTCTGTGGGAGGAAACTGAAGCACCCGGAGAAAACTCACGCAGAATGGAGAGAATGTGCATACTCCACACAGATAGTTAACCAAGGGTGGAATTGAACCTGGGTCCCCGGTGCTGTGAGGCTGCAGTGCTAACCATTGTCGTCACTGATCTATCATGGTCCATGCCATCGATGGACCCGAAAAGTTAACTCTGATTTCTCTTGACAGATGCTACCAGACTTGTTGAGATTTTTGAGCAGATTCTGTTTTTGTTTCAGATTTCCAGCATCTGTAGTTCTTTCAGATTTTTTTATTGTCTGGTTTATAAGTCAGGAGGTATCTGGCACTGGCAGAGCTAAAATTGAACTTCAATGAGAAGAATCTTACTGAGGGAACACCTACTTGACAGCGACATTTGATCACTTTGATGGTCGACTGTCGACTGACAGGGTGATGCTTGGTTGGCTTGGACTTGTTATACTTCCTGTGAACAGGACATACCTGGCAGTTTTCCACATTACTGGGAAGATGTCAGTGTTGTAGATCTGCTACAACAGCTGGCTAGAGGCATGGCTAGATTTGGAGCATGTGTCTTCAGTACTATTGCTAGAATGGTGTCAGGGCCCATATCCTTTGCAGTATCTAGTGCTTTCAGCTGTTTCTTGATATCATGTTGAGTGAATTGAATTGGCTGAAGATTTACATCTGTGATGCTAAGGATCTCAGGAGGTGATTGAGATGGATCATCCACTTGGCATTTCTGGCTGCATATGGATACAACTACTTCAGTTTTAACCTTTTACACTGATGTGCTGGTCTTTCCCATTGTTGAGGACGGGTATATTTGTGGAATCTCTTTCTCCTGTTAGTTATTTAATTGTCCACCACCATCAATGACCCAGATTGCTTGTGCAAGCGCTGTGCCCTTTTGGTGCATGTTGCTTCTGCTGTTTGTAGCTTCACCAAGATGTGATCTCATTTATGGGTATGCAAGTGTTACTCTTGGCATGACACCATGCACGTTTCATAAAATCTGAAAGGACTGCGGATGCAGTAAATCAGGAACAAAAACAGAAGTTGCTGGTAAAGCTCAGCAGGTCTGGCAGCATCTGTGAAGAGTTCTGAGTAAGCGTCACTGGATCCAAAACGTTGAGTTTGATTTTTTTCTTCACAGATGCTGCCAGACCAGCTGAGCTTTTCCAGTAACTTTGTTCATTCACTGTTCATACCCCAGCTGATGGTAATAGTAAAATAGATCAGTATCTGTAATGAGATTACAGATTGGGTTTCAGTACAATTCTGTTATTGCTATTGGCCCACAGTGCCTCTTGGTGCGCAGTCTTGAGTTGCTGGATCTGTTTAAAATACCCTCCAATGGCCAGTTCAGTGCGTGTGGTTTTGGGGGGTCAGTCCTAAGATCTGACACTAAAATTGGTCTTGCAGTGCCTTTACCTTGGAACCTGAAAACTAACCATAGGAATTGAATTTAAAGCAAAAAGAGAACAGATCTGGCCTTTCATGTGGTGTCTTGAATTACAGCTTTGAGAGAAAGTCGACTATTTGATTTCTGAGAAGCAGTTTTATTTCCAATCTCAATTATAGTCTAAGTAACGCATGACCTTTTACCCTTGGTTCCTAAATTGGAAGCTCCAGACGGATAGGATGCTTTAATTATTCCTTACAAAACAATTTAAAGTCTCCTTAATAAAGTAAACAGTGATACCATTGCCTTTGTAAAAGCAATTAGACTTGAAACTGACATGACCAATAAACTGAGTAGCCCACCTTGCTGGGAATCTTTTCCTGACTTTTTGAGAAGCTGACTCTTTATTAAACATCTCCATTGCTGGCTCAGATGAATCAGAGTGAAATATAAATTCATGTTCATGTGGATTGGCATGTGGCTGTTCACAGTTTGTATTACATTATTGTTACATTGAGAAGACCCATATCGAAGTGAGAACTTTCAAAAAAGTTATATAATTATTAGTTTTGTTTGTATGGGGTCGATTAGTTAATCATCAATGAAAAAAATGAGAGAACTATGTAAAATCCAGTACATGCTGTTCTTGTTTGGAATAAATCCAGTACCATGGAATGTAAAAATATCAATTGTACGCTGGCTTCAGCTTTCCATGGATGGAAATTGTATGAGGGTCAGGAAGAAACAAAAATTCAAGATTTTTGTAGCCACAATTTTGAAAATGTATTTGAAGTTTCAACTTTGCGCTACAGTGGTTTTTAGGTATACTACAGTTTAAAAAATAAAAGTTTTTTTTTAAAGATTAAAAAGAAGACCTATCTAGCATATCCCAGAAGGTTGTGGAAAGTTAGGGAGGAAATTGTGGGGCCTCTTGCATAATATTTGTATCATTTACAGCCACGGGTGAGGTGCCGGAGGACAAGAGGATGGCTAATGTTGTGCCTTTGTTTAAGAAGAAATGTAAGGCGAAGTCTGGGAACTAAAGATCTGAGAGTCAGACTTCAGTGGTGGGTAAGTTGTTGGAAGTGATTCTGAAAGATTGCATTTGGAGAGGCAAGGAATGATTAGGGATAGTCAGCATGGTTTTGTATGAGAGAAATAGTGTATCGTAAAATTGAGTTTTATTTTGAGGAAGTAACAAAGAAGACTGCTGAGGAGACGTCATTTACCTAGACTTTAATAAAGCCTTTGACAAGTTTCCACATGGTAGATTAACTAATAAAGTTAGATCACATGGGATTCTGGGTGAGCTTGCCAATTGGATACAAAATTGACTTAACGACAGGAGAAAGAGTGGTGGTGGAGGGTTGTTTTTCAACCTGGAGGCCTGTGACCAGCAGTGTTCCACAGGGATTGGTGATGGGTTCACTGTTGTTTATCATTTATATAAATAATTTAGATGAGAATGTAGAAGGCATGGTTAGTAAGTTGCAGATGACACCAAAATTGGTGGTGTAGAGGACAGTGAAGAAGGTTATCTAAGGTTACAAAGAGATCTTGGTTAGTTCGGTCAATGGACTGAGTAACAGATGAGACTTAATTTGGATAAATGCAAAGTGTTGCATTTTGTTAAAACAAACAAGGGCAGGACTCTTACAATTGAAAGTAGGGCCTTGGGTAGTGTTGTCGAACAGAGAGACCTCAAGGATTCAGGTTGCTTACTAGTACGAGAAATTTGAAAAATTTATGAAGAAGTTCATATAATATCAACTGACGTCCTTCACCAAGGCTTCTGATAAATGATTTTCTGGCAATTTCTTATATTTCAGCACTGGTGGCCTCCTGTCTTTTCTGTCTCCCCTGATGATCACTTCAACTATTGGCACCCTTGAGCCACTTGGATAAAGAGCTGAATTGCATTTTTAGTTGTTAACAAACCTTTTTCCTTGAAGATACAATATAAGTTTGTAATAGGCCTTGCACTTTTTATAAAATAATAGAAAAGGCTTTAAATTTAGTATTCTTAAGAATACAGCTTATACCCCAAAATGATGTTTTGGAAGGATTACATGTTGAAGGCATTGCTGCCAGTTTTGGAGATGGTTGTTGAGCATCTGAACCATTGACACTGGTGTCTTGAAACTAAGAATAAGTAGAGTTGAACTCTGTCAAATAAAAATTTGCCTAAGAATATATAGAGGAAAGGTAAAGAATGTGTGGTATTCTGAATAGATATATCACACCAAAAGTCAGTAAAAATAATTTAAGATGCAAGGATTACAGATGCAACTCAATTCTAATTGTAGGAGCTCCAGTTAAGCAAAGACAGATTAGGATAAAACAATTATTTATGGTAACGAGGAGAAATTTGTGTTCCAGGTCAGTCTCTACTGTCAGGAGGGAATGTACTCAACAAGAAAAGATGCAATGACAGATCTAGTTCTGGGTACTTAAAAATCAGTAAGGAACTTAATGTAGGAGATATTTCATCGATAGAGATTGTAACCATATTGTGTTCACATTGAAATTGATAAAGAAATATAAGGAGTCATACAGAGATGAAGTATTTTACCAAGAAATCGTTGTATTTCAGTGGTATGAAAGAGCACTTGTTCTCGACTAATTAACTGGAAGAATGCCAACTCAAATATTAGATCAACAGTAGCTGATGTTCAGATGTAAGGTGGACAAGGTACATGCTAGATACATTTTTATTCTGAATAGGGTGTTTGAATTTTGTGTGTTGTGGCTCACATTTCTCTATAATCACTCACTTTGACATGAGGACTTGGATCCTGGTTGTAAACGTTTGGAGATTTTGAGTGCATAACTAAGTTTGATATCCAGCTGAGAAAAAATTGTGAAAAGAGCTTTTGTTTCTGATGCCATTTAAAGGTTATACTTCAAATGAATCTGACAGCCATAATCACTTCATAGTGGAGAGAAGCCTACAGCACATGATGTTTCGTGATTAATGGATCCTGTTTGGAACATTTACAAACACCTGGAGAAGGAAGTATGATGTAGTAATAGAGAGGAATCTCTTCAAAATTTGAGCTCAAGTTGCATTAATATTGTGAAAGAATCATATATTATCATTTAAATCATGCAAAAATTGGAAAAGCTTAGCTGTCATAACTGAATCTGGGAATGTTTACTGCTGTTATTTGATTTAAAAAAAGTACAACATTCATTTTTAATTTTTCTTCCTACAAATGTATCAAATCAACAAATATAAAAAGAGCAGAAATCTTCACTAAAGTTCTGCATTGCTTTTCTGTACAAATGCTTTGAAATATTTGGTGTGTGAATTTACATAAATGATGTGGACTGAAAAAGGGAGCTGTGATGAGAAACTGATAGTTGGGGTGTAATTTCATACTAATCCTTTTTCTGCTTGAAATTATTTCTGGCTGCTAAAGCTAGTATTTTTGTAATAAATATAGCCATAATTGGCCATAGGGATAAATATCCTTTTGTGTTATGGCATATATAATGCAGCAGTATGACGTACCATTACCTGTTATGCAAACTCCATTTTAATTCATTCCACATTTTGTTTTGCATTAGCAAGCTAGAATTGTATGAAGAGAAACAAGCTACGTCAAGGATATAATTTTTTAATGAAAGCATGCATTCTTTCCCCAAATGGATAAAGCAAAATCAAACACCTTGTTAAGGTGATTAATCACTGTGTTATATAATGTTGTAAAGAATAGTACTGTAATATGGGTGTTTTAGATGCCAGTAAAAAGTTACTATATACTTGATAAAAGAGTGAAAAAAGAAACTAAACCAGTCAGGAATATAAAAAAAAAGGTTTGTTAAAGCTTGTATAAATTTCTATAAAGCAAGCAAAAACAAACAGCATCTCAAGTAAAGGTTGATCCCTTAGCATAGAGACAGGAGAAATGATCATGGGAAATGGGGAAAAAGTTGAGACATTGAATAAATATATTGTCAGAAACAAAAGCAGAAATTGCTGGAAAAGCTTAGCAGGTCTGGCAGCATTTGTAGAGAGAAGTCAGAATTAACATTTTGGTTCCAGTGACCCTTGCTCAGACATATTTATGTCTGTTTTCACTGTAAAAGATGCAAGTTACATATCAGAAACAGAGGGTGGCCTAGTGAGGAAATTAAGATGATCAATATTATTAGAGAAAATGTACTTGAGAAACTCAAAGAACTAAAAGCCAACAAGTTTCCAGGACACAATGGCCTATATCCCATACTTCTGAAAGAGACAACTGCAGGCAAAATGGATGTGCTGGCTATGATTTTCCAAAATTTTCTAGATCCTGGATTGGTTCCAGCAGATTTCAAATTGTTCTGTTTGAACCTATTGCTAGATGTACTCTCTCTAGACTCTATTTCAAAGCTATGTTGATTGAAGAAAGAAGGGAGGCAGAAGACAAACTATAGGCCAGTTTGCCTGACCTCAGTCATTGCTTAGATTTTAGAATCTGTTATTAAGGATGAGATTGCAGAGTACTTGGAGGTTCATGATAAAATAGGGTGGTGTCAACATGGTTTAGTCAAGGAGAGATCATGCCTGACAAATCTGTTAGAATTCTTTGAGGAGGTAATCAGCAGGTTAGACAAGGAGAGCCAATGGACATGTTCGATTTGAATTTCTAAAGGCCTTTGATAACGTACTGCACAGGAGGCTGCTAATTAAAAACCCATGGTATTGGGGGAAAAAGTACTGGCATGGATAGAGGATTGGCTGACTGGTAGAAGGCAGAGAATTGGATAAAAGGGTCTTTTTTAGGATGGCAGCCAGTGGCTAATGCACTTCCGATCTGGACAAAAGAACTGAGGGCATTGTTGCTAAGTTTGCAGATGACACAAAGATAGATGGAAGACCAGGTAGTGTTGAGGAAGCAGGGTGGCTGCAGAAGGACTTGGACAGGCAAGGAGGGTGGACAAAGAAGTGACAGCTAGAATACAATGTGGGAAAATGTGATGTTATGCACTTTGGTAGGAAGAAAAGAGATGTAGACTATTTTGTAAATGGGGAAAGGCTTCCGGAATCTGAAGTGCAAAGGGACTTGGGAGTCCTGGTTCACACTTCTCTTAAGGTTAACACGCAAGTTCAGTTGTCAGTTAGGAAGGCAAATACGTTAGCATTCATTTCAAAATGGCTAGAATACAAGAGCAGAGATGTGCTGCTGGGGCTCTATAAGGCTCTGGTGAGACCGCATTTGGAATATCGTGAGAAGTTTTGGGCCCCATATCTAGGGAAGGATGTGCTGGCATTGCACAGGGTCCAGGGGAAGTTTATTAGAATAGTTCTAGGGATGAAGGTCTTATTACATGAAGGGTGGTTGAGGACTCTAAGTCTGTACTCATTGAAATTTAGAAGGATGAGGGGGGATCTGATTGAAACTTACAGAATACTGAGAAGCCTAGATACATTGGACATGGAGAAGATGTTTCCACTAGTAGGTGAGACCAGGACCAGAGGGCACAGCCTCAGAGTGATGGGACGACCCTCTAGATCCTAGATGAGGAGGAATTTCTTCAGCACAAAGGTAGTTAATCTGTGGAACTGATTGCCACGGAAAGCTATGGAGACCAAGTCATTAAGTGTATTTAAGTTGGAGATAGGTTTCTCTATCCTATTCACCTGCCTTCTCCTGTAACCCTTGATCCCCATACCAATAAGGACTTATCAGCCATGATCAAATGGCAGAGCAGACTCCATGGGCTGAATGGCCTAATTCTGCTCCTATATCTTTTGGTCATATGGAATAGACACAAGCGGTTGTTTGGAGTGTTGTCTCAAACTCTTATCAATCACCAATGCTGGAGTGATGGGGCACTTTTAGGGTCACACAAAAAGAGTCCCTTTTTCTGTCACAGCTCCAGCATAGTTTAAAATTTGCAGGCTGTTGCTATTCTTAGCGAGTTTGTACCTTGACCAAATTTCCCATTCTGCCTTCGAGTTCTCAAACACATAGTACCGTTCTTCAGTCACTTCTCCTTTGATGTTCCGTACCAGCACCATGCAACAAACTCAGTCCATAAGACTGTTCCACAAGAAACTTGCATTTAATAATGTGAAAGAAAAGAACAGACACACAATTCAATGTATGAATACAAGACAAAAGTAAATAATGCATTGGCTTACAAATAGAGCCAGTAAATGTAGTAAATTTCCAAAAGATGTTTGAGGGGGCAACAAAACCTTAACGTGCAAGATAAGGGCTCATGGAGTTCGGGTGATATATTAACATGAATAGAGGACAAGGTATTGGACAGGAAGTAACGTAGGGATAAATGGGATATTTTCAAGTTGGCAGGCTGTGACTTGAAAATGGCCATGTAGATTTAAGAAACTAACTTCTGGAAAGGCGAGACCATAAATGAGCAGATGACTTTACTCAGCTAAACAACTGGAGAGATGTTCTTTGCGATCCTTGCAGCCCAGAGAGAAGTCTTGTTTTGGGACATAGAGATAAGCCAGTTTAAAAGCATTCGGTAAACCCCAAAGGTTGTAAAACCCATTTACTTCATCAAAGAAGAAATTATAAATGATGGATAATTAACCAAAAAGTCAGTTTGAGGACATTACTGTGGGAAGAAACTGGAGCACTCGGAAAAATGCCCATGCAAACTCCACACAGACACTTGCTGGAGGGTGGAATTGAACCTTGGTCCCTGACGCTGAGAGGCAGCAGCTCTAACCACTGTGCCACCCCGTAGTGACACATAGATTAAATTGGGCTGCATTATGCAGTGTGTAATGGCAGAAATCCAAAAAGGTGCTGCTTGAATTGCACCCCTGCACCATCAGCTTTGTAAAAATGTTATCCTGCTGCCTGCTTAACTATCCAATGCACTGACTGACATCAAGATTATTTATGGTGATGATTAGAGTTTTTAAAATTATGAAGTTGTTTGGCAGGGTATATATACATACTTGCTGGGAGTTCAAAATTAGGGATCATAAGATATAAACATGATACAAAGTCTGTTAACTTCAATGAAGTACTTGGAGAACTTGTTTACAAAGAGTGGCTTGAGGATGGAGACATGTTGCACTCATGTCTGCAAAGAGAAAGAAAGCTGGATTTGCATTTATATAGCACCTTTCATAATGATAGCTCATCTCAAAATTCTTTGCAGCCAGTTAAGTACTTTGAAATGTAGTACTGTGGTAATGAAAAAATGTGGCAGCCAGCAAAAAGCAATAGTAATGTGATAACAATTAAATAATCTATCTTGGTGTTTTAGATTGAGAGATAAATATTAGTCAGGACATTGGTGATAACTGTCTTGCTCTTCTTCAAAACGGAGGTTCTTTAGGCCCACAAGAAAGGGCAGCTGGGTTTTTAGCTTAAAGTCTCATCCGATAGACCACGTCTTTAACAATACAGCATCCATTCAGAACTGCTTTAGAATTTCAGTATTAATTTTTGAGCTCCAAACATCTCCATAAAAATGAGGCCTGCTCTGTAATGTCCTCGTGTGGAGTTTGCATGTTTTCACTGTGTCTGCGTGGGTTTCCTCTGGGTGCTCTGATTTCCTTCCACAGTCCAGAGGTGTGCAGGTTAGGTAGATTGGCCGTGCTAAATAGTGTCCAGGATGGGTTAGCCTTGGGAAATGCGGGGCTATGGGGATATGATAGGGGTGGGTCTGGGTGGGATGCTTCTCAGAGGGTTAGTGTGACTCGATAGGCCGAATGGTTGCAGGGATTGTATGATTCTATGAGCAGTGCATGGATGATTTAATTATTATTGGTAGATAGGTTTCTGAGCGCACTTTGCACAATCAATAGAATTTGTGTGCAATGACGTAGAACAATGACGAATTTAGATATCTTGGAGATTTAAAACCAGTTTTCTCAGCAATAAAAATTGCCTGGCACTTGTGTCTAATTAGTTAACTGAGTTCTAGAAGGTTTAATTTTCATTTTTTGGATGTCCAGGCTTCAAATACTAACAGTATAAAATTTATCTTTCTAGTTATTAATGATCCATCTAAAGTGTAGAAACTTGAAATTTCTTCATTCCGTTTGCCTCCCATCCAGATGACGTTTTCGTATCCTGTGACTACATTTATGAAGTCCAAGATCCTACATGCAGTTTTAGCTGATTTTTTTTTTAAACTTCCCTGCCAACTTCAATGTGCACATGCATTTCTATGTTTCTCTGTTCCTATTCATTAGAAAGCTATCCTTCGCATTGTCTCTCCCCGTTCTTCCTAACAAAACATGTCACTTTACATTTCATCTGCTGTGTGTCCATTCATTCCACCTGCTTGTCTATGTCTCCTTGAAGTCTATCTATTTATAATGCTCCCTAATTTTATGCCATCTCCTAATTTTGTAATTGTATCCTATACTCCCAAATCCAGGTGATTAGAGAATATCAAGAAAAGCAGTTCAAGTACTAATCCTGTGTAGCCCCACAGTAGATATTCCTCTAGGCTAAAAGCAACTGCTTCCTGTCACTTAGCTGAATTTGTATCCATGGTGCTGCTTTCCTTTTTAACTTGCATGCTTTGGCTTTGCTGGCTAGCCTATTTTAATCCCATCCAAATTATAATCCAATTTCAAGAGTTTACTGGAACAATGTTAGAAAATTGGATCTTTTTAGAATATGCCCCTGGTTTTCCTTTAGTTTCAGTGAGATCAGTCTATTTGTAGTTATCAAGTATCTGATGGTACAATTGGCTGACATACTCTCCTTGTTATCTAAGATCTACGACTGATGGAATGAAAATTCATTTTCCTGGGGCCAAATGTAAAAAGAGCTTCCGGGGATAAATATCTAAAAACAATACAATTGACCACCTTGTGCTTACTGCCATACTGGCTTCCAAACAATAGAAATGTGTTTAATTTCCCAGCCAAAAAAAGCCTTTGAGATGTATGAAAATTCACTATAAAATATATTTTTTGAAAAACTAATGCCCTTTTAGTGGTTTGGATTCCAGTGAGTAAGAACCATACATTTTGTTACATTAGGTGTTGGAAAAAGATGCATGGTTTGGGCACCTGGTGATTGGTAGTGAAAGTAAGCTGTGAAAACATGGTATTTTAAGTGCAGGAACTTTGAAGCATATGGTACCAATACAAGATTCTGTGCAGGCTATGCAGCTTTGGCACCACAAGAATGTTTGTTGAATGGGCACCTAAAGAAATATTATTTAAGATTAGACAATAATAAAAAACAAGTTTTTTGATGAGCTAGGATCCTTGGTAAGTTGGATACAAAGTGTGCTTTGTCATAGAAGGCAGTTGTCGTAGGGTCTTTTTCTGACTGGAGGTGGTGTTCTGGGACCTCTTGTTTGTAATATATATGATTTGGATGAAAATTTAGCAGGTCTGATTTGTAATTTGCAGATGATACAAAAATTGGAGGAGTTCTGGATAGATTGGTTTATCGTCACATGTAGAAAAGTACATAGAAAAGCTTTGTTTATGAGCAGTACAGGCAGATCATAGTAAGCAAGATCATAGAGTGAAAAAAAAAACTTAGAGGCATGCAGATTATGTTGCACAGGGTGTGCACTAGGTGAGATCAACATAAGCAAGATCAGCATTATTTGAACTTAGACAGTCCATTCATCAGTCTAATAATGGCAGGGAAGAAGCTTTTCCTGAACTGCTGGTGCATGTGTTCAAGCATCTGTATCTTCTGCCTGATGGAAGAGGGGTGTGATGGGTCTTTGATTATGTTGGCAGCCTTTCTGTGGCAATGAGCTGTGTAAATGG
The DNA here is from genome assembly GCF_021869965.1 of Rhincodon typus. NCBI lineage: Eukaryota > Metazoa > Chordata > Chondrichthyes > Orectolobiformes > Rhincodontidae > Rhincodon > Rhincodon typus. Next base: position 14,766,581 of record NC_063363.1, read on the forward strand.
AGTCCTTGGATGGAAGGTTGGTTTCCGTGTTGGTCTGGGCTGTCCACACAACCTTCCGTAGGTTCTTGTGGTCCTGGGTAGAGCAGTTGCCACACCAAGCTGTTTTGCATCTGGACAGCATGCTTTCAATGGTCCATCTGTAAAAGTTGTTAAGGGTCCTCATGGACATGCCAAATTTCTTGAGCAGATAGTGAGAATGGTTGGCAAAGGATACAGCTGGATATAGATCAGTTGGAAAGTTGGGTGGAAAAATGGCAAATGGAGTTTAATCTGATCAAATGTGATGTGATGCATTTTCGGAGGTCAAATGCAAGACCAGTGTCTAGAGTAAATGGCAGAACCCTCAGGAGCATTGATCTCGGGATGTAAGACCATAGCTCCAAGAAAGTGGTAATACAAGTGGATAAGGTGGTAAAGAATGTGTATGGCATGCTTACCTCCATTGGTCAGGGCATTGAGTATAAAAGTTGCCAAGTCATGTCACAACTGTATAAGACTTTAGTTATGCTACATTTGGATTATCGTGTGCAGTTTTGGTTGCCAACTGTTGGAAGGATGCAGAGACTTTGGAGAGGGTGCAAAAGAGGTTTACAGGATATTGCCTGGATTGGAATGTATTCGCTATAAGCAGAGGTTGGACAAACTTGGATGCTAGAGCATCGGAGGCTGAGAGGTGACCCGATAGAAGTACATAAAATTATGAGAGATATGGATAGGGCAGCTGGTCAGAATAATTTCCTTAGGGTTGAAATGTCAACTACTCAGGAGCATAGATTTAAGGTGAGAGAGGAAAGGTTAGAGGAGTTGTGCAAGACAAGTTTTTCTCAGAGAGTGGTAGGTACCTGGAACACACTGTGAGTGCAAGTGGGAGAAGTAGGTACAATAGCAGTGTTTAAGTGGCCTTTAAACAGACTCCTGAACAGGTAGGAAAACGAGGATGTGAGCCATGTGTAGGCAGATGGGATTAGTTTACAATAGTGTCATGGTTGTCACAGACATTGTAGGCTGAAAGACCTATTTCTGTGCTGTACTGTTCTATATTTTACATTTGACAGCAGCAAGTATTTTTAAATAATCTTTGCCACCTGAATATTAATCCAAAAGAGCAGATTGACCATCATTGCTATCTGATTTCTGTTGTACTGAAATCACTGAGTCGATGGTCGATTCTCCCAGTTTGCTGTCCAGATAGTCAAAGCCGAAATCTACACCCAAACATTTTCAGGTTTACGTGGTTACACATCTGTCAGAATAGCTATTACATTGTGATTTAAAGACCAAAATCTTTGAAAACTGTGATGCTGGAACATTTTGGATAGGAACCCATACTCTCTAGTATTGTTTCTAATACACCGTTGGTGAAACCTTATGATATTGATCACTGACAAATATAAACAAATTCTTAATGATCTAACCTTTGCAAAATGCCTTTCTTGTTCATTTTCTTTCATGTAATTACCAATAAAATAGCCTTTCTCTGTATCTTGGTGACTTTTGAATCTGTTGCATGGAGCAGAAGCATTGTCGTTTTAACCATTTTGAAGTTAATGACATGTCTGTACAAAAAAAAAGTCAAGTATGACATGTAATTTTTTGGAAAAGTATGCCATTACGTGATGAAAAGCATGCAGCAGTACATCATCATATCATCTGCAGCCCTTTTAAAAGCTTACAAAGGGATTTCCAGAAAGACATTTCTTTCAGCTGCATGTATTCAGAAATCCTCAATCATGACTTGTACGTCACACATAAAGGTTATTAAAGGCAATTGAAACAGAATTTCTTCAGTATAACCTCACTTTGAAATAAGCAAGTCTCTTGCATCTGAAAGGTTTTCTAATTTTTGAAAAGGTAGAGATTAGTTTTGAGAGATTTTAATTGCAGGCTGATTGGTCTGATGGTCCTTTGCCTGAAGAAGGTACTCATATTTACTCCATGATAGTGAAAATTAACTTGTGCCGTTACCTCTGATGGTTGCAATATATTATGTGCTTGCATCATGTTGCTCTTATGCTCCTGAGTTACCCCTTTATATTTTGAATGATGTCCTTGTTTCATTATACTTTTTAAAACCGGAGACTATTTAGTTTCAGAAACCTAGTCAAAATTCCCACAATGAATCTTGTAACTAAAATTCTTAAGGGATATCCAGTATCTATATTTTTGGAAGCAGTTTTTTTTTGAAGGACAGAGCCTATTTTCTGGACCATTTTCTTCAAATTTATACAAAAAAACAAAGTTTTCATTTAAACTTTTATCAGCTAAATTAACTAACTTGGTTATGTCTTGTTGCTGTTGCTTTTCTTAACTGCGCCCAGTAAAGCTTTAATAGGGTCTAATGTGCAATTCTGAGAATTAACTGGGCAGCATTTCAAAATATTTATGCTTTGGAGAAAATTTTATAATGATTCCAATGGTTACTTATTAACCAATGAGGCTTCAAATATTGTGTTTGGTTGTTTTGAGATTTTTTGTAATAACAAAATTAAGTTAAGCTGTTTCTTATGTTTCAACAGTATTAAACATTCTAACATCCAGCATTAATTGTAACCTCAGTAATATTGTTCCTGTTTAGCCTTGGTTACAATGCCTAATATTAATTTTTATATATAGGTTTTAGAAGTTCAAAAATTACCTTAATAAGAGGTGGCATGGTGGCTCAGTGGTTAGCACTGCTGCCTCACAGCGCCAGGAACCCGGGTTCGATTCCACCCTCAGGTGACTGTCTGTGTGGTGTTTGCACATTCTCCTCGTGTCTGCGTGAGTTTCCTCCAGGTGCTCCGGTTTCCTCCCACAGTCCAAAGATGTGCAGGCTAGGTGGATTGGCTGTGCTAAATTGCTTATTGTGTTCAGGGATGTGTAGATTAGGTGGGTTATGGGGGAGTGGGTCTGGGTGGGATGCTCTGAGAGTCAGTGTGGACTTGTTGGACTGAAGAGCCTGTTTCCATACTGTTGGGATTCTGTGATCTTGCATTGAAATTGCATTGTTCAGTGACTTATATTCAGACAAATATTTGTGGAATCACACTATTTCTGGTGTATTAATATGTAGTTTAAATGAGGAAACATTGGTGAAAAAGGAATTTGTCTTTGAATGTGTATCATTTAAATGTAGGTAACACAATTTTTAATGCAAGGCAATTGTAAATTTTCGGAACTACAATTACATCATTGGCCATCCAAACACTGACTAGCCAACTGCGACAGTGCTCCGGTGAAGTTCAGCGCAAGCTGGAAGAACAACACCTCATTTTCCTCTTGGATACTCTGCAGCCACCTGAACTCAGTATTGAGTTCAATAATTTTAGGGCCTGACCACTTTTTTACCATATCCTTAGCCCAAACCCCACACACCAGACCTTGCCATCACATGGTTTGTTACCACAAACAACCATTACCAATCTCTAATGGTCCCCATTAGCAGCTATTCATTTTGCCAGGCTGACCTATACCCATTCTTTTGTTTGCCCATCTGTGTCTCTCTCTCGCTGGGCTTCATCTCCGCCATGGTGTACTCTCCCCACACCCCCTCCCTAACTAATCTTCATATATACCAACTTTTTCCGAGCTACAGTCAGTTCTAAAAAGGGTCACTGGACCCAAAACATTAACTCTGGGCCTTTCTCTCCATAGATGATGCCAGTTCAGCTGAGTTTTTCTAGCAATTTCTGATTTTGTTGGTGACTAGCCAAAATATCTGCATGCTATGCTAAATTTGGCTAATTTTGTACAGAATAAATGTGTCTTGAAACTAGCTTACAAGTTTGCGTTTGACTTCAAGTGTGTTGCTGGTTGTGTGCTGATTTTCTGTTCTCCTTTCTTCCTCTTGGGCCATTTCCAGTGCACCAATTGATGGGAGGTGGGGGTGGTGGAATGCAGATGGATACAGATATGAGAGTCTTTGTTTGTTCCACAGCCTGATCAGATCTCATTGTAGATTTTTACTGGATTGTTTAGCCCATATAAATATCCTGCATTTATACTTGCGCACTTCATCATGATTGCAATTATAAAGTACTTTACTGTTGAATTGTAGTCACAGTTGGAATATTTATTTGTAGCCAGTTTGTGAACAACAAACTCTCATCAATAACACTATGATACTACCAGGTAATCTGTTTTTAGTGATGTTATTGATATATAACAATCAACTATGATACTTTTTTTTCTGTTCTTTGAAATAATGCCATGGGATCTTTTACACCCACCTGTGAGAATAGAAGTGGCCCTGGCTTAATGGCTCATCCAAAATTCAACACCTGTGACAGTGCAGTACTCCCTCATAATTATATTGGATGCCTGGATTAGCCTGGATTTTTTTACTCGACTCTCTGAAACCACAATCGCTGGTTGAGACGCAAGAAGGCTAGCACTTATTAGTAGATTCCTACTTTGCACTGGCAGTTGACATTCAAAAGTACTTTTTATGAAGGCAGTAGATGGCTGCAATGGGGAAATGGGAAAAAATCACTTTTGGAATAGGTAATTGGCTTGAAGGACTGTTTTTGGAAAAGCGTAGAGAAACATTCTCAATTAGATAAGGTAAGACTGCTTTACTAATAGGCCATCTGACCCTGTCCATTGCATTCTTTGACTTTGTCCAACTGGTATAGTCTTAAGAAAGGTTCTGCAATTGTTAGCTGCCTCAGTAGTAGTAAATTATGTGAAACAGCGGGCTAAATATCTAAACTTGTATCCTGTAGCATTTTTTGCAGCACATTTCCACATTTCCAGCAGCTCAGGAGCCACCTTGCTCAAACACTGACATTAATGTGTGCTTGGTCTGTAGAGAACACAGCTGTGGATCAGAATGCATCTGCATAACCCAAGTTGTTTTTGTTTTACTATTTTTGTTTTTATATTTAGCCACCCGTGGCTACATGTAGTGTCAATTAATGCAAAGGCTGCAGGTAATTTTTTCCAGCAGTACAATTGCTGTGTTATTTCCAAGAACTGCTGGACATTATATATTGAAATGGGCAAGTAGAATTGCGTTAAAACAAAAAGACTTGCTTTAAAGACACATCCTCTTTTTCATATCTATGTTTTAATAATGTCAGAATTGGCACCAACTTGTTATCCCACAGTAGTGCATTATGTGACATTATGTTGTCACTACACAAGGATGCATGAGGTTGTTGGAAGCATCTACTTTCCATGTCATTTTAGTTAACTTATGTTTAGTATTTTCACCCATGCCATTTTAGTTTTTGAAAGAAGGATACAATCACTTTAAATTGATATGTGACATAGGAGAGCATCACAAAGAAAGAAAAATATCATGGCTTCAAATGATACTTGACACTGTGCAAATTATTATTTGTTTGTGCATTGATGGTAAACAATGCTTGGTTCCTGTGGTTGCATCATTTTATTTCAAGTAAAATCCTGTTTTACTGTATAATTTGTTACTGTGTGGTAACATAATCTTGATTATATTATGATTCTGTTGCATGATTCATATATAATGTTTTATGCAAACATAACTCATGGCATTTCCACAGTTCACAGCAACTAATTTTTTTTTAGTAAAGTTACTACTAATTTTAGTAGTTGTGAGTTAGGCAAGAATTTTTAAAAATGTTTTGTTATTTAAATCATCAGATGTACGTCACCTCGAATGCATTGTCATTTATAACAGACACAGGATTTCTAGGAAACATTTGTTGCAATCTCTACTATTGCTCTTCTGTAAAGTAGTAACTTGGCCTACTACTGCTTCATGATCAGCATGTCAAACCACCAAGCATTCTTTTACCACCTTCCAATCTATGATTACAGTTTTGATGCTTGACTGTCTAACCAAAACCAAGAACCAGAAAGTCTCCAACCAAAGATTGATAACATATCCTGTTTGGCTCATATCAGAAAGTTTGCACAGTTGTCTCTAGTTGTGTGTTCCTTTTCAGCAGCTACTTTTGTTCTCTAGCACACAATCTTGTTGTCTTGTTCAATAATGAGTTGAGCTTTGATTGGCACATCCAATCTGTCACCTCCTGTTTAATCTCTGTGATGTACCTCAAATTCTCCCACCCTTGTTCAAACTGCCCCTGAACCTATCATCTATAGTGCTGTCACCTCCAGACTAATATTACATTAATCTCTTTCCTAGAGACACACGCCAAATCATCCACAATTTGACTGTCTGTATTCTGTACCTCAGCATATCCAGCTCAACCACCATAATCTGCTTCTACCGAGATAATGACTGAAAATCATTGACATTGTCTACAAATCACTCTGTGGCCTCACTCTGCTGTTGCATTCTCCGGTGTCTTTGAGCTCACAGTCACCATTGGACTTCAATTTCTGCATTCTCCATCTTTTCAATCTGCTGTTAATGTCAGAGCTTTCACCTATCTCTGGAGCTCCCTCCCAGAATAATTTTACCTTGTTTCATCACTCTTAGCTTTCAAAAGGCTTCTTCTGCAAGCCCGTGTCTTTTGACCTATCTTTAGTTGTTTCTATTAAACACTTTTAAGGTAAGTGCCTTGGAATGTTTAGCCTTGTAAAAGGCACTAGTGACACCACCAAACAGTAAAATCAATTGAAGTGTTTGGCACAGTATTAATTTGATGTAGATTTTGGTAAATTTTTAACAACTAATCTTTGTTTTTCAAACATTTCACAGATATAATTGGTTATCAGTCTCTCTAAAGCTTAATAATTCTGTAAGTAACATAGACATCCTCAGTGACTAAGTTGGATCTTTGAATGTGTTGGAGCAAGCAATAGAGTTAATTTAGTACATGATGCAGACAAAATTCAGTTCAAGGTGAGATTAAATGTAAGAAACTAACATTGATTTAACATTGGATCAGCTGCTTCTTTTTGTGGCAATTGCTCTGGAATAGAAGTGACATCCTTATGTGACTTGCTAAAAGGTAAATTAATCGTCTGGAGTAGATTATAACTCTTGTCATCTTGTTGATGCAGTCAGTTCATTTAAGACTATGTTGGAGTAACGTACCATTTTAGAACTCAGCAAATTGTTCATGTAGCAAAAACTTTCCATTTTTGGAAATTACGCTTGGAAGAATTTTATCCCCAATTCTTTTTATCACAAGTATTATTAAAGTGGAATGGAGATTTAAAATAGCCCAGAATTTACTTGACGCATTGAAGATGCTTGACAGTATCTGTAGTGGTGTAACATTGGGCATTTGCCAGATAGATTTACCAAGGCAAGATTAGGTATTCAGTTCGGAAAACAATTTTTGTGTGATTATCTTGACAATTAATGACAACACTTTGTGATTCTGAGTGGGAGTACAAACTGTAAAATGGTATGAGATAAATTCTACTTTTAACTAGATTGATTTATCAGAATTGCATCAAGTGTGTTTCATTTTGCTGGTGCTCAATCTTCACCCAGATTTATGTCATTCTCGGATTTATTTATTTTTTTTATTGGCATTGCAAACTGAATAACTTCTGTAACACACATGGTGAAAATTAAAGACAAC
>NC_063363.1:14774446-14999352 GCF_021869965.1 Rhincodon typus
TTTCGGGCCTGATGAAGGGTCTAGGCCCGAAACGTCAGCCTCTCTGCTCCTATGATGCTGCTTGGCCTGCTGTGTTCATCCAGCCCTGCACCTTGTTGTCTCGGATTCTCCAGCATCTGCAGTTCCTACTATCTCTGGTGAAAATTAAATTCAGGCTTCAGCTATTAAAATCTGTGAAAGACATCACTGTCTTCACTATAAAAAAGGTTGTACTTATAAAATCCTTGCAATCTGGCAAATTAACTGTTGTTTGACAGTGGTATTCTTCAGAGTTCAAAATGTTGACCATTCAATGACAACATTTCAAGACCTAGTCAATGTCTCTCATTCTAGCTATATCCACGTGAGCATGACGTGGATTTAATTGCCACATACATTCATTCTGAAATAAATGTTTTACTTGATGGATTGGCTTGGGTTTTTATTTGTAAAATACTATCAAAGTGAAAAGAATATGACCGTACATCATCTCCTGTTGGGTGAAATTTTCCATTTTGCAGCTTAAGTATGGAGACAGTGTGTTCATTGGCAACATACTGTCTACCTCCACCAACCAGAAAGTTTGCAGAATCAAGCTCCAAACTGACTGGCAAGCATCTTAGTGAATCACTGGCCTTGACATTGAGGTTCCACTTTACCAGAAGCTTCTAGTCAATCATTGGAACGTGAGTTTTCAAACAGTCCCTTACTGAGATTTATTCTTTTGGATCATATGGGCAAAAGGAGACATCTTCCACCCCAAACTGGTATTAGTCTGGAAACAGGCCGCTTTTCTCTCACCTGTCAAAAACACCAGTAATCAAAACTGGGGTGAGTTGAGGCTCTTATGTGGCTGTTAATTGACCACTTTAAGGGCCTTGCTGGCAAGTAGAGGAAGTCCCCAGGGGGACCTTCTTGCCAAACACTTAATTGATGAGATGGCAAAAAGAGCATAGGTGTCTCCAGAATTAACTTGTCCAATTATTTACCCTTCTTGCCATCTTCCTGCCCTTCTTCAGTGAGGGGTGTATTCTGCGTAATGTTGTTCAAAGTGTTTGAAATATGTTGACTTTACTGATTTCAACAACAGTTGCCTAAAAATGTGTGCTGCTATTGGTGATGGTTTGAAGGTGAACTAGCTCTGATAGAACTTTCTCAAGTGCCTCCAGAGATTACATTGCCCAGGGGCAAGGCTCTATCACATCTATTGCAATAATTGGCCTATGATATTGGGAAAGCCTGTAGCAACAGTGAATATTTATTGGAGACTATGAAAATTTATCTGTCAACACTTTGGTTACAGATTCCAGTTGACCCCTTCAATACTTTGCTCAGTCTGGAGGTGATGATTACATGGTGTTGATTGATGAAAATCATCATATGTGCCCACGGAGCTTCACCATCACCAATTGGAACTTACTGTTGGCATATCTGTTGCTTTTTCACCAGTTTGACTTTGCATAATTTATTCCTGTAGCACTAGCTAAAATTGTGGAGAGAAGTATTGATTCCAACAATTTGATACCAGAGATGTTTTTGAGCCTTCCTTTTTTGTTACCCAGTTTTGCATGGTACGTGCAGGCTGCTATATGGAAGGAAAAAGTTATTTTTCTTGTATATTGAAGGTTGCATCGTCAGCATTGCAATTCAACATTCATCCAATCATGCCATTCCTCTTTTAGGACTTTGTGTTTTCCCTAAATTGTTTCATAATTCTGAATAGATACATTATTGTGTTTTATTTCTGCCTTGCACAGTTCTGGAAGGTAACTTGTCAGATGATTGAATTAACTTGCTGAACCAACATAGCACGGTTATTGTGACATGTCTTCATAGTTTGTATTGTGCATTACAACTTGTCTGCTTTTTTCTGAGGTTCTGGAATGCCGATTCAGTTGCGTTGTATGCAAGATTGAATGGATTATATCTCTCAAAAATAAATATTTGGTTACAGTGTTGCTGTGCATATTAAAAATAACAATCTCTGTTGGACATCAAACATTTTTATTATATGCAGTCTTGGATATGGGAGTTTAGTTTTTCATCATATGCAGCAAAGGGCTGAATTCATTGAAATTATTGGGACCAGAGGAAGGAAGCATACAGTGACTTGCTCACCTTGCAAGCAAATGATGTCGTGTTAGGTGCTAATGTGCTGTTTATATCTGTGAAGTTAATTCTGCAGTGGATTGTTAAATTTCATGCAACTTTTAAAAAGGAAAAGGTGCTTACAAGGGTTTTACAATATTATAAACTCAGTTACAAAATGGAAAATCATGGTAAAATTTTAAGGAATTCAGTAGAATTTAGGATTTTCTTTTAAAGACATGCTGAAATTAGACTTGAAAGAGCAAGATACATAGGTGCTACATTTGTGAGAGGCAGATCACATAATTAAACTGTCAGTATTGTCTGAGTGAGGTAAATGGTACCGTTTTTCTGAAGACCACCGATAATCTGTATCATCTGGGAGTTGTATATTTTCTTTTGTTTTTCACCGGAATAATTTTTTTATCAAAATTGAGAAAATTTGCATGCTAACACCTTCAGAATTAATTCTCCTTCGCACTGTACTAAATGACCAAACTATTTGCGGAGGTTGGAGCTTTTTATTTCAACAAATGACCTTTAACTATTTGCAGACTAAAGCTTAAAATTTGATGCACATTAACGGACCTGAATCAGACTGAATTTCATTTAGTTTTGTTGTCAGCATCTTGATTTCACTTTGGTTTGTAAATTATCCGAAATGTCTCGCAGAGGACCTTGACCATAGAAGAAATACAGATGATCAGTATGTTCAAAACTTCATTTTTTTTCCAAAGGTTTGGCTTGGGATTCTCAGTTCTGTTTTTTGTCACAGAAAGAAAATGACCAGTTTTGGCATGTTGATTCGATATACAAAGGAAAGAATTTGACCTGTAGAGCATAAAAGGATGATTCATAACAGTTGTTTACACATGTTTTTTTATGGTATTATACATGATTTATCCTTGCATAGTATACTGTATAAAATGGTATAGATATTGCGTGTCTACATAAGTAACTTGTTTTCTTTTGGATCTTCTTGGCACTAAAAGAAATCCAAATGTTTCACTTTAATCTTTGTTAATTTAATAATAAAATGTTAATTATAATTCATTTCAAAGAAAACTCTTGAGGACTGTAATTACACTATACTGTGTCCTGTTTAGGTTGAAAGTAAATGGCTTAGATCTTCCAGTCTTTGAATAGTTGAAGACTGGATGTACCCCAAAAAATACATATTGAGACCTGCAGAGGTCCTAATTACCTGGCAAGTTTAAACTTCTGATGACCAGTTGGAATTAGATTAGGCATCTGGTATCCTCTAAAAATGTCTTCAACTCTTGGATACATTTGGTGACTTCTGATTCACTTACCTTAATATTTAAACAGGAAACATTGGCGGGTTAAGACCTGCTGTAACTCCTAGCTGACTATAAGTTTGACCCTCCTAATTGCTCATGTGTTAATGAAGAACAGGTCAAATCATAGAATTCCTACAGTGAAGAAAGAGGCCATTTGGCCTGTTGAGTCCGCACCAACCCTACGAAGAGCATCCCAACCAGACCCTACCCCATCCCTTTTCCTTTAACCTGTATTTCCTATGGCTAATCCATCTAGCCTGCATACACCCAGACACTACTAACAATTTACCATGGCCAATCCACTTAACCTGCCGATCATTAGACTGTTAGGATAGAATTAGAACGTAGATCAGTACAGCACAGTACAGGCCCTTCGGCCCACGATGTTGTGCCGAACTATTATCCAAAACATCAGGCCTAGCTAATCTCCACCCCTACCTTATACTATGATCCATATGCCTATCTAATAGCCGCTTAAATGCCCCTAATGAGGCCGACTCCACTACCCTTTCCAGCAATGCATTCCAGGCCCCTACCACTCTCTGAGTTGGAGGAAACTGGAGCACCTGGTGGAAACCCATGCAGAACGTGCAAACTCCACACAGATGGTCACCTGAGGGTAGAATCGAACTCCGGTCCTTGCCACTGTGAGGCAGCAGAGGCTAACCACTCAGCCACAGTGCCACCAAATGGTACAGCTCCTTAACCAATGTGATTGTAGGATTGAGAAATAATCTGGAAGGACTAAGAGGAAGGATGAAATTGAGTAGGTGAATTTCATATGAAATAAAGTATAGAAATTGAGGAAATGAAAGATTGAAAAAGGGAGTGAAAAGGAGGCAGGAAAGGTAAGAAATGACAGATAATTTAAACCAATATTTTGCATCGGTCTTTGCAGTGGAAGACACTATAAACCTCATAAAGCCAGCACTGTTAAGCAAGGTGCTAATGGAAAGAAAGGTCTTGTAACAGTCTCTATCATAAGGGACACAGTATTTGAGAATCTAATTGGGCTGAAGGCAGACAAGTTGCCAGGACCTAATGATCTGCATCCAAAGATTTTAAAGGAAGTGGCTGTTGGGATAGTGGAAGCATTGGTTGATATAATCCAAAACTCAGTTTTGGGAGGTTTTCTGAAGATTAGAGGTTTTCCAATGTAACATCCTGCTCAAGAAGAGGGCAAGGCATAAAGCAGGAAACTAGAAGCCAGTTAACCCAACATCTGTCATTGAGAAAATGCTAGTGTTCATTATTAAGGAAGAAATGACTGGACATTTAGAAAAGCTTAATGCAGTCAAACAGAGTCATTGTGGTTTTTGTGAGAGGAAATCATGTTTGACAAATTTACAATAGCTCTTTGATATGACAAGTAGATGTAGTGTATTTGGATTTCCAAAAGACATTCAGTAAGGTGCCACGTAAGATAGGTGCAAAGATAGGAGCTCACATTACTGGAGGTAATGTATTAGCATCAATTATAATGGATTGTGGATTGGTTTACAGAGAGAAGACAGAATTGGATTAATGGTTTTCTCAGGTTGGAAAGATGTAACTAATGGGATGCCATAAGGATAGGTCCTGGAGTCTCAATTATTCACTATCTATATTAATGACTTGAAAGAGAGGGCAGAGTATAACATACCACATTTGCTGATGATTCAACAATAGGTGAAGGGCTTGTGATGACATAAAGTATCTGTGAAGGGATATAGATAGGTGGAGTGGATGGGCAATAATTTAACTGATGATGTTTAATGTAGGAGAGTGTGAGGTCATGCCCTTTGGTAGGAAGAATCAAAAGACAGATTAGTATTTAAATGGAGACGCACTTTCAAAAAAAGTGTAGTACAAAGGGATCTGGGTGTTCTTGTGCAGACAGATGGAATTTTGGCCTTTATTGTTAGGAGTTGGAATTTTAAAATGCTGACGTTTTGTTATAACTGTACAGGGTGTTCGTGAGGCTGTGCCTGGAGTACTGTATGTAGTGTTGATCCCTGTATTTAAAAAGGGATAAAATAGCAGTGGATTCAGTTTAAAAGCTACTTAGTCAACTGATTCCTGAGATGAAGGAGTTGACTTATCAAGAATGGCTAAATAGGTTAAGCCTTTATTCATTTAAATTTAGAAGAATGATGGGTAACCTGAGGGGGCTTGACAAGGTAGATGTTGAGAAGATCCCACCAGTGAACTAGGAGATGTAGTTACAGAATAAGGGTCGCCCATTTAAAATTGAGATGCAAAGGGGTTGCTTCTCTCAGTAGAGTGAATATCTGGAATTCTTTATCCCAGAGACTTATGGAGATTAGAACATTGAAAGTAATGAAAGAAGAGGTAGATAAGAGTTTTGAAATATTGAGGAGTTGAGGGCTTTGAGGAGTTGGCACAAAAGAGGAGTCATGTCCTGGTAAATCAGCCATCATCTAATAGAATGGCAGGCAGGCTTGAGGGGCTGCATGGCCTACTGCTGCTCTTAATTCTAAGTAGGGGCGGCACGGTGGCTCAGTGGCTAGCACTGCTGTCTCACAGCACCAGGGACCTGGGTTCCATTCCAGTCTCGGGGAACTGTCTGCGTGGAGTTTGCACATTCTCCCTGTGTCTGCGTGGGTTTCCTCCGGGTGCTCTGGTTTCCTCCCACAGTCCAAAGATGTGCAGGCTCGGTGGATTGGCCGTGATAAATTGCCCGTAGTGTCCAGGGATGTGTACATTAGGTGGGTTATATGGGTCTGGGTGGGATGTTCCAAGGATCGGTGTGTACTTGTTGGGCAGAAGGGCCTGTTTCCACACTGTAGGGATTCTATTCTATTCTATATGAATTCTAATGTTTTTAATGTTTTTAGAAACATTAGTTAGGTTATCCTAGCTCCATCTAGTGTCAGAGATTGGTCACTGCAGGCAGACTCCCTGGACCACCAAAATTGACTGCTGTCTGGTGTCAAATAAAGCCCAGGACCACTGTTCAAATTTAGGTGGGAAGCGAAGAGCCAGAAGCAGAACCAACAATGAAAGGAAGACTACTCATTAGAGCATAAAGGTAGGAACTAGGGCAGGAAGCAGGGCCAGGACAAAGCAACACTGGGAAAACAAAGGGGAGTGAACAAGGGTGGGGTGAGAAGATGCTGTGACAGAACAAATTGAGAGAGGAAACTAGGAAAAAAAGACCAAGAGGAAAGCAGAACCCTTGCTCAGAGGCAAAACAAAAAGGAGAGGGTGTCTGCAATACAGCTCATGCTAGATGCTAGATGCCACTTTGCGATTTTGACAGATGCATTAACGCATGCAAAGAAAGCAGAAACAAAAATGGCAATGCAAAATGAAAAATTAGGTCCCAAAATAGTCACTATTACAACTAAGTAACATTAAGTGGGGCACCATTAAATGAGGATTATCTGAATAATCTACTTCAGTGACCAGTGACTTTGTAAAGGTCATGCTGGTGTACATTCTTGACTATTTGAAAATTGTTGTTTAGCAATACTGTTGCGTTATCATGATGAGGGCACCATGTACAAACAGTGTGAAAATGTGTAGCTCTTCAAACAGAGGGAGAATTGGGAGGACAAACCAAAGTGTACTGTGAACCTCACGTATTATGCAGTCACCATCAGATGACCAAGGGGTTAATGCTAATCCAAGAAAAGCTCGTAACCTAAAACAAAAACAGTAATTGCTGAAAAAACTCAGAAGGTCTAGCAGCATCTGTGGAGAGAAATCAGACTGAGTATTTCGGGTCCAGTAACCCTTCCTCAGAACAGGTGATGCTATGATTTAAGCCCACAGACAATAAAGAATTTTAATCGATAATATCGACAAAAGGCTTCCTTAAGATTTTATTGCTCCAGTGTCAAAATATCTGCACTCTTTGCCAATGCATTTCTAGAAAAGTAAGGGAAGTTATTTTTGAGGATTTAAATGGACTGTCCCTTAAACAGTTAAAAAGAATTTATTGAGATACTTGGGATTAGAATTTTCCTCAAAGTTAGAAAACCTGAAATTTTCCTAGGGGTGATCAAAGGTTTTACAGGGGGAAAGTGAAAGCATGAAGAGAATCCATTGCCAAAGATGACTATATTCTTTGCTCATTTGCATTTTTAATTGTGGTTTTAATACTACTAAAAGAATGTGGCTATTCCTTGTAACTAATTAGCTAACTAGAGTTTAGATTAGTTTGAAAGGTAATGTGGATTGCCACATTAAAGATTTATCTGGAGCCCAGTGTAGATAATTTTGGAAAAAGTATGAATTTACCTTGCAATACAGAGCTGTTTTCATTGTTGAAACAATTTTATGTTTTCGATTTGAAAGATCTAATAGAAACATTAAAATCCAAATTTGTAATACATTCAGCTCCAATTTATTGGCCCACTGGTAATTTTAGAAGAAGTTTAGAGCCTAACTGCCAAATATATCTGAGATAATCCTATGCCTTTTCTGATTTAATATAATGAAATACGTTTATAGATGGTCCTGAAATCTCAAAGTGCTATTTGGGAAATTGGTATAAATTTGTTTCAGTTTTGTTTTTTTCGCTAACACATGCCTTTGCTTGGACAAATATTCATCATGTGTTACATAATGTTGCATTTGCATAGTTCTGTTAGTGATTCTTTTGTTTGAGCTAGAGAAGAACAAAAATAAAAATCCAAATTGCAAATTCACAATTCTAGTATTTTGTCACGGAGTAGAATGCAGGTGTGGAATCCTTGGACAGGATGCAACTTCCTCATAGGTAAATCAGTGCCTAGTATGTAGTCTTCTTGAAGGTTTGGATTGGAATGAATAGTCTTATAGTCCTAGATTTTGTTATGGACCAGACCAAACCCCCTCAAAATATATAAAGAAGATAGTCTAGACCCTAACGTTTTCTTATTATAAAGGTACGTGTAAGGCGTTGCATTCTTGATGCAGTTCGATTGGTCAAACTACTCAAAGTTAAACAAAACACACTTTATTTTTACACTCCAGTTATAATACAGACAAAGTAAAAATAAAAGAATTGGCTTAACTGTAACTCTATTGAAATGCTTAAAAAAAATTATATATTAACTATTACTAATTAACTGTTCCAATATTGTAACATCTGATAAAAACATCCTTGGCAAAGGCAAATTCAGTAAAATAGATTGTCTCGCATACAATTCTAGCAGCAGGAAGAGAACCTCAGCTTTTAGCTGTTACAGAAAGAGAGTAAGAATTTCCACGTCCAGCTTCAAGAACCCAGAAAGCTGGTTCTGGGGGAGCTTGACCACATCCATTAGAGTGCTTTCATTGTTTCAATTTTTTAAAAGAAAACCCAAGGCCTCACAAGCTGTATATTATAATGGCTTTGAGCAAATTGCTCACAGCCTCTATCTCAATCTTTCTTCATTTAAAAAAAAGGACAAAATACAGATCTTAAAGCAATAATTTTGTCACATTTTGCTACACAGAAATGAACTTCTAATCATCAGTCTGATCTCTCATAAAGTAAGGCAGTTATGTGTTGAAGTTGTGATTCACCACTGGTGTATTAAAATGCTATCACAGCATACTCTTGTACAAGCCCCACCATTTGCTGCATTACCTTGTGTTCAAATTCATTTTTTGTACTGTAATGAAATTAATATATTCTATAAATTAATATGTAGTTATGTTTGTAATTTTCTTGTCATGAAAGTTTCAATAATTATTAGAAGGATAATTCAGCTGCATTTCTTATAGCTACCCATTTTTAACTACAGTAAGTATTGTCAGTATTTTTGGCCAGAAATAGCTATGTGTAAACATGTCTTTTTGGAGGGAGGGAGGAAACAGCAATTTTTAGCATTTAAAAGATCAGTATTAGTGTCTGCAGTAGGATAATTTCATTTACTTTGGAGCATGGCGGTAAAATAGTGTCTTTCCACGTTAATTACAGTATTAGGAACTGATTACACCATTTTGCCACTCAGCAAAACTGGTTCTGCCACCTCAGAACCTTCTGACATACAGAGGACTTGCATAAACTCTGGTAATTCTTAGTCTTTGCATTTTTGATGACAGAGTGAAATGATCCCAGGTAAAATGAATTTGGCAGGCTCACCTTACTTTTAGCCACTTGCAACTTCACAGCATGTAACTTGCTTGTCAAACTTAATGAGCCTGTACAAATGCCTGGCATGAGAAATTTGAAGAATGCATTTGGTGTAGATGGGAAAGCTTTTTTTCAGTCAGAGCTGAGACACACACATGAATAATAGTTGGAGCTGTGTAGTTGGTTTATCTGTGGTGGCATTTGACCTGACCTCAATTCTAGTTCCCAAAAATGAAAAACTATTCCCTACTGTGCTAAGGATGGTTGCAAGCTCACTTGGAAAATTAATTTTAAAAAAAACCCTCAACATTAAAGTTTTCCACAAGATGGACACAGTATAAAATTTGAAGGTGTCTTGCCCCATCAATGCTCCTTAACCTGAAACTGAAAAAGAATTTGAGCAATTGAAATTGGTTTAAAATGATCTGAAAATAAAAGTCTGGTATTGAAAGAGTGATATTGAAGTTGTTAAGTTCATAACAAAGCAACTGATTCACTCCTGTCCTTCAAAATAGGAAACTGCTCTTCATACCCAGTATTTAATTTCATTTACCAAAATGTTTAGCTCTTAACTGCCCTCTGAAGTGGCCTACCAAACAATTCAGTTGTAAATAAATCATTTAATCTCTTCTCATGGCCGGTATAGGCAATAATTGACAGGCTTGTGAGTGATCACCCGGTATCAAAGTTACTTTTTTATAATTTATTCATGGGATGTGGGCGTTGCTTTTTATTGTTCATCCCTAACTGCCCTTGAACTGAATGGCTTCATAGCTGTCCTGTGACGTAGCCTAAGAGTCAGTTTCTCTGCAATGGGCCTGAAGTTGCATGTAGGCCAGATATCTTTCCTGAAGAATATTAGTTTTATAAGTCAATGATAGTTTCACTGAGATTAGCTTTATATTCCAGATTTATTAATTGAATGCAGGTTCCACGAAGCACCATGGTGGGATTTGAACTCGTGTCTTCAGAGCATTACCCTGGTCTTCTGGATTATTAGCCTAGTGACATTTGTCAGTCTCCCCCTAAATTCCTAGCATTTGACCTGCTGTTGTAACCACTATTTATTTAGCTGCTTAAGTTCGGTTTTGGGTCAATGATAACTCTCGAGTAGTTGGTTGTAGGAGATACAGCGATAGTAATGCTCTTCAATGTCATGGTGGGGTAGTTAGATTCTGTCTGATTGAAGATGGTTATTGCTTGGACTTGGATGGCTTCAGCGTCTGTGGAGTCCTGACTGGTGTTGAACGTTGTGCAATCATCAACAAATGTCCCCAGTTTTTCCTAGTTTGAGGGAAGCAATGGAAGATGATTTGTCCTAGTCACTATTGGGAGGAATTTCTGTAGTGATGTCATATGACTGAATGATTGGTCTTTAACAAGCAATCACAACAATCTTCAGCAAATCATGAGTATGGAAAAATCTTTGTCCATTATGTAAATCTGCAGGAATACATGTACAGTTACAGCCATTAAAAATATTGCGAATTGGCCATTTTGATAACTGGTGCTCATTGTTCTCCGATTCCTTTAAAAGATTATGGTGATATGAACTAGCTGTCTATGACTGGATCTCATGCAAATGAACCCTCTCCACTTTCATGTAGACCAGGCAGCTGAATAATACCAAAATGTTACTTTGTTATTTTTATTGGTTTTGTATAAGCTGAAGACAGTATCCTCAGGTGCTGTACCTGGAGGTTTTGTGTCCCTTAGCACGAAACAGTGACCTCAATTCTTTCATCACTATTTGAGCAGTCCTGAGCAAACAGGACAGATGGGATTAGATTAGATCACATGGAACTCAGGGTGATCTTGCCAATGGATACAAAATTGGCTTAACATAAGGAGAAAGAGTGTGGTGGAGGAGAGTTGTTTTTCGGATTGGAAGTCTGTAACCCGTGGTGTTCCACAGGGATCAGTGCTGGGTCCGCATTTGTTTGTCGTTTATAAAAATGATTTAGATGAGAATGTGGAAGGGATGGTCGGTAGGTTGCGGATAATGCCGAAATTGGTGGTACCGTGAAGAAGGTTATCTAAGATTGCAAAGATTACAAAGAGATCTTGTTCCATTGGATCAGTGGGCTGAGGAGTGGCAGATGGAGTTTGATTTGGATAAATGCGAGGTATTGAATTTTGGTAAAACAAACAAAGGGCAGGACTTGTACAATTAAAAGTAGGACCTTGGATAATGTTGTAGGACAGAGAGACATAGGGGTTTAGGTACATAATTCTTTGAAGTTTGCGGACTTGGGATGTCGCGTTGAGGTTGTACAGGATGGTGGTGAGGCCTCTTCTGGAGTACTGAGTCCAGTTATAGTTGCCCTGTTATAGGAAGGCTATTATCATGCTGGAGAGGGTTCAGAAAAGATTAACCAGGACTTTTCCCGGCATGGAAGGTTTGAGTTACAGGGAGAGGCTGGAAAGGCTAGGACTTTTTTCACTGGAGTTTAGGAGGTTAAGGGGTGGACTTACGGATGTTTTTAAAGTCGTGAGAGGTATAGCTAAGGTGGGGGATTTCAAAACTAGGGTGCTTATTTTTAAGGTGAGAGGGGAAATGTTTAAAAAGGAAATGATGTAACTTTTTTTACAGAGTGGTTCGTGTGTGAAGTGAACCTCCAGAGGAAGTGGTTGAGGTGGGGACCATTAAAATGTTTATAACGTATTTGAATATATACATGAATAAGAGTCGTAGAGACATACAGCATGGAAACAGACTCTTCAGTCCATGCTGACCAAGTTTCCCAAATTAAACTAGTCCCATTTGGCTTCATTTGACCCATATCCCTCTAAACCTTTCATATTCATGTACCTACCCAAATATCTTTTAAATGTTGTAACTGTACCTGCATCTACCACTTCCCCTCGCAGTTCATTCCACAAACGAACCACCCTCTGTGTGAAAAAGTTGCCCATCTAGTCTCTTTCAAATATTTCTTTTCTCACTTTAAAAACATGTCCCCTAGTTTTGAACTGACCCACCGTGGGGAAAAGACCTTTGCTATTCATCTTATGGTACATGTTAAGGAACATTACAAGATAATCGCGTTCCTATTTACCATGCCAAATGGCACAACACATCACCTTCCAAGTTCTTCAAAGTTAGTTGTTTACACATGACAAGTCCTCACACAATATTGCAGCTCTTTAACCTTGATCCAGGTGTACCTGTACATCAACAGGGCACGTGTTTAGCATGCAAAATATAAATGATAGTTTGGCCACCTTCAACTTGTACAATCCTCACACATTAAATAACAGAAACATATAACAACTGGAATGATCCAGTCAATTACTAACACACAGGTTTACCTGTAAGTAGGATGCAAATTTGTCACTGTGAATCTGCTCCTTTACCTTTCATGCCAAGACAACACTTCCACTTGAAAAGCTTCCATATGAAAATTTATCTGAATAGCCACAGATGTATAAACAGTTGCTGCAGACCTCTGTAGACTCTGGATATCTTGTAAAAAAGAAAGGTTTGGAGGGATATTGGCCAAGTGCAGGCAGTTTGAGACTAGTTTACTTTGGGATTATGGTTGGCATGGATTGGTTGAACTGAAGAATCTGTTTCCGTGCTGTATGACTCTGACAGCAGCTAAATAATGGAACTCTGTTTTTACTCTTGCAACTCAAAAGGTTTTTTTTAAAGAAACTAATTGCCTTGATTTTCCTGTCTCTGCTAGGTACCCCCTTCTCCTCCGTCTCCTTTGTAAGCTCATAACCCATGTTTTTGTGCATGTACTTCTTTTACATTTTGTTTTTCTTGAACATAATAAAACTATACGATCTTTTACTCCAAAAAAATTGTCTAAATCTGTTGGAAAGAGATGTCTGTGCCGCCCTTGTGGACTATGGCTAATCACTTTATTTGGCAACCTCATACGTCAAGCACACTTATATCACACTGCAGCTGTCAGTGGTTTTGAATTGCTGAGATGACAATTCTGTGTAACCAATATTGTAAATGACATATAAATGGTGATCAATTTCTACAAAACAGAACTGACTGCTTGCTAGAAGTGGCACAGGGACAGAATCTGATTCCCATTTGTTAACCCTAAGTCCCAGCTTCCTTCTTTGCTTATGGCTTCAGATTTTTTTTTTGACTTTTTTTTATACTTTACCTATACACCAGTTTATTTGTTGACTAAGTTTAGGGGATTTGCACTGATGTTGTGCATGAGTAAAATGGTGACATTTATTGATGTTATGGTGTGTATTCATGTGTCTCTCATCATTACATTAAATGGTTAGGAAAAGACTTGGAGTTTTGTGCCTCTTTTTTATTGTAAACTTAAAGTATAATTTATATATTTTAAAATTTTAAACATATATGAAAAAAAGCAAATCTGACAATCTGGTCATGAATCCAGCATAGTATTTTACTGTCTATAATTTAGTAAAACAAAATGTGAAGTTGCACCAGAGTAAAAGCATTTAATGGATGTCAAAATATGTTCAACAATAGTCCACATTTCACAGTATATATTGTGGGAGAATCGCAGAATTGTGTGTAATATGAGCAGAAGTACCAGCTCAAAATTTTCAGTAATGTTAAGTAGGTGGAGCGTGGGGTGCTTTTGCCCATTGTCCGTCTATGCTGTTTCTGGATAGGGATTTGAAGGACTCGTTACATCACAGAGGGAGCACAGAAAATTCAGTAGCACACAAGGACAAAGTCTGTAGTTCCTTGAGGATGATGTTTTATACAGAGCAGAATTTGAGGATATATTCTGAAATGTTTAAAAAAAAAAGGTTAATTATTGAGTCCAGACCATCACCACAACATGCATCTCTTTCTTTCCAGCTAAGCAGTAGTGGGCTTTCCACTGCTACTTTGGTGCACTGTCTTCAGTTTGTTGTAATTGAGTTTGAAGTTGAGGAATCTTCTAGAAACTGGCTCCCCATTGTTAGTTAAATATGCGAGGATGGTCAAAAATCATTGCCTGTGGAAATTCATTTGTTGTGCTGGCAATGGTGAAAATCTGGTGGCAGGTCTCTGTCCTGTTTTCCATTCATTTCGTTTCCAGATTTTGGGCAATATGGCAGTGGAAAATGCAGCTCACAGTATTGCAGATATCAACAACATCAGAACACAGTTAATCCTCTGCATTCAATAATGTAAAATTACGTTTTCATCTCACTATTACTTGTGCATTTTTGGTCGCATTTTTGGATAATCCAGTTATCAGAAATAAGCAACAAGTGTTCTGCCACTTTGCTGCCAGCAGAGGGCAGAATTTTGTTTTTGGACAGACAGGAATCCCAAATGTTGAAGCTACAAACAAATTAATTAATTTATTTTACACAAGATTGTTTTTAACTCACAAGTCAGTTAAAAATACGTACTCAAAAGCTGCATTGAATATACCTATCCTGTTCTAAGTTATATTTGTCGGAATTTGATATGAGATTAAAAATTAAAACAAACTGAATAAATTTTTGTCAGGTTTGAAATGTTCAGATTTTAACATTTTACTGCTTGCCCTCAAATGACCCATTGTAAACCATAGATAATAGGGAAACTTGAATCTTGTTCACAATTCAAAACAGCAATGGGTTCGTGCTTTAGTTAAAGGGGTTGGAGCACCATCTGAATGCTGTTTCTGCTTTTTCTGCAGAAGCATTAAACTGTTTAAAGTACATGGATAAACAACTTCATAAAAATAGTGTTCAGCATAATTCTATGCAAATCCATTAAACGTCTGCGCAGTAATTTCGCAAGACATTTCTACTGTGAAGTTGTAAAGCCCAGAATTCACTTTAGCGTAAATAAGATGACTGTTTTGCAATAAGATGCTGTGATGGGAAAGTGTTACTGTTTAAACTATAAAAGTTAATTTTAAAGTACATGTAGCATTGCATATGTAGGATAAGAGACACTGAAACTCAGGCTGTTGACAAGAATGTGATAGGAGAGGTTCACTGCTTGTGATTTCACCAAAAGATACCTTGAGGATCATTTAGGATAAATTCAAAGAATTATATCTTGATATTTCTCCGAAAAAGAGGAAAATCTTGATTAGTTTTAGATTAATAAATGTAAAATTTCACCAACAAAAAGTCAGTTTATTCAATTCTTTTTGTGTTTTAAGTGCTGTGTATAATTACAAGAGTGTAAAATTACTGTATCTCCAAAATTATGAATACACAGTTTTTTAATCACAATGACTAGTTTTGTGGATTTGAATGAACAAGCTGTTAGTTTTAGTGGTGTGTCGGTGGGTAACTACTGAAAGTTCACTCTGTTATGTGCTATTTTAGGTTATTGGCTCTTGCTGCGGTATTGTTAAAGCAAAACGTACGCCATTCAGACAGCAACTTCCTGATTGCCACATTACAGTTGCTGCAATTGGCTGTCTGATTTACTTCTCAATGATAGATATCTTCACTCTCATTTTTAAGTGTGATATCTAATCTTGTACCCATCACTGTCACTGACACAATCTGCTCTTACTAGACACTGGAAATCTTTGGTCTATATCATTCAGGAAGCACAAAATGTGATGGTTAGTAGATTTAGAGAGGTGGTTACATGGCCAGTTCAGTTCTGGGTCTGTTCTGGGACCTCTGCTTTCTGTGATCTTTATAAATGATTTGGATGAGGAAGTGGAAGGGTGGGTTAGTAAGTTTGCCAATGACACGAAGGTTAGTGGAGTTGTGGACAGCGTGGAGGGCTGTTGTAGGTGGCAACGGGACATTGACAGGATGCAGAGCTGGGCAAAGAAGTGGCAGATGAAATTCAATCCAGAAAAGCGTGAAGTGATTCATTTTGGAAGGTCAAATTTGAGTGCAGAATACAGGTTAATGGCAGGATTCTCGGCAGTGTGGAGGAACAGAGGGATCTTGGGGTCCACATCGATAGATCTCTCAAAGATGCGACCCAAGTTGATAGGATTGTAAAGAAGGTGTATGGTGTGTTGGCTTTCATTGGCAGGGGAATTGAGTTTAAGAGCCGTGAGGTTATGCTGCAGCTCTATAAAACTCTGGTTGGACTACACTTGGAATATTATGTTCAGTTCCGGTCACCTCATTATAGGAAAGATGTGGAAGCTTTAGAGAGGGTGCAGAGGAGATTTACCAGGATGCTGCCTGGACTGGAGGGCAGGTCTTATGAGGAAAAGTTGAGGGAGCTAGGGCTTTTTTCATTGGAGCGAAGAAGGATGAGAGGTGACTTGATACAGGTTTACAAGATGATGAGAGGCATAGATAGAGTGGATAGTCAGAGACTTTTTCCCAGGGTGGAAATGACTGTTACGAGGGGGCATAATTTTAAGGTGATTGGAGGAAGGTACAGGGGAGATGTCAGAGGTAGGTTCTTCACACAGAGAGTGGTGGGTGTGTGGAATGCGCTGCTGGCAGTGGTAGTGGAGTCAGATACTTTAGAGACTTTTAAGTGACTCTTGGATAGGCACATGGATGATAGTAAAATGTAGGGTATGCAGGGTAGTTTGATCTTAGAGTAGGATAATAGGTCAGCACAACATCGTGGGCTGAAGGGCCTGTACTGTGCTGTGCTGTACTGTTCTATGTTCTGTGTTCAGTCAGATTGATGGGTGACTGTCAGGAGAGGTGAGAAGGTAGTTCGGGAGTCTCCTGTGTCTATTCTCATCTCAAACAGATATACTGTTTTGGGCATTGTTGACGGTGATTGCCTCTTAGAGAAAATTAGAAGTGAGAGAAGGGAGAGTGAGAAGGTGGAAGTTGTTGAACACATTGGTAAGAATGACCTAATTAGGGAAGGGTTCGAGGCTTTGCAGAGTAAATATAGCAAGTTAGGTAGAACCTTAAAAAGCAGAACCTCAAAGGTAGTAATCTCTGGATTATTCCTAGTGCCACATGCTAGTGAGAGTAGGAATAGGAAGGTAGGGCAGATAAATCGATGGCTAAGGAGATGGTGCAGTGGGCAAGGATTGAGATTTTGGATCATTGGGATCTCGTCTAGCAGTGAGAATAAAAAGATAGATGAGGATAGTTCTGAATTAAAGAAGAACAAGTTAATTAGAAAAGGCAAGCAAGAGGAAGTCAGAGAACAAGGTGAATCTGAAGAATTAAATGGCATTTCTTTCAATGCAAGGGACCTTACAGGAAAGGCAAATGCACTCAGGGCATGTATGGGAACATGGAATTGAAACATCATAGCTATTACAGAAACATGACTGAGGGAGGGACAGGACTGGCAGCTCAATATTCCAGGATTTAATGCTATAGGAAGGATAGAAAGGGAGGCAAGAGAAGATGGGGAGTTGCATTTTTGATGAAGGAAAACCTTACAGCTGTACTTGGAGAAAATATTTCTGAGGAATTGTCCCAGGAAGCTATATGGTTGGAACTTGGAAATGAGCAGGAGATGATCACGTTTATGGGATTGTACTGCCAGCCCCAAAATCATCAGAAGAAAATTGAGGGACAAATGTGTAGGGAGATCTCAGATTTGTCTAAGAATAGTAGGGTTTAATAGTAGGCAATTTTAATTTTCCAAACAGAGACTGGGGCTGCGACAGTGTTAGGGGCATGGATGGTGAGGAATTTTTTGAATATATTCAAGAAAATTTTCTTTATCAATGTATAGATGTACCTACTAGAGAAGGAGCAAAACTTGACCTTCTCCTGGGAAATAAGGCAGGCAAGTGACTGAAGTGTTAGCGGAGGAGCACTTTGGGACCAGTGATCATAATTCTAGTGGTTTTAAAATAGTTATGGAAAAGGATAGGCTTTGTATAAGAGTTAAAGCTCTTAATTGGAGTAAGGCAAATTTTGAATGTTTGAGACAGGAATTTTCAAGCATTGATTGGAGTATACCATTCCCAGATACATGGATGACTGGCAAGTGGGAGGCTTTCAAAAGTGAGATAAGGTGAGTTCAGAGCCATTATGTTCCTATTAGAGTGAAGGGTAAGGCTGGTAAGAGTAGGGAATAATGGATGAATAAAAATATTGCGTGTTCTGGTCAAGAATAAGGAGGGGTCATATATTAGATATAGACAACTGGGATCAAGCGAATCTCCTGAAGAGTATAAGGGCTGTAGGGGCATTCTTAAGCGGGAAATCAGCAGAGCAAAAAGGGGATATAAGATAGATTTGGCAGATAAGATTAAGGATAATGCAAAAAGATTCTACACATACGTTGAGAACAAAAGAACAACTGGAGAGAGAATAGGGCCCCTTAAAGATCAACAAGGTTGTCTATGTGTGGAACCACAGGAGATGGGAGAGATACTCATATTTTGTGTCAGTTTTTGCCGTGAAGAAAGTAATGGAGGCTAGTGAATTTAGGGTAATAAATATTGATGCCTTGAAAACAGTCCACATTACAGAAGAAGAGGAGCTTAAAGGTGGATAAATCTTTGAGACCTGATCAAGTGTATCCCAGGATATTGTGGGAAGTTGGGGAAGAAATTGTGGGTTCCTAACAGAGATATCTGTGTCATCTACACCTGCTAGTGAGGTGCTGGAGGACTGGAGGGTGGCTGATGTTATCTTTTTATTGAAGAAAGATTGTAAGGAGAAGCCTAGGAACTGTAGACCAGTGAGTCTGACATTAGTGTGGTTAAGTTATTAGGAGGGATTCTGAGAGACAGGATTTACATGCATTTGGAGAGGCTAAGACTGATTAGGGATAGTCAGTTTGGCTTTATGCATGGATAGTCATGTCTCATAAACTTGATTGAGTTTTTTGAGGATGTAACCAAAAATATTGATGAGGGCAGAGCAGTCGACGTTTTCTACATGGACTTTAGTAGAACCTTTGACAAGATTCCGCATGGCAGACTAATTAATAAAGTTAGATCACGTGAGATTCTGGGAGAGCTGGCCAACTGGATACAAAATTGGCTTGCTATAGGAGATTGAGTGGTGGTGGAGGGTTGTTTCTGGGGCTGGATGCCTATGACCAGCTGTGTTCTGCAAGTATCGCTGCTGGGTCCGTTTTTGTTTGTCATTTATGTAAATGATTTGGATGAGAATTTCGGAGGCATGGCTACTAAGTTTGCAGATGACACCATAATTGGTGGTAGTTGACAACAAAGAAGGTTATCTAAGATTACAAAGGGCCAATGGGCTGAGGAGTGGCAGACTGAGTTTAATTTTGATAAATGCCAGGTATTGCATTTTGGTAAAACAAATAAGGGCAGGTCTTATACAGTTAATGGTAGGGTGCTGGGTGGTGTTATTGAACAGAGAGACCTAGGGGTTCAGCTATATAGAACCTTGAAAGTTGCATGATAGATAGACAGGGTGGTTTTGAAGGCATTTAACACTCTTGCCGCCTTTGCTCAAATCATTGAATATAGGAGTTGGGATATCATGTTGGGGTTGTACAGGATACTGGTGTGGCCATTTTTGGAGCACTGTGTACAGTTCTGGTTGCCCTGCTATAGGAAGGATATGATTAAATTGGAGCAAGGATATTGCTAGGACTGAAGAGTTTGAGTTATAAGGATGGTCTGGGACTTTTTTCACTGGAGCATAGGAGGTTGAGGGTGACCTTAAAGGTTTATAAAATCATGAGGGGCATAGATAAGGTGAATAGCAAAGGTCTTTTCCCTTGGGTGGATGGGCGGGCATATTTTTAAGGCGAAAGGAAAAAGATTTAAAAGGGACCTGAGGGGCAACTTTTTCAGACACAGGGTGGTTTGTGTGTGGAATAAACTGCCAAATGACATGGTAGGTGCACATACAGTTACATCATTTAAAAGACATTTAGATGGGTACATGAATAGAAGAGGTTTAGCAGGATATGGGCCAAATGCAGGCAAGTGGGACGAGTTTAGTTTGGTAAACTCGGTTGGCATGGATGAGTTCGACTGAAGGTTCTGTTTCCATGCTGTATGACTCTATGACTCTATCTAATACTTCAGATATCCAGATTCAAATTTTTAAAGCAAGTAAGCATACAAGACCATTATGACACTGAATTCTGTTTTAAAACAAGACCACGCATTGCAGTTTCACTGTGTGTCTTTGGCTGGTAGTTTTGAAATGATTGCTCACTTCAGTCAAAGGGTGGTAAACGTCCAGATATTGTTTTGTGAGTAAACATGGCATTAAGTAAACAATTAAATTTGTCCAGCTTGTATTTTTATAAGTATTTTACCAATTAAAGACCATTTGAAAGTTTAGTGATTTTAATAAGTTCTATTTAATTGTAAAGTAAGTACCAATTGTAGTTTGTAATTATGGCAAGAGGTAAATTCAGATCATATATTGTTAGAATCTTGACTTTGTGACTGGCAATGTAATCTTGTATCTGTAATACTAGCACAACATCCACTGAACATATTCCAGCCTCAAGTTCTAACTGACATGAAGTCATCAGTTAATGCAGCACGGTCATGCTCCTTAGCATCAGAGATATTTTTTCAACAGATAACTGGACCAACAAGCCACCGATAGCTTCTTCCTAGGGAGACTGCAGGAATATTTCTGTCATGAAGCTGTCTCTATAAATCTGGCCTGTATTTTTAGTCTTGGTGCTGCTCAAGTAATCTGTTGACCGAAAATGGTATTGTTCTGTGAAAGAGGTACTTAATGTCGTTTGTTGCGCGGTGGAAGGACCCCAGCCAACAGGGCAATGTAAGCAATATATAATGTCTAATAGTTAAAATTCTTTCAGCTGGAAGAAAGAAGGGTCCTTGGTGAAAGTCCAAGAATTTTATCCAATTGTGCTTTTTCTCTGCACTTTTTTTAAAAACTAAATTCTTACTTTCTGGTGCGTATGTGGATTTTTTTTGCTTTTTTTTAAAGCACGTGCTTTGACATCTATTGCGTTACACTGCCATAAGGTCAACCTGCTCAACTATTTCGACCATCGAATGTCATGTTTATGAAGCAGCATTAAGCCATCGCTGGCCTGTTAAGGAATGGAAAATAATTCCTTTCCCTTATAATTTTTATTTGACATCTACTCCGGAGCTGTAAGAATGGTAGTGGAAATAACTAACCCCATTCCAATTTCAGGAAGGATGACATTTCATTTATTCCCTTATACGTATTTAACTGGCACAAAAGAGGCATTTAGATTTGGATGAAATGTTTCCTAAGTAGTATTATGCCGTGTTTTGGTTTGGACAAGAGCCTTGTTATTTTTGTAAGGTCATTGAAAGTTCATGGCAACATGATATTTGAGTTCATCTGAAATAGATACCACATTAATTCACCTAAAATTTGAGCTGAATCCCATCTCCTGCCGAGCAGTGATGGTGAAGTGTGCAGACTGTTTTACAAGCAAAAAAGGTGGAATATCCTAAATGATTTAACAGAAAATGCTTGGATCCTGTGAAATTATAAATATATATTTTGTTTTGTATCGTGTTTAAATGAAAAATGTTAATGATTTTTGTGAAAACTGGACGTAGTGCAATGATTATCAAGTAACCTTGGGGATTGCTAGTGAAGCTACAAAAAATTTCAAATTGCTTAGAAACATTTATACCAATGCATTGTGAATACAAAATAAGTTTGTTCATGGTTAAGATCTTCTGTGTGTATAATTCTTTTTCCTGAATGTGTCAAATTTAAAAAAAAATATTCTTGGGATGGGGATGTCACTGACAAGGTCAGTATTTACTGCCCATGATTAAGTGTTTTGAAAAGTTGGTAGTAGGCCTTCTTTCTTGAATTGAATGATTCAATACAATGAGTAACTTAATCCATCATTTTCAACCATGTTTACATGATACTGAAGTCAATTATAGACCACTAAAGGATAAAGGCAGTACATTTCCTTTGTAAAGAATATTTCGGCTGTTATGACCATCTAACGGTTTCATCACCACTTTTATTGATAGATCATGCTCGTTGTAAAAATAAATTGACACTCTCAAGTATCATGTTGAAATTCAAATGAATGTTCTCTCTTTAGTCCATTTGTCCAGTAAGGTCAGCCGCTCCATCACATCACCTGAGGTATTATCATCGTTTTTTGCATTATCTGAATATAAAAACTAGAACAAGAGTAGGCAATTTTGCCCTTTTGAGCCTGCTTCACCATTAAATGTGATGATGCTGATCATCCAATTCAGTACCCCGTCTCTGCTTTCTCCCCATACTTTTTTTTAGTAACAATTTGACGAGTTGCTTAATTGCATGCGTATCATCAGTCCCAAGTTGTTTTAGTTTGCACTAAGACAGAAGTTGCAGTGTACCAGTGAGATTTCACAAAATTGCTTTTTAACCTGAATGTACCTTCCTTGTCCTGATTTAAGTCCACCTATCCATTCCAACTTCTTGTGTTCACAATTCCCTCATGTGTCATATCCTACTTTGACTCTCTCTCAAACTGAAGCATAAGATAGGAATCGATGCAACAAAGGCTATGAGTCCTGAAAACATTCTGGCAGTAGTACTGAAGACATGAGCTTTAAAACTAGCTGTGCCCCTTTTACAAGCTATTGCAGTACAGTTACAACGCTGACATCTACCCAACAATGTGGAAAATTATCCAGACAGGTCCTGTACACACAAGCAGAACAAATTCAACCTGGCCAGTTACCATCTTATCAGTCTACTCGTGCTTATCAGTAAAATGCAGGAACGGTTCATCAACATTGCCATCAAGCAGTTCTTGCAGAGGCATGACCTGCTTACCATCATTCAGTTACTGACCTCATTACAGCTCATGTGCAAATTTAGACAAAAGAGCTAAACTATACAGGTGAGTTGAGAATGACTGTCCCAAATCAACATTTAACTGATGCATCAAGGAGGTGAGCAAAATGGGAATCAGTGGAAATCACCAGGTGTGGAGTGGGGGGGGGGCGGGGGATTCTCTCCAACCCTCATATCTAGCACATATCATCTCAGTTCCAGAACATCCCTGCAGGAGTTCTTCATGGTTGACAATTTTTAATCAATCTATTCAGAGATCTTATTATTCTTTGCAGTACATGGTAGTTGAACCTGGGCCTCCTTGCTTAGAGGTTAAGACACTCTCACTGAACCACAAGAGCCAGGGCAGTAACCTAGACCCAACTACCTTAGGCTGCTTCATCAAACTTTCCTTCATCATAAGATCAGAATTGGAGACCTTTGCTAATGTTTGCTTAATGTTCAGCAGCATTTGCTGAAGCAATCCATGTCCATATACAGCAAGACCAGGACAACATTCAGGTTTCGGGTACTATGTTAGGTGCCAAGAAATGATCACCTCCAAAAAGAGAGAATCTAATAATCACCCTTGACATTCAGTGGTATTGCCAATGCTTAACCTCCCACTATCAACATACTGGGGTGACTATTGACCAGAAACTGAAGTGGACCAGCTATCTAAATACCATGGCTATAAGATCAGATCTGAGGCTCGTAATCCAGTGGTGAGCAAGTCCTGTCCACCATCTACAAGGCACAAATCAGGAGTGTGATAGAATACTCCTGGATGAGTACAGCACTAGGAATACCCAAGAAGCTTGACACCATCCAAGACAAAAGCACCTGCTTGATTGGCACCTTATCCATTGACAATCACTCCCTCCACTACTGACAGTCAGTAGCAGCAGTGTGTATCGTTTACAAGATGCACTGCAGAAATTTATCAAGGTTTCTTAGACAGTAGCATCCAAACCCCTGACTTCTGCAACCTGGAAGGACAGGGCAGCAGATACATTGGAACACCATAATCTGCAAATTCTCACATACAAGCCTGACTTGGAACTATATAATCATTCCTTCTCTGTTGCTGGGTCAGAACTCTGTTCCGAACAATGCTAGATAACCCTATACCCTAAGGACTGTGATGGTTCAAGAATACAGCTCATGACCATCATTTTCAGGACAATTAAGGTTAGACAATAAATGCTGGCTTAGTCAGTGACCCACCATATTCCATGAACAAATTTTAAAAAAAGAAGCATGATGTAAATCTTGTGTCTCAGTGCAGAAAATGGAATTTCAAACCATGATCCTGAACTGTTTTCACATTGGGATGTTAGTACTTTTGCTGTTTAATTCCATATTCTTTAAGTGGCATTTGAGCTCCCAATATTTGTATTATTTACTGTAACTTCAGTTAGTTGATTCTTTTCATGGGAAATGTAAAGAAAAGCTGTTGGACGACCATTCCCTACAGATTGTGGAACTGCAGTTTGGGACTGGATGTGCCAACTTCTCCATCTGTTCAAGATAGTCCATATGGCTGCACGCTGAACACCGATTAAAAGAAAATCTTGCATTTATTTTATTCATTTCATAATCACAGGATTGCACAAAGCACTTTAAAGCTAATAAAATACTTTTTGAAGTGCAGACCCTGTTATAATATAGGAGTCACAACAGTCAGTTTTCCACACAGCAAGTTCCCATTAACAACAATGTGATATTGGCCAGATAATCCATTTTTTGTGATGTTGATTTGAAGGATAAATATTGATCAGGAACCAGGAATAACCCTCTTGTTCATCATCTACTGGAAATGTTTTTCAAATGTGCTTGAATATCAGTTATGGTCAATATTTAAAATAAAAATATTAATTCTGGCAGATTCAGTATCTTAAATTCCCACATAAAATGAATAAAAATTATGATAATGCACCTAAAGGTTGCTAATCTGCCCTTGGAATCCATTAATTACTCATTCAGGAAAATACTGTATTGAATAAAATTTGAACCTGGGATCATTGTCGCCTCTCTCTGGCTTTGCTACCTGCTGAATTGTGGCTTCACCATATGATCCATTATGGGAGCAAAATAATGCATTTGGGGTAAAAGTCAGAACTTTCATAACAGCATTTTGATACAAGATCCTACATCAGCTAAGTGTTTTTCAGGAAAGAAATCATTTTATTGCCAAATTGAACATGCGGTAAACAGTGATGGCTACTTTATTTTTTCATAATGTGTGATTTTTAAATCATATGCACTTAAAATAATTTAAATGAAATTGTTACAAACTGTGACTGAAATTAACTTTGTTATATTTTTAAAGCTTTAGTAAATCTAAAGCACGTAAAGCTCTCTGTAACAGTAAATATGATGTGTTTTTCCTACTAATAATAGAGAAAATATTTTGTTTTGTTTTAAAAGATCTGCCACCAGTGGTTTTGTGCCAGAAATGTGGCTGAGGCTGTGATTTGCCTTGTGAAAATATGCTGGATCCTAGACCAGTAACAAAGAATCTCATTTTCACAGTTGTAGGACTATACACCTGTAACTTTGTTTTCTATCTGCTTCAGCCCCTGATGTACCATTTGAATTAAATACTACACATGTTGTATGTGTGGTTACTTGCAAGAACCCCTATATTGCAGATTCGATGAAACAAATTTTAAAAATGAAATGCATGCAAATGTTAATGGCTAGGCATTGATAGGCTGAGAATCTAAATTAGTACTTCACATGTACTCTCATTCTCCTTAAAAGGTATTTCTGAAAGGCACTCTTGAATGTAGCAATTACTGAAATTGATGGATGACTATATGCTGAGAATGCAGTGTATAACTTGCTAAGTGTTTAAACATTGAAGTACTTTTAATATGAAAGAATAATGCTTGATGTAATTCATATGTTCTAGGAAAGCTAAATAGATAACTTACGGCCTATATTTAATTATGACATGCATTCCAGCCTGTAGAGGTAATACAGTTAATGTGACTGTGACTCCCAACTGTATAGAATAGAAGCAGTAGGTGGCAGTAGAATATCACAATTTCTGAGCACAGCTGTTTAACTTGAACTTAGTTATCTTGTTGTGATAAGGTCTTCTTCCTATGCTTGGTCTTAACTGAATAGTGAGAGTAAACCTGCAAATTTGCATTGGTAAATTTCCTCATTACCTTTTACCTCAAAATGGAGGGGGACAATTAGAAAGTGTTCCTACTCCTGATCTTGTATCCACTGACTGATGCATGTAGGAGCAGAACAGACACTTTTTCAGTTTCCCTAATGAATGAATCTTACTTGTTGCCTATGTTGACTTGTAAACTGCTTGCTTGGACTAGCTACTGAATTTTCTAGTATTTGTAGAATTGTACCTCAGCAAAGTCAGCCCTTTCAAGGAATGAAAGCAGAAAATTGGAAATCTCTAGCAGCTTGGCTACTGCAAGCCCTGTAAAATAAAGTGGTGTATGGTTATTTTAAACAGTATTCAACCTCCATTGCCTTTTGTAGAAACCTTGATATAATGTTATCTTTAAGTGTGCATGTGAACCAGTTATATTTAGAAACAATTGCTGTATTAATTTCTGCTTCAGATGAACTAGTCCAGTCTTAGGATAGAAGACTGTTTTTTATCATTTACATGTATCAGATGTGTTCACTGTTTCTATACCAGTAATTTACAGACAAAATAAAATCTAGAACAAGTAAAAATTGTTTCCGATACCCTTGATTTGTAACTTTTTTTTGAATTGTTCAAACAGATTTCTATGTCACTAGATCCCTCTATGATTTCATTGATGTTGTTCAAAATATTGACCTATTTTCCTATAACAATACCTTTTAATAAAGAAGTTTTATTTTTGATACATTTGTGTAACTACGTATTAATTGAAGATGTTGTCTTTTCCATAAGATGGGGTATTTCAAGACTAGGGGGCACATTTTTAAGATGAGAGGAGAAAGATATAAAAAAGACATGAGGCACATTTTTTACACAGTGTGCTTCATGTGTGAAATTAACCTCCTACTGAAGTGGTTGGTGTGGGTACAGTTACAATGTTTAAAAGACATTTGGATGGATATATGAATAGGAAATGTTTGGACAGATATGGGCCAGGAGCAGGCAGGTGAGACTAGTTTAGTTTGGGATTACATTCGGCATGGACTAGTTAGAGCGAAGGGTCTGTTTCCGTGCTGTATGACTCTATGGCTGTATGTATTGCAAATTCCTTCTGCTTCAACAGACTGACATGACAGCAGCAAGAACCATTTGCACCAAGGTGCGTTAGCAATAGCATGACATACAGTGTTGTACAAGAGAGCCTCTAAATACTAAATGTTTCAACAAGAATTTGGAACATGGTGGATATGGTTCATACAGGTTCAGTGGTGTGCCAAAGTCATAAATAATAGATCAAGTTTTTATCAGAAATAAGACAGCTAAAATTTCAAATGAATAGATCACTCTTCATCAGATACCTCATCATCAGATACCTGATAATTTCTTTGAAGTAGTCCTCAGTACTTGTTTTAAGGGTTTGTGGATTGTGGTGAAGTGTTCATTTTGTAGGACAGGTATTGGGAAAATCATAGATGTATTAGAGAATGGGAAGAAATCTCATGGCATTATTAATTTAGCACCTGTTGCAATGCGAAAATGTTTGTTAACTAGAGCTGACTGATTATAACATTAAGATTTTTAATTTGTGATGAAATAGTTATAAAAGGATTAACAACTTTGGTTCAATAAGACATATTTTGTAGTTGATTTGAAAAATGTGTACATATATAAGATGTTTATCTTAGATGAAAAAAGCATAACATTTGTATTTCATTGACAATGAAGGTGTCCTTAATTCTCATATCAATTCATCCAATGTTTATTATGTTCACCAAATGTTTTACATCTTAAGGTTCAAATTGTTTTTTTCTAAATTGGAATTTATATTAATCTTTGCATTTAATAGTACTTCAGGTATCCAAAACTATTTATACAGATCAAGTTTCCAAATAGAAAATGGTTTTCAAACTGGAGAAAACTATAGGAGTATGGAGAATTATGTCTTAATAACATTGCAGACGAGCTGGAAAGCTGCTGTCTTTTGACTTTTTTGTATTCCGTTCCCAATCAACACATTAGTTGTTAATGCACATGGCATTTCTTTCAGCTGGATTTCACTACAAATTGCAATATGAGATCTGATTGAGCAAATAGACATAAAATGATTGATGTGTTGATGATGAAGGGGCGATCTGCTTTGCCGTTAAGATGCTTCTTGTGGTGACTTGTATAGGATTTCTCATTTCCCAAATTATGGTCTTAGTATGCTGAGTTTTGATTACTATGTTTCAAACAAATGTAACTGTTCTTAACAATTGTTAAGACTGTATACTTGTTAATATAATATTACAAATTATTCCTTAACTTTAATAGATTAGAAAGCAACAAATTTTGACTGGTCCAGTTTTCTTAGGTGAGTCCCTCCCAAACTTTTCCCCACTGTGAACCCATCTTGAGGCTTGCAAAATGTTGTGACCTCCTAGTGAGAGCTGAAAGAACAGGAAGAGGGGAGCAGAGAACAGCGGCTGGTTGGAGAGGGAACGCAGCTGTTCTAACCTGGTCAGAGCTCCAAAGAGCTGCTTTAGAGCTCATGGCCTCAAACTTTCAGCAAATCCCCTCACCTAGAAAGCCCTGTCTTAGCTTTCTTATGGCATCAAGCATGACTTGTTTCCAGTTCAATATGGTGGGTTCTTAGGTGCTGGTTAAGTACATTTTGTCACCTGCAGGCTATGGCACATGTGGTGTTTGAAGGATGAAGCAGATTAGGTGTTTAGAAATTTGTTTGCTCTCTTTGATGCCTGACTTTGCCTTTGCATGTTCATGGAGAAATCTTTCCTTTTTTGGTGCTTTGCTGAATAAGCCTTCTGTTTTGTTAGTCACAAGCAAAGACTCCCACAAGTTGGTGATATCTCTTCAGGGCTGTTTTCAGGACATCTCTGAAGTGTTTCTGCAGACCTCCAGTGAGCTTCCTGCTGCAACCATGTTCTGAGTAGAACAGTGGCTTCAAGAGTTCAGTGTTAGGCATAGGAACAGCATGTTCTGATGCCCCGTCGAGCTGTTTTTGAGTGATTTGCACCCCAGTGGTAAGCATGTTGGCTTGAGAGAGGATGCTGCTGATTAACTGCCTTTCTTGTCTCTGAATTTGAAGAATCTTTTGAAGATACTGCTGATAGAACATTTCCAGGGCTCTGAGGTATCTCTTGTATCTTGTCCAAGTCTCCAGTGCATTGACCAGTACAGAGATCACTGCCCGGCAAGCTGTTACCTCATTCTTGGTTTTGAAATCCTGGTCTTCCAACACTACCTCACTTAGTTGGCTCAAGACTGATTTGACTTTTGGAGCTGATGAAAACCCTGCTGAAACACAGTGGAGATAGACTCTTCGCATGGCAGCATATGCTGATATCCTTTATCTGGGAAAAGAATGCATGCTATGGAATCTCAAGGACTTTGTGATTGCAAAGATATTCAAGCAGGTAGATAAGCCTGATTGGAGTAGCTACCGATGAGAATTCCTGTCATCTACCACAGGGAAGATTACGGTAACGATCGAGGTCCTTCTAGAGTCACAGTGCAATTTTTGCCTGTTGACAGGCACCACAGGCATAGTACTAAATATGGGCTCATGAAAACCTTTGATTCATAACTGCAAAGGCTTATGGGGTGTTCTCCTTAAGTTTGGCTGCCCTTGGAAATTTATCACTGTCCAACACCTACTCCATGATCCTCACCAGTGAAACCACCATAGACTCTATATTAGTGAAGACTGGGATCAAAGTTCAGCCATTTCACCAACACACTTTTCCATGTTACTTCGTTCCCTACTATATATCACCCCCAGCAAATTACCCACAGATGTAAAAATCATCCCCAGAACAGACTGTTTAATCCATACCATCTTCAATGCAAAACCAAAATATCTCCAAGTTTAGCCATTGAGCTTCAGTATGCACATATTGCCTGTGTGTACGTCTACTCAGAAATTCACTCGAAGTCATTGTTGACTCTATTTCCAAATCATATTATTCTTCACAAGACATGTAGATATCATAAATTGTTTTAAAAACTAGATGTTCTTGTTTAATTTTGAAAATGAATTTTGTTGGAGTAAAATATGACTGTTCCTAATTATACAATGCAGGTGGCCTGGACTAATGAGCTAGTAGATGCGTTGGTGTTAATGCTCCAAAATTCACTAGATTCAGGAAAGGTTCCATCATACTGGAAAGTGGCATTTATACTCTATTCAAGAATAGAGGGACATGGAAAACAAAAAATAAACAATAGAACAGAACACCTAAGCAGAACCCATAGAACCCCAACCTGTCATGGGGATAGTGTTAGAATCAATCACTGAAGAGGTTATAACTACACACTTAGAAAAATTCAAGGAAGTAGAGGAGAGTCATCAAAATTTTATCAAAGAGAAATCATATTTAACCAATTTATTGGAGTTCTTTGAAGGATTACTGTGCACTATGGATAAAGGAGAGTCTGTAGACCTACTGAACTTAATTTCCAGAAGGCATTTTATAAGGTGCCTCATCAAAAGTTATTGTGGAAAATAAAAGCTCATGATGTAGGGGGTGACATATTAGCATGGATAGAAGATTGGTTAGCTGGCAGAAAACACGCTGTCTGCATAAATGGGTCTTTGTCTTTTTGGCAGGAAGTGATGACATGCTGGGGTCTGAACTTTTTTACAATTTACACCAATGATTTAGATGAGGAGAATGAAGGCATTGAGCTAAATTCACAAACAACGTGAAGATAGGCAGAAAGTATGATGTGAAGAGAATATAAGGAAATTGCAGACAGATATAGATAGGTTAAATGAGTGGACAAAAATCTGGTGGCTAAAGTATACTGTCAGAAAATGTGAAGTGAGCACTTTAGGAGGATGAATAAAAAAGCAGAGAATTGCTTAAATGCAGAACAACTGTGGTGTTCTGACACAGAGTAAAGGGATTTAGGTATTCTGGTGCATGATTCACACAAATTTAGTACCTCAGTACACTGCAGGTATGGAGACAAGCTCATGGGATGCTATCTTTTATTATCAGAAAAATTGTACATAAAAGTACGTTGTGCTTCAGTTATACAGAGCAATGGTGAGGCCAATTTCAAATACTTTGTGCAATATTGGTCTCCTTATTTAAGGAAGACTCAAAATGCTTTGGAGGTGGCTCAGAGGATGTTGACTTGATTGATCCATGGAATGAAGATAGGTTGGACCAGCTGGGCTTGTTTCCATTGGAGTTTAGAAGAGTGAGGGGGGCATGTGATTAAAGTATATAAGATCCTGAATGATCTTGATAAAGTGAATGTGGAAAGCATGTTTCCTCCTGTGGGTCTGCCCAGAACCAGGGAGACTTTTAAAATAGGAATCATTCTTTTAGAATAGGGAATTTTTTTTTTCTCGGAGGATTGTGTGACTTTGGAATTCTCTGCCTCAGAGGCAGTGGAGCATGGGTCATTGAGAATTTTTAAGACCGGTGCATAAATTCTTGTTAGATAAGAGAAAGAAGGCCTGATAGGGGTAGATGGGAATGCAGAAGTCAAAGCATAAAATGATCAGTCATTATCTTACTGAATGTTGGAGTAGATGAGGGTTGAATGCTCTTGTTTCGTGTGCTTATAGGTTTCTAGAAAGTTCAGGTTAGCAGTAACCAGGACAGAGCTTACATTATCCTACTCTATAAGGTTACACATTTGCAATATGTGGACATTGCAGTCCCCAAACACCAAAAAACCAGTTGGTGAGATGATCTCTCTGCCACTTCTGAATAAAGGGGACCTGTTGAGACTCACTTTGCTGCAAGTGATGCTAATGACTCAGCATTAATCTCATAAAGACAATTAATGCTGTGTGCCAGAGACGTAGAAGTCCATTTGTTGAAATGGAATTGATCCAGATAATCCATCACATGACCAAAACTCCTGGTCTTTGATAAAAGGTTTATTTCTGTTTTCTGGACGGCCATCTGTTTAAAAACCAGTTAGCAAACTAAGTGAATGTTTAATGCAAAGAACCAAACTGGTGACACCACAGCCACACTCTAGGTTCGCTAAATTTGTCTGTCATGTAAATCTCCTTTTAAAGCCTAGTTCTGGAAGAAACCTCATATCCATTGGATGTGTAGACACCCTTATTTCATGGTACCTTTGTCAACTTTGAAAGGAATCCTAAAACTTCAGAGTCAAAAATCACGTGACACCAGGTTTATTTGAAATCACAAGCTTTCAGAGGGCCGCTCCTTTGTCAGGTGCAATGAGAGAGGGCAAACAGACACAGTTTATAGGCAGAGAGCTCAAAGGATCATACAACTGGTATGAATGGAGTGAACAAACATAAAATGGCTGATGGAGAACTGTTAGAAAGGAGACAAGTTTCAATTGATTAAGATGCAAATTCCAGAATCTGTTTCAAGTCAGTGCCCTGAGATAATTAAAGGTTTAAGCAGTGTCTGCCTAACTTTCCAAACTTCAATCAGGCAGAGATACAAAAGGTGACATCTCAGGCCAGACACTGAATTGTAGGTGCAAGGCCTCATTCAGAATCTGTCTCTGCGTTTTAACCTGGAGTCAGGCTGATTTTATTTCAAAAACAGGAATTTATAAAATGCCACACTGACTAATTGAGATGGCAAATTGTGTTTTTTGAACAAAATAGAATGTATCTGCAAATGGACAAGTATCTTGGATGAAAGAGAGACAGTATTTATGTGTGAGAGAGGTGATATATCAAAACAGGACAGTAAGGAAGATTTGGCTGACGTTTCGGGCCTAGACCCTTCATCAGATGAAGGGTCTAGGCCCGAAACGTCAGCCTCTCTGCTCCTATGATGCTGCTTGGCCTGCTGTGTTCATCCAGCCCTGCACCTTGTTGTCTCGGATTCTCCAGCATCTGCAGTTCCTACTATCTCAGTAAGGAAGATTTTACAGATACAGAACAGTGTGGTGGGGTCACCTGTAGTGTGACATGAACCCAAGATCATGTTTGAGGCCATTGTCATGGGTACAGAACATGGCAATCAGTCTCTGCTCAGCGATTCTGTGTTGTGTATCCCAAAGTCCATCTTGGAGGACACTTACCCGAAGATCAAGGGCGTTCAGCCGCAGACTGCTGAAGTGTTCCCCGACTGCGAGGAAACACTCCTGTCTGGCGATTGTTGCGCGGTGTCCATTTATCCATTTTCGTAGCATCTGCTTGGCCTTGCCAGTATACCATGCTTCGGGGCATCCTTGCCTGCAGCGTATGAGTAGACAACATTGGCCAAGACAAATGAGTATCTGTTGTGTATGTGGTGGGTGGTGTTCCCACATGTGATGGTAGTATCCATGTTGATGATATGACATGTCTTGCAGAGGTTACCATGGCACGGTTGTGTGGTGTTGTGGTAGATGTTGTCCTGAAGGTTGAGTAGTTTGCTGCGAACAATGGTCTGTTTAAGATTTGGCAGTTGTTTGAATGCAAGAAGTGGAGGTGTAGGGAAGACCTTGGCGAGGTGCTCATCGTCATCAATGACATGTTGAAGGCAGCGAAGAACATGGTGTGGTTTCTCTGCTCTGGGGAAGTACTGGATGATGAAAGATACTCTATCGGTCGTATCCTGTGTCTGTCTTCTGAGAAGGTCGTAGTGGTTTTTCGTTGTAGCAAATCGGAACGGGCGATCAATGAGTTGAGCATCGAATTCCGTTCTTATGAGGGCATCCTTCAACACCTTCAGGTGTCCGTCGCGTTCCTCCTCATCTGAGCAGATCCTGTGTATACACAGGGCTTGTTTGTAAAGGATGACTTTTTTAATATGTTTAGGGTGGCAGCTAGAGAAGTGCAGCATCATGAGGTTATCCATCGGCTTTGCGGTAGAGTGAGGTACTGAGGTGTCCGTCCTTGATGGAGATGCGTGTGTCCAAGAATGAGACTGATTTCTGAAGAGTAGTCCATAGTAAGCCTGATGGTGGGTTGAAATTTGTTGATATCATTATGTACTTGTTTCAGTGATTCCTCACCATGAGTCCAAATGATGAAAACGTCTTCAATGTATCTGGTCTGTAGCGTTGGTTGGAGGTCCTGCACAGCACAGAAGTCTTGCTCGAACTTGTGCATGAAAATGTTGGCGTATTGGGTTGCAGATTTGGTCCCCTTGGCTGTTCCATGTGTCTGGATGAAGAATGGGTTGTTGAAGGTGAAGACCATGTGGTCAAAGATGAGGCGGATGAGTTGTAGGATGGCATCTGGAAATTGGCAGTTGTTGGTATTAAGTACTGATACTGTTGCAGCAACGTCATCATCATGAGGGATGCTAGTGTAGTGTGCCAAAACGTCCTTTGTGACAAGGAATGTTCCTGGTTTGATTGGTCCATGGGAGCTGAGTTTCTGTAAGAAATCTGTAGTGTCACGACATTATCTAGGGGTTCCTTGTACAATGGGTTTCAAGGTGCCCACGATATAGCCAGAGAGGTTCTCGCACAGGGTCCCATTGCCTGATACGATGGGACGTCCAGGTGTGTTGGCTTTGTGTATCTTCGGAAGGTAGTAGAGGCCCCCTATGCGAGAAGTACGCAGGATGAGGGTGCATAGGATATTCAGAAGAGCTGGATCAAAAATCTTGATCAGTCTGTTGAGTTCACTGGTGTGTTCTTTGTTCAGATTGGCAGGTAATTGTCTGTAGTGTTCCTGGTTGTTCAGTTGTTGGTATACTTCTTTGCAGTAGTCCGTTCTATTCTGTATGATCATGGCTCCCCCTTTGTCTGCTGGTTTGATGACAATGTTGTGATTGGTCTTGAGAACATGGATGGCATTGTGTTGTGCCTGGGTGACGTTCTGTGCTACCTTGTGAGCGTGGCTGATGAATCTGGCGTTAACACATCTCCTGATGGCTTGAGTGTATATGTCGAGCCAAGGGCAGGGTCCTTCTGGATGGGTACAATTTGACTCCTTCTTCTTTGGTTGCTGTACTATGGATCTCTCTGTCAACTTCCAGCACATTTGTTGTCCTTTTGGGCGCGCTGCTGACATCCTGGGGTTTGTGGAAGAATTCCCAGAGCCTCATTCACCTGATGAATTCCTCTGTGTCTCCTGCGAGACCAATGGGGTCCATTTTGATAGTGGGACGGAAATTGAGTCTTCAATTTCGTCCTGTTAAAACTCAGACAGATTTTGAATGAAGCCTCACAC
Organism: Rhincodon typus; assembly: GCF_021869965.1. Lineage (NCBI taxonomy): Eukaryota > Metazoa > Chordata > Chondrichthyes > Orectolobiformes > Rhincodontidae > Rhincodon > Rhincodon typus. The sequence continues at coordinate 14,809,702 of NC_063363.1, forward strand.
CTATAAATTCAGTGTCTGACCTGAGATGTCACCTTTTGTATCTCTGCCTCATTAAAGTTTGCAAAGTTAGGCCGACACTGGTAAAATCTTTAATTATCACGGGGCAGTGACTTGAAACAGATTCTGGAATTTGCATCTTAATCAATTGAAACTTGCGTCTCCTTTCTAACAGTTCTCCATCAGCCTATGTTTGTTCACTCCACTCACACCAATTATATGATCCTTTGGTCTCTCTGCCTATAAACTGTGTCTGTTTGCCCTCTCTCACTGTACCTGACGAAGGAGCGGCATTCCTAAAGCTTGTGATCTCAAATAAACCCTTTGGACTATGACCTGGTGTTGTGTGATTTAAAACTTTAGACAACTGGATCCATCTGAACTTGAATACCTGCAGAAAGGAAATTTCACTGGACAGTGACTTTCTGGACTCAGACAGTAATCATGTCAGTTAAGGTCCATATCTATAATAAAACAAAGAACTGAAGATGCTCAAGATCTGAAGCAAAAACAGAAATTGGTGGAGAAACTCAGCAAGTCTGACAACATCTAATGAGAAAAAGGAGTTAACACTTTGAGTCCAGTGACCCTTCTTCAAAGCAAATTCAGATCTTTTGAGTTTTAAATCATTATTTTTAACTCTTTATTTAACTTTTTTACTTGAAGGGTGATGGGCTACATGCAGCCTATTTCAAAAGGGAAAACATATAAGAAAAATTGAGGGAGGGCAAAATGAAGTGATTCAGTTCAATTTCCCTCTTGTCCATTTAAAACAAAAGAAAATTGAACTTTCATTAAGTGTTTGGAAATTTAATGTCCTCGACCAACCAACTTCCACCATTGACTAAGAATGGGCTAGACCACGCTTGGAATAATGTTCATATGCTTAAATGCATACTCATTGCAAGTAGACTCCTACTTTACCAGACTTAACATTTTCACAGTTTAGAAACAGGTGCATATATTAATTTGTATAATATGTCTGAACTTTTTTGTTGGCTGTAAAGGTTTGATTGAATTATTCAACGTATTTTTTATTGTCTATCAGTTAAAATATTTAGAGGTGCCTTATTGGATTGTTTAAACATTTTAAAATGGAAAGATGGGATGGAAGTAAATGGGATTAGTGTCATTTGGTGTTTGTTGGTTGGCATAGGCGTGGTGGGCTGAGGGGCCTGTTTCTATGATTCTACATTATAATAGCATTCTTCTTCTTGAGTTGAATTTCTTTAATATTCCGGCAGTATCTCTGTATTACATCAAGGAACATGAGATGTCTAATGTTTTCAGCAGAGGGTGATTTAGTATTTGACCCCAGAGGATTAGTGAGAAGTCAGTATTGGACAACTGAGGTTTTATTTCCCAAGAAATACATTGAATAAAACAACAATTTTCATGGATCCCCATCAGTTATTTCGGAATATCCTTGAACAGTTAAGGTCTCTTCACGCCAATATCTTTTATTCAGAGATGTACTTAATTTATTGCGCTCTTCGAATTTCAGATTTTCCCTTCAAGAACATCAGATTGCTGCAGTTTATCATCGACTGAAGCCCTGATTTCACAGACAGGAACGATTTGTCTCCTTCACTTCAGTTTTTCCCTTCAGTAATTCTGGCATGAAGAATAATAAAGTTACTGCCAGTTAATATTACTGTTGCTATGTTATTATTCAAGGATGTCAACAATGTTGCTGTAAGCTATTGTTGCATTCTAAAATATGACAATGTTACTGTGGAAGTGAAGAGGGTAAACCATTACTGTTGAAAAACTTCAGTTTACATGTGTGACTCATCTCAAAAACAATACTGGTCTTTTACTGTGGTTGTAAAGGAGGAATTTACAAAGTTTTGGATACAATAGCGTTTCATTTCAGTGTGTATATGCTGTTGCTATATCCTGAGTTACACTTCGCATCTGCCCTAAGAAGGTTTTTTTTCCCTCATTGTACCACGTAAAATCAGATTCACTGGTTATGTTTCTCCTTCTTATCAAGATCATTCATCTTAACACTTTAACTTTCAGAGGGAAAGGTAGAAAATGTTTAGGGAGTTATCTATTTCTGTTAGTAATGTTGTTTCAAAGTTGAGATTAAATCTAGTTACTTGAATGCGGCACACAAAAAGCTAATCAGTCGTGTACAGTTCAATGCTATAGCTCTGAATATTGTTCAGTTAACCAGAAGAAAAATTCAATTTACAATACTTGATTTGAAGGTGCTATTGGAATTCAAAACTGTGACTATAGGAACAAAATAATAAGCATTCAATCAAGTGTAAGGTCTTGTGATGCAGTTGTGGAAGCCTACATCTGTGTCAGGAGGTCCAGGTTCAAATCTCACCTGCCTTGGAGGTCATAACCTGTCTGAACAGATTGATTAACATAACTTCAAACGGCTCTTGTGGTGCAGTGATAGCATCCCTACCTCTGAGCTGGAAGGCCTGAGTTCAAACCCATGTGTTCCAGTGATGTTTTAAAATGTCTTAACAGGTTCTTTAAACTATCTATAGGCAACCATGGACATCCAGTGTCCAAATCTGTGACTAATTGCTGTGTAGGGTAAGCAACCAAGCTGTTAGACTGTCAGCCTGTTAACAATGTTCTGGTGAAAATATTCCAATTTGTGTTTCATCTCTCAAACTGAATTCAGTGTATAAATAGTGGCAATTAAAGTCACAATAAGTACATATGAAAGTGATCTCCATTGAGTCCTATTCCTCAGTTAACTGGAGCCATCTGCAATAGCAGTGTATCGGTACACTGAAATCATTGTCTGAGAGTCTTGGTGTAGAATGACCACTGCTGGATGTGGAAGATAAGCTCATTCAGTCAGGTTAACAGTTAGATAAAATTCTTTTAATGTCCAATATACTTGTACCTTGTTTTCAAAGAATTTCTCACCCCTCTGTTTATGTTGTGTCTGCTATTTTCAATGGATTATGTACTTCTCACTTCCTTCTGTTGTATGCCTGATAAGCTTTTTTTCTGTGTCATCTTGTTTTAATGACTGACTTCATTTATGTTTGTATTTTGGCAAGCAAAATGATTCCGTAGAAGCCTTGATCCATGTTGTGGAAGATTAAGTGAATCACTTAATACTTTTGTGAAGACAAAAATTCTAAATGTTGAAGGGAACACTAGCAAGATGGTACTAAGCAGAAAAAAAGATTTAGTTTTCTATACTTGCCAAGGTATGATAAATTAACGCAATTGTGTAGAATCTTGATCTTTCTTTATTGCAGAGATTAAGGATCCATAATAGTACAACTTGTGGCAGGGCAATCTTTCATTAACCAGCTGCAACATTTTCACCAGAATAAGTACCAGGAACTAATGTCCTTTGGGGAAGGAAACTACCATCCTCACCTGGTCTGGCCGACACGTGACTCCAGATCCACAGCAATGTGGTTGACTCTTAACTGCCCTCTGGGCAATTAGGAATGGGCAATAAATGCTGGCCTAGCCAGCGATGCCTTCATCCCCTGAATGAATAAACAAAAAAAAACTAAATGGTTAAATTGCATGGATAAGCTTCATAAAGGTGTAATCCATTGAGATAAAAATACGAGGCATGATCTACTTGAAGTGGTTAAAATGATAAAGGGATTTGAAAGGCTGGAAACGGAGAAACAATTTCTACTGGGGGGTAATCCAGAACAAAAGGGCATAACTTTAAAATTAGTTTTGTCATTTGGGAATGACATCCAAGTGTTTGGAAATCCCCACAAAGCTGTATGTGTTGGATCCATTAATTGCTGTAAGTTGAAGAGTTTTAGACTTTTGGTGGGGAGGTAGTAGCAAAGTGGTAATGTCACTGGACTAATAATCCACTAGTCTAGGCTAATGTTCTGGAGACATGAATTCATATTCCACAATGGTAGATAGTGCCATTTTAATTCAGTAAAATCCGAAATTAAAGTCTAGTCTGGTGGTGACCTTTGTCAATCATCATAAAACTCCATCTGAATCACTCATGCTCTTTAGAGAAAGAAGTCCGCTGACTGTACATGGTCTGGTCCATGAGTAACTCCAGATCTACAGCAATATGGTTGACTGCCAACTGTCCTCTGAAATGGCCTATCAAATAACTCTGTTCTAGGGCAATTAGGAATGGGCACAAATGATGGCCTTACCAGCAATATCTACATCCTATACAAAAATTGTAAAAGAAATGTATTTATTTGGAGCAAAGATGAGAAAGTATAAATCGGCCATGATCTAATTGACTCGTCTACTGATACTCATATGAATATAGCTGATTTACTGTAGATTTCTAGCATTCTTTAGATTTCAATGTGGAACTTGGACGCACGTTTTGTAGTTTCATAGTTTAACCAATGTAGGCAACAGCTGAAAAACATATACAGTATGGTAACTAATTAGAAGAGGATAACTAGGAAATGGGGATAGAAGAAGGTAAGAGTCTGTAACACCTGTAGAACTTTTGTTGTCTCACCCAACAGCCTCTATTTTACTGCAGTTACTAATTCCACAAGTAAGTTTCTTCGAAGACATTTTTATTTTGACTGGAAGGCTCTGTTTTCAGGTAGTACTATAACATGATGAAATCCTGTGTGCCATTAAGCTTAAGGTTGGAAGGAATGATCCAGAGTATTTGAATCATTGGCAGCGTTTTTTATATGTTTCACAATAATATCACACTTGCAAGCACACACAAATTTAAGTTAGTTTTAATCAACCTGTTCATATGTGTTATGCCACTTATGTGACAGGTGAGACTTCAATCTTCTGGTCTTGAGGTAGGAGCACTATCACTGCGCCATAGACCCACAAGTGAATTTAAAAACTTGGAGAAGCTATTTGTGCTACAGTAATTTTGCTTGATTATATACCAGTGGTGAGCATTAACTGGATTCACCTGTGCTCCTTTAGTAGGATCCAGCCTAAACTGTAATGGTAAGTTTACAATGTACATAATTATAATATCTAAGTAAAAGTATGAAAAGATTGGCACCAGTTTTATCTTTAACCACGAGGTGTTCTGTATTATTACAAGCATTCTGAAACTATAATTTGGCTTAATCTTTTCCAGTTTGTTAATTATAACACATTTTAGGGTTATTTTACTTGCTCATAGCATATACAACTTTCTCAACTAATAGCCAAGCCCATGAAATTTACTGAGGAAGGGTCACTGGACCCAAAACATTAACTCTGATTTCTCTTCACGGACCTGCTGAGCTTTTCCAGCAACTTCTGTTTTTGTTCATGGAAGTTGCTGTTGTGTACATCTTTATAAAGAGAGCTGAAGTTTATTGTGCAATAATAACTTGTAATATCTAAATATTTGGAACAGGTTTGGAATAACTGATCCATGAGCTTTTCTTCTCATTTTGTACCTTATTTATAGCAGGAGCCTGTAGTATAAATGACAGCATGTTAGAACCTGAATAGGTCTGCAGTGGATCTCAAAAATACTTCATTTTACTCTGATCACAGAAAGAAGCAAATCATTTTCTGGCTCACTCCCTGCAGAGGTTAAGTCAATGTTGACAATGGATTCCTGGACACCTGACAGGCGTTAAATTGTTAAAGTGATCCAAAATCATTCTTCATTTGTTTTCCACTATTAATTTTATGCCTGGACTTGCAGTGCTTTTGGTAATGACCTGCCAAGAACTAACTGGTTAAAGCTGAGAATGCAGAGAAAAAGAGATTGCAGAATGTGAAACAACAGTTTAACCTTTTCACACAGCGCCATAAAGAGTAAGAGGTCATTGCCTGCAGTTCTCTACAACTCTGGTTTAAAGAAAAATTGTCTGCTAAATATTGACTGGTCAACACTGACTTCCTTTTGAATCTATATAAATCTTCTGACGTTACAAAACCACTATTGTGTTACGCATTTAAAAAAATTACAGATTCCTATATAGTCAGTCATTATCTCAGAAATAAATTTATGAACAAACTTATCTAAAACTAGATGCTTTGGTTAATGTTCCTGTTTATTTGGAGTATTTTTGCTGTCATCGTTATTTCCAGTCAGCCATTCTGTACAAAAAAAATAATTTTCTAAATTTCTGGACAGTGGAAATCTGATTCAACATTTTTGTTTTTATCTATGGTTTGGTTTAAAAATATGAAGTATGGGCTTTCACCATTTAATTTAATATTTCTTCTGTGGGATATATGTTTCCAGTTGTCACATAAATGCAAAAGTGTAATGAGTACAAAGCCCAAATACTAGTGGGGTTAGTGTTAGAAAGGATGGTAGAGTCTAGAAAATCTGTCAAGAAATATAGGATCGTGTCTGTCATAGCAGCACAGCTTCCATTTAAAAATACACGGTCAGCCTTAATTAGTAAAAAAAAAAAATGAAGTCTTTGTTTTTGCATAAATTGGATAAATACCAATTAGTGGTAATATGAAGATACAATCATATTCTAAGGGTTTGGAGTAGATCTGTAGCTTGGGTTGTGGGTTGCCGAGCTGGTTTGTTGTTCTGCAGGCGTTTCGTTACCATGCTTGGTAACGTCCTCAGTGCAGCCTCTGATGAAGCATCGGTGTGTTTTCCCGTCTGGTTTTTAAAACTCTGGGGTCTGTTGCGACGGATTGCCTCACTTCCGGGTTTCCTCTGTAGTGGAATGTATATGGGGTGGAGCTCAATGTGTTTATTAATAGCATGCTTCGTGGAGTGCCATGCTCCCAGAAATTCTCGTGCTTGTCTCTGCCTAGCCTGTCCCAGGATCTTGGTGTTGTCCCAGTCGAAGCGGTGGTTCTCCTTGTCCATGTGGATTGAGATGAGTGAGTATGGGTCGTGTCTTTTTGTAGCCAGTTGGTGTTCATGTACTCTTGTTGTTAGTTTCCTTCCTGTTTGTCCGATGTACTGTTTCTCGCAGTCTCTGCAGGGGATCTTGTAGATGACATTGGTCCTGTCCATGGCGGGGAGTGGGTCTTTAGTTCGGGTGAGCACTTGTCGTAGGGTTGATGTGGGCTTGTGTGCCACTCTGATGCCTAGCGGTCGTAGGAGTCTTGTGGTGAGTTCTGGCGTGTTCCTGATGTAGGGTAGTGTGATGAATGTGTCGGGGCGTGTAGAATCTTTCTGATGCTGTCCCTGTAGGCATCTCCTGACCCAGTTCTTTGGATATCCATTATCCTTGAACACTTGGAAGAGGTATTCCTCCTCCTCTTGGCGTAGTTCCATGTTGCTGCAGTTTGTTGCCCTTTTAAATAGTGTTCGCACGCAGCTTCATTTGTGTGTGTTGGGATGGTTACTATTGAAGTTCAGTACCTGGTCTGTGTGTGTGGCTTTTCGGTGTACTTTCGTTTGCAGTTCCCCATTTGTCTTGCGCTCTACTATGATGTCCAGGAATGGGAGTTGTTTGTTCTTCTCCTCCTCTCTGGTGAATTTTATTCCGGTGAGGGTGTTGTTTATGAGTTTGTGTGTCTCTTCTAATTTGGTCCGTTTAATGATGACAAAGGTGACGTCTACGTAGCGTATCCATAGTTTAGGTTGGATTTGCGGAAGGGCAGTCCTTTTCAGTCTTTGCATCACTGCTTCTGCTATGAGTCCGGAGATAGGCGATCTCACGGGTGTCCCGTTGATTTGCTCGTATGTTTGGCCGTTGAAGGTGAAGTGGGTGGTCAGGCATAGGTCCAGTAGTTTAAGCATGTTGTCCTTGGAGATGGTTTCACTGGGGTTGTGTTCTTGTTCAAGTAGTGTTGTCATTGTTTCCCTTGCTAGTGGTATGTCTATTGATGTGAATAGGGCGGTGACATCAAATGATATCATGGTCTCTTCGTCCTCTATCTTTATGTCTTTGATTGAGTTGAGGAATTCTTGGGCTGAGTGGATGGAGTGGGGTGATTTGTTGACTAGGTGCTTGAGTCTTCTTTGTAGTTCTACATCGGACAAACAGGAAGGAAACTAACAACAAAAGTACATGAACACCAACTGGCTACAAAAAGACATGACCCATACTCACTCATCTCAATCCACATGGACAAGGAGAACCACCGCTTCGACTGGGACAACACCAAGATCCTGGGACAGGCTAGGCAGAGACAAGCACGAGAATTCCTGGAAGCATGGGACTCCACGAAGCATGCTATTAATAAACACATTGAACTGGATCCCATATACATTCCACTATGGAGGACACCTGGAAGTGAGGCAATCCATTGCAATGGACCCCAGAGTTTAAAAAGCAGGCGGGAAAACAAACCGACACTACATCAGAGGCTGCACTGAGGATGTTACCAAGCATGGTAACGAAACGTCTGCGGAACAACAAACCAGCTCGGCGAGCCAACCAACCTCAACACCCACAACCCGAGCTACGGATCTACTCCAAAACCTTAGAGACCTACGGGCGCAACACGCTCAAACTGGCAAGGTAATGGGAAAACTATGCTAAACGAGAGAGCGCAACCCGCGAACAACTCTACTTCCTACATGAATGCCTCAGGAACCAGGTATTACCACGAAGTGTGAAGTACAAACGACCCATCAACAACCCACAAGCCTGGAAAGCAGCAGAACAAAACGGCCGCAAGATGGTAAGGGTAATGATAAACAATGCACACAACCAGCTCCACAAATACAACAGAGAAATTATGCGCCAAAAATATGTTATTCCAAGAGGCTACCAATTAAGATTGGACAACCAACATGGAACGAGCCATTAACATCAGCCAACAGACCACAAGAGCCAAGAAAAGACAGACCCTGCAAGACAAGCTAACCACACTTACCCACAAAAACGACAACAACAGAACTGACACATTGATAAGGAACCTCTCTGCCAGGAAACTGACAGACGTGGAAAAATCCGTTCTCACCCAGGGACTGAACTACAACTACGGGGACGCCAACAAAACGGAATTGCTAGCTACACTGGAAGCCACACTCAAGACCAACAATATCAACGAAGAAACCCAACAAACTATAAGACAGACAGTAGTCCCGACACGTACCAGAAAGTGGGAACTCAACACCCTCAACACACAGGAGAAAGACAAGCCCTGGACAGATTAAAGAAGGACAAGAACATCACTATACTACCTGCAGACAAAGGGCGCATGACAGTGATAATGAATAAAAAGGACTACATCTCCATAGCACAAGCGCTGCTTGCCGACAAGAACACATACCGACCAGTACAAACTGACCCGATACCACAACTAGGCAATAAAATCCTACACACGCTACAAAGACTTAAACAAACAGGACAGGTCAACAAAACAGACTTCTTAAGAATGAAACCCGAAGGAACCAACACACCCCGATTCTATGGCCTCCCTAAAGTGCACAAGCCGGAAATCCCCCTCAGACCCATAGTCTCCCGACCAGGCACTCCATCGCACAGATTAGCCAGAGAACTACAAAGGAGACTCAAGCACCTCGTCAACAAATCACCCCAATCCATCCGCTCAGTCCAAGAATTCCTTAACTCAGTCAAAGACATAAAGATAGAGGACGAAGAGACCATGATATCGTTTGATGTCACCGCCCTCTTCACATCAATAGACATACCACTAGCAAGGGAAACAATGACAACACTACTTGAACAAGAACACGACCCCAGTGAAACCATCTCCAAGGACAACATGCTTAAACTACTGGACCTATGCCTGACCACCCACTTCACCTTCAACGGCCAAACATACGAGCAAATTAACGGGACACCCATGGGATCGCCTATCTCCGGACTCATAGCAGAAGCAGTGATGCAAAGACTGAAAAGGACAGCCTTTCTGCAAATCCAACCTAAACTATGGATACGCTACGTAGACGACACCTTTGTCATCATTAAACGGACCAAATTAGAAGAGACACACAAACTCATAAACAGCACCCTCACCGGAATAAAATTCACCAGAGAGGAGGAGAAGAACAAACAACTCCCATTCCTGGACGTCATAGTAGAGCGCAAGACAAATGGGGAACTGCAAACGAAAGTACACCGAAAAGCCACACGCACAAACCAGGTACTGAACTTCAATAGTAACCATCCCAGCACACACAAATGAAGCTGCGTGCGAACACTATTTAAAAGGGCAACAACACACTGCAGCAACATGGAACTACGCCAAGAGGAGGAGGAATACCTCTTCCAAGTGTTCAAGGATAATGGATATCCAAAGAACTGGGTCAGGAGATGCCTACAGGAACAGCATCAGAAAGATTCTACACGCCCCGACACACTCATCACACTACCCTACATCAGGAACACGTCAGAACTCTCCACAAGACTCCTACGACCGCTAGGCATCAAAGTGGCACACAAGCCCACATCAACTCTACGACAAGTGCTCACCCGAACTAAAGACCCACTCTCCGCCATGGACAGGACCAATGTCATTTACAAGATCCCCTGCAGAGACTGCAAGAAACACAACATCGGACAAACAGGAAGGCAAGTAACAACAAGAGTACATGAGCACCAACTGGCTACAAAAAGACACGACCCATACTCACTCATCTCAATCCACATGGACCAGGAGAACCACCGCTTCGACTGGGACAGGCTAGGCAGAGACAAGCATGAGAATTCCTGGAAGCATGGTACTCCACGAAGCATGCTATTAGTAAACACATTGAACTGGACCCCATATACATTCCACTACGGAGGAAACCCGGAAGTGAGGCAATCCATCGCAACGGACCCCAGAGTTTTACAAAGCAGGCGGAAAAACACACCGACGCTTCATCAGAGGCTGCACTGAGGATGTTACCAAGCACGGTAACGAAACGTCTGCAGAACAACAAACCAGCTCGGCGAGCCAACCAACCTCAATACAATCATATTTGCCTTTGAACTGACTTTGTTTTAATCTATAAAATTGGTATTAAGGCATTGGACAAAAGTAAAATTCTGTTTGCAGTACTGAGGAGACATTGGAATCTGTTTCAGCCTACAAGTGTAAATGAGCCACTTTTTTGGGATAAAGGACAAGGAAATGAGAGCAGACTGAGGTGGAGTGGATCACCCTTTTACCTTGGACAAGTGAGCTTCTGCACGCTTAGCAAGGAAGCTGTAGGTGAATTATCTCCAGGGAGCAGACCTGTGTTGACACTATGCTTCCAATAGCTAATGAAAATCACTTTTGCAGCCTCTTTCAAGGCAGGAGACTTAACAAAAGTCATTCTGTTTGTAGTTTGCATCTACGCGCAGGAGTGATTGACTCCTTGAAACAAAACACATGTCGTTCCCATTAATAAATAAGGTTCCTGGTTACTAAAAAAAATCAATACTGTGGCTAGATGGCCTTGATCTGCTGCTTGGAAATGTTAATTATGGCCTCAATTTTTCTTAATCAGCTGCTTGAAGATTGTTATTGTACACCTCTGGAGCCGGTAGGACCCAAACTCAGGCCTTTTGACCTCAAGGTGGGGACATTACCACTGCACTACAAGACTCGGGTAGAGGAGAATAGAGTGCACATGAGCCTGGTCGTGGGTGTTGAACACTGAAGATTTGGGGACATGGAGACCTTTTTATACTTAACAGAATGTTTTAATTTGATTTCATATTGCAGACTGCTATCCAACAATAGACAATAGATCAGATTGTTTGACAGGCCTGATAGATGCCACAGCTGGGGTTCCTTGGAAGTCTGTTTGCACAAGTGAACAAAGAAATACATGCTAATGCTTCACAGCAATGAAAACTGACCTGCAATGTAGGTAAACCAGTTTTCAGCATGATCTCTAAGGAAGCAAATGACAGCTGTACCTGTACATGCTCATATATAAGCCCTCGTTTTACAACTGACTGTGGTGCTGGAGAATACTTACCTTTTTCATTTGTAAAACAGATTTTCCACCTCTATGCTTAATGGAGATGCTGCTTTATATTTTTCCAAATTCTTCTGTTAGCAATGTGAATTTCTCTAGCAAAACTTTTAAATCTCTGCATGCTTTCTAATCATTTCCATATTAAAAGATGGAAATGATTCCGTAGAATATTGTCTACAAAAAGGTGATTTATTTAATGAAAGCTGGGTCTGTTGAATGTCACAACAGGATGAAAGACAAAACACCTCATTCTTGCTCCTGTTTCTTACATTCTTATGATTTTGTGATGTCACATGTTGCTCATCCTTTTGCTATACTGCAGTCTTGATGAGACAGAAAATGTTATTGCTGTGCTTTTGCTTTTTCGTGTGAGGAGACCATCAAAATTCTGGCCTGTTGCACATTCCCAACTTGACTTAATCCATCATTGACAATCATACCTTCAGCCTTTAAAGTTCTTGGTTCTGAAATTTGCTTTCTAAAATGTTTTTCTGCCTCTTTCCTCCACTAACACACTCCTTTAAAACTTACCTTTTTCACCTAAACAGCAATAAATAGTTACAGAAAAGTTTGATGGATTGAAATTGGAGATATGAAAACAACAGAAAATTTAACGTCCATTATTTTGTTTTTCACTTAGTGCATTGGAACATTTAACGATTCTGAGAAGTTTAAAAATTATCATGTGTGAAGGGTAAAATAAACCTGGCCTTGTATCAAGTAGTTCACATTTCTTAAAGCTAAAGTAACATTGCCAGAACAATCAATAATTGCTTACCTTCCTGTAATTGCTTATGATATGTAGTTATTATTATAAATACGACAAGGGGATCAGCGCAACTGAGTACGCCAAGGAACTTTTTTCCTGCTTACTTATTTTTACTGGAAAAACAATGAAAAATAGAACATGGTTTAACGTTGCATCCACTCAACAAAAATCACCTCTGAGCTTTATGTGATATAAATTTATAGCGACGTTGGACTTTTTTTGCACATTAATCTGGCAAAGAATTATAATATTAGCTGTGAATGATTACGTCCTTCTTCACTGAGTGAAATCAGTTCAACACAGTCTTACTCCTATTCCCCTTGAGATAACGCTGCAAGTTTAAGGTTGACATGTAACAGAAATACAATCCATGTTGGAGCTGAGAATTACAAAGCTGTACTTAAGGATTTTTTTCTTGCACTGTATTGAGTTCCTGCAAAAAAGTCAACAGATTGAAAAAGGGATAAGCTGTATCTGTGCTATGAGAGCAACTTAATGAACTTAAAAAATAGAAGTTGGAGTAAGCAATTTGGTCCTTTGAGCCTGCTCTACTGTTCAGCAAGATCAAGGCTCATCTTTGAACACAACTCTCCCTTCCTGCACTGTAACATAATCCCTTAAATCTCTTAGCACCTAAAACCTCTACTCTGGATATACTGAATGACCAAGGATCCACAGCTCTCTGGATTAGAGATTTCCACAGATTAGCAACCCTTTCAGCGAAGAAATCTCTTCTCAGTTGTAGTTGGTCAGTCATTCTGAGATTGTACTGTATGTTCTAAGTTTGTCAACTGGATGAAACATTTTTCACTATTTACCTAGACAATCCCCTTAAGATTTTTTATATTTAAGTTAGATCACTTGCCATTCTTTTACAGTCTAGACAGGAACATGAATAGGAAAGGTTTGGAGGGATATAGGCCAAATGCAGGCAAATGGGACTAGTTTAATTTGGGAAATCTGGTCGGCATGAACGAATTAGACCAAAAGGTCTGTTTCTATGCTATATGACTATGACTAAACCTATACACAGTACTCCAGTTGTGGTCTCATCAGAGACCCGCATAATTGGAGTATAATTTCTTTCCTGTTATCTTCCAATCCCATTGTAATGAAACTTTACATGCTCTTTGCTTTCCCAATTTCTTGCTGAAGGGTTACATAAAACATCAAAGTGACCAAGGCAAAGGACGACGTCTGAGGAAAATTACGTTCAGCCAGGAATGACACCTTGCTTTAAAAGTAGGGAAATAGTTCAGTTGACTAGAGGTATAAGTGAAGGCACCCAAGGGTGAAAATGTGTTTGCTGAAAAGTGTTGCCTGTTTGTTTACCTCAAAACGTAAAAGTCCAACTTCTTTCAAACTTGTTTCGAAGCTCTTATTTGGATGTCTGACTGACTGCTAGGTCTTAGGCTTGTCTCAAGGTGCTATAATGAGAATGAATCATGAAAGAGATTTTATTATTATGGTAAACAGTTTAATTAATTGACAAATGTTTCATATCTCAGTCTTACTAACAATTGGGCAGACTTTTCTGCTCCCAAAAAGTTGTGGAGAATGGGGCAGGATAGGCAAATAATGAAGGATGATACCTATTCCCTTCTGCCATCTCAGTAATTAATTTCTCGGTAGGATTGACCATGGGCAACGTTTCCATCCCACCACCAACTGAGGTACTGAAATGGTCAATTAATCACCACTTAAGAGCCTTGGCTGCTGTTAGAACTGGGTTCAGTGGTTGGTGGGGTGGTGGGGTGGTGGGAGGAGTCTTAATTTGCTTCAATTTGCAGACATTTGGGGATACGGAGGTGGCCAGTGAAAACCATGTCCTTGTCCTGGTCTCTGATCCTATCATTTCCCATACTAAAAACAAAATTCCTACCTGTTTGCTAGTCCCAGACTTCATGTCTGCTGTTCAGCAGCAGCCTGTCCTATGATGCATCTCTGCTGAACAGACTGATCGCCAGTGTCTAATTGGCTGGCACCTTTACCCCTTAAAGACACTTGCCTTCAAATTTAGTCCACAAAATCCCAGGCTTGTGTCTTTTTTCTAGTTGTTGCAAATTAATTTGGACCTGTATGTCAACTTGTTAATATTTTTGATAAAAGCTATACTTACTGCCTACTTCTCCAGTAGTTGATGTTCTTTAAATGTAGTTTCTTTTTCCTTTCTTTTCATCCTGATTGATCTTTATAATTAGTAGTTTTGACTAATGTCGGGTATGGGCTGGAGTTGCAGTTTCCACAGGGTCAGTTTTCCAACAGTGAACCTGAAATACCCAAGGCAAATCGGAAAAAAGCATCTTATCCATCTTTATGCTAGCTTTTTGAGGAATTGCATGCAATATTCACTTATATAATTGTCATATCCCCAATGAAGTACTATTAGAATCAGCGTGATTCAATTTTAAACCTTTTTAAGTATTTTCTATTCAATAACTTTTGCTGAAAATTAAACCAAAACCTAATTTCTGCAGGCTTCAAGTAACAATACAACAAATAGGATCAAAGGAATTGAAATACACAAATACAATTGATAATAGTAAGCTATATACACAGCTTGGTCTCAACCCATTTTACTCGCCTTTCAGCATCTACTCAGGGCACATAATGTAGCTGTTCAACTGACTAAACAATGTCTGTTGGAGTTGCCAGGATTATGAAGCAATAAATGAGTTTTGCGTGCTCAATAAATTAGTTGGCTAAATGTGGTTTGTTTCTAAGCATGCAAAAACATTTATGTAGAAGAAATTCAACAGTTTAATCTATTAAATTATGTGATTTTGTTGAAGATATTTGGAGCCTTGTTTTTTTTAAGACTATATTTACTGTATTCATTCGAATGTTTGCCTACAATCTCATGAAAGTCTAGGTTTTTAGGAGTATTAATTGGCTTGACATAATTACTGTTTGTTCCTCTTAAGGCTTATTAAGCAAGTATCTCAATGGTTTGGTATAGAATTGTTCAGAGCATAAAATCCCTTGAGAATGTGCAGAGTTTCCTCACCTTATTCAGAGCTGCACTACAAGAATACTACAATTACATATGGCATTGCTGGCAAAGAGAGGGAAAAGTGGGTTAGGCTGAATTTCCAATTTTGCTTGCTGTCCCATGATCCCAACTGGGAAATGGATATTTCTGAGAGATTAGATGAGAACAGTTTTGGGCATTGATGTGATGCTTGAGATAGGTTAGTAGATTATAAACCTGGTACTCAAGAATAAAAGCATGAAAAGTGATCTTTTTGGGAATAGTGCCAGAATGCTGTCAATGTTTACGAAACTACCCACCAAAAGATATCAGGTTCTACACAAGAAGTGAATTTGGAGAAAATAATTATTCTAAGGACGTTTTGTTTATCTGACAAGAAAAATTATTTTTCTTTGTACTTTGATACCGTTCTCAACACTACAGATACGAAAAATTTGCACTGCTGGTCAAAGAAAACAATTGTATTTCTTGGTCATGGCCTTTGCCCAGTATTTGATGGTTAAAAGGTTGAACTGTAATGATTTAGGGAGTTTGAAAACTGTTCTTATGTTTGGCCATTGATTCTGAAATCTATTGATCATAAATACAAACATAAATAGAGAGTGAAAGTAAAGGAGATATATATTTTGTAAATGAATAGCTCTGGCTTCGGACAACTGACTCAAAACAAGTGCCTTTTTTTTAAGCCTGACCATTTGCGCAAACACTTTGTTTCCTAGCTACTCGAAACCTTTGGTTTTGGTTGACACCAGTGCCCAAAATTTGAAGCTGAAAAGATAAGGAAAAAAAAATGAAGTGTGTAAAAGGCCAGATCTGACTACAGCGCAGGGATGAGAACTTCACATTAATAGATCGTTCTGGGAAAGTGAAAATGTAAAACACACGTTTTGAGAATATGCTACAGTTTTGAGAACAACAACAAAGTGTCAAACTTCAAAAAGCGAAGAATTTATGTTAGAAATAATGGTTCTTAGATAGACTCAATGTACCAATTAATTGGCGCATGGTTTTATTTTCTCATGCTGCTTTCACCAGAATGTGTCTCCTTATGCCAGGTTTTTTTGAGGAACACACTGTCATCTAAATTCGGTTAGATTAATTTGCATTTCAACCCAAATTACTGATGCATTGAAAGAAAAGATAGCCTGCTGCTGAAAAGTGCACACCTACTGATTTTTTTTAAGGAAAAGCATTCATATATTCCTGGTGTTAGACCCATGGCATATTAATTACAAAGTGCCAATGATGTCCGTTGTGTAGTCTTGTTTCATCGGTAGTGGCTATTTGCTTGACTTGGTTGTTTAGTGTTCCTCTCATCATTTTCTTTTTTGATACTTATTTTCCAATGGGATTTTTTTTTTCTACTCACAGCATGCTCAAAATTCAGAGGTGGAGGTTTGAACTATCTAGTGCGTGTTTGCAGAGTAGGATGAAACTCTGAAAGACACATTAGTGCTTGGGGATAGTAAGGATTGCAGATGCTGGAAGCAGAGTCAATAAATGTGGAGCTGGAAAAACAGCAGGTCAGACAATATCCGATGAGCAGGAAAGTCAATGTTTCGGTTTGAAACCCTTCATCAGGACTGGGGAGGGGTAGGGGAGTCTAGAAATAAATAGATGGAGGGGAGTGGGGCGAGGGGGAGGGTAGGTAGATGCAGGTAGGGGGTTATTGTGGTTGGTCAGTGGGAAGGATGGAGCGGATAGTTCAGTAGGAAGATGGACAGGTTGGGGGTGGAAAGATTTTGAAGCTGGTGATGCAGCTAGGGGATTATTGTGATTGGTTAGTGGGAAGGGTGGAGCCAATAGGTGAGTCAGAAGATGGACAGGTTGGTGGAGGGAAGACTTTGAAATTAGTGAAGTCAATATCCAGAGCATTGGGCTGTAAGCTCCCAAGGCAAAATATGAGGTGTTGTTCCTCCAGTTTACATTTGGCCACACTCTGACAGTAGAGGAAGCCAAGGATGGACAAGTTGGAGGGGGAGTTAAAGTGGATGGCAACCGGAAGGTCGGATTCATGGGCTCTGATAATACACCTCTGAGCAAAAGAAAGTAAACATTAAAATAACAGTGTTTAATCTGTATTTTGATTGAAATCTAGCTGTGAAGGTCAGAAGGGCAGAAAATGTGCCTGTAATGGAAAAACAAATTATCCAAATGTGTTTTGTGCTGTATCACACTTTTAATTTTCTCCAAGGGCAGGCGTATTGCTACATATTTCTGAAATAAGAAGTTTTGACCAAAAAAAGTGCTGGAATTTTTTTGCTGAAACTGTTACTAATCTTAGCAAAGGTACATTGCAATAAGCAAATAAAAGCTAATGTTGCTGATTCTCTGTCAGTCACACATGCTTTACGACTGCAGGTTGTTCCACTACTAATTAAGTCAACCTGTTGCTCATTTCAATATCTTTGTGAATTGAACATCTAGACTTTAGGGTGCAGTCATCAAATAGTTTGAATAATTAAAAAATAAACAATTACCTGCTTATAAAAGCCAAAAGACTGCGAATGTTGTAAACCAGGAACAAAACCACTGGAAAAGCTCAGCAGGCCTGAGGAAGAGTCACTGGACCTGAAACGTTAACTCTGATTTTTTTCTTCACTGATGCTGCCAGACCTGCTGAGCTTTTCCAATTACCTGCTTATTGTGTGTTGCTGTTCACCAGTCTGTTGAAAACTAATATTATGTTAGCCATAGCTTAATTGGTAGTGCTCTGACCTGAGTCATTCCTGGTCCAATTTTGACTCCAGGGCTCAAGTACAAATATCCAGGCTGACACTTCAGTGTATTAGCTAGTGTCCTGGCTAATATTTATCCTTCAATCAGTATAACAAAAATAGATGATCTGGACTGTGTAAACTTGCTGTTAACAATCTGATTATCACACTTCCTACATTACAACAATAACTACACTTCAAAAAAACGCTTCAATGCCTGGCAGTTTGAAAGATGCTACATAAGTGTAAGTCTTCACTATTATATAGCATGTGGCTGTGCTGCTACTCAGCTCTGTTGTGTAGTCATAAACTGTGTCTTTAAAATTTATCCCGTTTCCTCTCACAGACTATTGAACAAAATCTACAAATAATTATATAAATGTATTTGTTAAGCACTTTCATTTCCAACCATTACCAAATGACATTGAAAAAACAACAGAACAATAGCCTGAGGCGTTATCATATTTACAATAATACTATAAAAGGCATTCATCATCATCGAATCCCTACAGTGTGGAAATAGGCCCTTCAGCCCAGCAAGTCCACACCGACCCTCAGAGCATTCCACCCAGACCTGTCCCCCATAACCAAGCTAATCTACACATCTCTGAATACTATGGGAAATTTAGCATGGCCAATCCACCTATCCTGCACATCTTTGGACTGTGGGAGGAAACCATAGTGTCCAGAGGAAACCCATGCAGACACGAGGAGAATGTGCAAACTCCACACAGACAGTCGCCTAAGGGTGGAATTGAACCTGGATCCCTGGCGCTGGGAGGCAGCAATGCTAACCACTGAGCCACCGTGCCACCCCCGTCATAGAACATAGAACGTAGAACAGCACAGGCCCTTCGGTCCATGCATTGGCCTGAGTTTCAAATAACATTCGGTTTATGCCAAATACTAACTTGAGACTAATGGTTATTTTGCATTTTTAGGAACATACAAAAGTGCATTCTTAATTAAAATGCTTTGCCTATGATGATTTTGTGGGTTTAGCTATAGCAAATGAACTGCAGCAGTTGAAGAATGCAGCTATGACCTTTGCAAAGGCAACTAGGGACAGGTAATAAGTGTGTTGGCTTAGCCAGTGACACCCACATCACACGAGTGAATAAAATAAGCAGCATTTCCTGACAGTCCTATGGATAGGATTTAGACTTTAGTTGGAATTTTACTTGTTTCATTCTTCATCAGTTATGAACCTTTATGGATGAGTGTGAGGGTGACAAATGAAGCAGTGATTTCAAGCTGGTCTACAGGCAAATCAGACAAAATGCATCCAATAGGGCAATGTAATATGGGCGAAGAAACTTAGCAAGTTTTCCACTCTTCTATCCTAGATGCTGTATATTTTCATCCTAAATTGCTGACTGCTGCTTTGTGGGAAAAAAGAGCTAAATATGTAAGCCCCTCCCTGTTCAGTAGTAATTCCAAGAAAAGCAAAATTTCCCAGCCATTGTTCCTGAAAGATCCACCATTTAACTTCCTTGTACTTGTCTACAAATCAATGCATGACCATGCTAATTTCCTGATCTGTAATCTCATCCAGTTTTTAATCCTATCCAAACCTGTGATTCGAGTCTGCTTTGCTTTCATCCCTCCACTACTGAACATCTCTTTGGGATTCATTATCTCAAACCAGCTACCATTCTATCTTCCTTTGCATCTACAAGAGACCTTCAGAAAATGCATTTTTAAAAATATAAATGTAGGCTGTTTTACATATTCAGGAAGAAGGCTGAAGATGCAGTTTAAGATCAAGATGAAAATATGTAATATTTGTGAGAAACTTGTTTTTCGCCCCATTTCAGATGAAGGAACGATATAAATGATATTGAACCATCAAAAGATTTTTTAAGTGAAGTTGGATTACTTATGGTTAAGTATTTAGTCTTGATAATATGGATAAACCCAGTTATTCCAATGCTCTGAGACCACCACATTAGTTATGAATAGGGAATCTGTCAATATTTGAGCTTCTTTAGAAAAGCTGGAATGGAATTTCTGCCAGGACTTTAGAGAGCAGCAGGTCATTCTGAAGCTTGTAACAAAACAGTTTGTTTCCAATTCCCAAAATAGGAATTTTTCTTAAAGAGTATATTTCATTGGTCTTTTAGAAAAATTGTTGGTATCGCCACAGAAATTAAAATAAATAAATCAATTTTTCCACAATCCTTAAAAACCAAATTCTCAAAAAGAAATGAAACAGAGTAAACCTTGACTGTAATTTCAAAGATGTCCCTTGATGAGCTGTCATTTATGCCCTGTAATCCTGATTTTCATATGTCTCCAGAAAGTGCATTTAGTTACATAGTTCAGATATCCTTTCTGCCATTTAGTAGACCAGAACATTAGAATTAGGAGCAGGGTAGGCAGTTAACCCATCACAGGATAAGCTTGTTAAGGTCACAATTCTCAGCTTTTGTTTAAAGTTGCATTCTGATTTCAACTGTTTTGACGGTGTTGAGTGATATTGCTTTACACTGGAGCTGCAGGTACAGTGTGTGAACAAAGCTGAACCTTGTACCAAACGCACATCAGCATAGAGCTGAGTGAAATTCGCTGGAGGAGGTAGTCTCGTTCTACTTTGCTTGGAAATCAAATTGGATCTTGGCACCTGACTCACATTCCAAGTTTAGATTTGGTGTAAAAGTGTTTTGGTTATACCTTGATTCTAAATGCATGAAGCATGAATACAGTGTGACATCTTAAAAAAATGTGTGGAATGGCCTGATTTATAGAGTGGCTGCTGTTTTCACCCATGTTACAACACTAACTTCAAAACTTAAAGCACTTCATCTCTGAGAATTAAGTAACTTTTCACAGGTGTGATAAGGTACTATATCAATGTAAGCTTCTTTCAAATTACCATACCACATTGAATTCCAAGCAAATGCTGTCATCAAAAACAATTCCAGTAAAGTTGACTAGTTGTAATTTAGGTCATTTAGTTATTTATTATCCTGGTTGCAGGATTGTAATGAAGCATAAATACCAGTTATCAGCATGCAGTTTTCAGTGATGTCATACTGTGGTTGTGTCCATCTGTTGCATGCCCTTAAAGTAATTGATAACATGCCTGCAAAAACAGTCCAGAACATAGGAGGTGAAGAGAAAGAATGTGTTCTTTATGACCCCTAAAATTTGGGTGCTGTTTCTCGCAACTATAGTAGCATCTTCCTGAAACAGTTTTTTTTAATCCTTTGCAGGTTATGCTTAACAAAATAACAAGACATTGCAGTTATTAGCGAAAAATAAATTTTCATGCTTCTCAGTCCATTTTCAATCCAACATCAGAATTAGCTTTTATTTTGGCAGCAGTTAAAAAGCAAAATAACTCAAAAGTGAGACACAAAGCTGTTATGTGTGCCTATAAGCTCTTGTGATGGATAGTCATTTTACTTTAAGTAACAGTGAAAGAGTTAACTGTTTGGGATTATACTACCTGCAGTCTTTTTTTTATTTAAATCTGTTAACACTTTAATAATTGTACATTAATGAAGGCTAGTGCGGGAATTGAACCTGGCCTGATGACATCACGCTGCGGTGCAAATCAGCCCTCCAGCCAACTGGGCCACAAAGGTCCCACCTTCTCAGTCTTGTCCCTTATCTGAGGCTTGGTAACCCTTAGTTTAAACCACCACAAATTGTCTCTCTAATGAAAGAGCAGCCGTATGGTCTTTTGTGACTGTGGTGGCTTTGCTATCAATGAAGGATAATATCACTTCTTGATGATTATTATGTAAAATTGTCATCTCAGACTTGTGGAATAGGATGCAGTATCTTAATTCAGAGGTATAACAGCTGCACATATATAAGACTAGATTAAACTTTTTCTTGACTGCAACACCAGCAGCCTAGTCTTGCATCCATTGCAGAGATTTCCTCTGAGGCCCACCAATCAAGTTTCTAAGGTCAGGGGAATTTTAAACTATTCTGTCTGGATGCCATCTTGGGACTTGACACATACCCAATGGCAACATCAAGAATAGCACTTGGGTAGCTGTGAGAATTCAGAATTCTTCTGCAGTATTTCAAAATCGTGGGACTGGACAGTTTGATATTTGAACCATTACTTTAACTCCCTTTGGGGAATTTAAAATTTAAATTCACACTCTGTACCTGTAACTACACTGAACACCAGGGGTGCACATGTATCACCTGTGTCTGATGTTGCTAAGATGGACATGATATATTCTTGTTGTAAGTTTGAGAAACTAATGTGACTAAAGGCAGATGAGTTGCCAGGACCTGTCGGCCTCCATCTAATGGTTTTAATGAAAATGGCTGCAGAGATAGTGGAGGCATTGGTCAAAATATTGCAGGTCAGATTGAATTTCGGGAAGGTTCTGCAGGTTGAGAAACCTGTAATGTGAGATCGCTGTTCACAAAGGGAACAAGAAACTATCGGCCAGTTGGCCTAAAATTTGTTATTGTGAAAGAAATAGCAAGAAGCTTAGGAAAGCTTAACATAATCAAAGAGTCAATATGGCTTTGTGAAAAGGAAATCATATTTGACAAATTTACTATGGTTCTTTGAGGATATAACAAACAGAGTTGTTAAAGGGGAACCAGTAGATCTGTATTTGGATTTCCAAAAGACTTTCTTTAAAGTGCCACATAAAAAGGTTATTTCACAAGAATGAAGCTCACGGTATTGTGGATAGTATATTGGCATTAATTGAAGATTGATTAACAAAGAAGACAATAAGTCTGGATTAATAGATCTTTTACAATATGGAAACCAGTGGAGTGCCACAAGGATTAGCCCTAGAGTCTCAATTATTTATTATCTATCCATCAATGACTTGGAGGATAGGGGCAGAGTGTAATGTATCAAAATTTGCTGATGATACAAAAATAGATGGGAGGGCATGTTGTAATGAGAAGTTAAGGAATCTGCCAGGGATATCGATAGGTTGAATGAGTGGCCAAAGACTTGTCAGGTGAAGTTGAACGTAGCAAAGTGTGAGGTTGTGCACTTTGGTAGGAAGAATCAACGCATTCTATTATTTAAATGGAGACAGACTCCAAAAATTGCAACATACACTGATCTGGGTATTCTTGTGCATGAAATAAACAGGCAGTTACAACAAGTAATTAAGAGGCAAATGGAATTTTGGCCTTTATTGCTGGAAGGTTGGAATTTAAGTGTAGAGAAGTCCTGTTATATCTGTACAGGGTGTTTTTGAGGCTGCACCTGGAGTATTGTATACAGTTTTGGTCCACATATGTATAATAGGATATGCTGACAGTGTAGGGAGTTGAAAGGAAATTCAGTAAGAAGATTTCTGGGACGAATGGATTAACTTATCAGGAATAGTCAAGCAGGCTAAGTCTTTATTTATTAGAGCTTAGAAGATGACAGGTGATCTTATTGAAATTCTGCAAGATTTTGATGGGCCTTGACAAGGTAGATGTTGAGAAGATCCTAATGTTGAGGAAATTTCAAACTAGGGGACATTGTTGCAGAATAAGGGGACTCTCATTTGAAACTCAGATGGTAAGGAATTGCCTTTCTCAGATGGTAAGGCATGTCTGGAATTCTCTACCCCAGAGAATTGTTGAAGTTAGATCAGTAAAAGTATTTAAAGAGGAGGTAGATAGATTTTTGAAATGTTGAATTTAAGGCTATGACAAGTTGGTGCACAATAAGAGTTAAGGCTTACAGCAGATCAGCCATGATCTCATTAAATGACCAGAATGACCAGGCTTGAGGGGATAAATGAGCTATCCCGGCTCCTATTTCTTATGCTGTTAATGACAAGAGTCCTAACATTAACAAACAAGCAGGAATTAAAATGATCTCTTAGGGTGCTGCATGCAGTTTTCACCCCCTTTTGTGGTAAATACCAATTTAACTGATGATCATCTGATGCTTAGAAGCAGTATATACTATCTACAAGGTGCACTGCAGAAATTCACCAAAGTTCCTTAGACTGCACCTTCAAAACCCACAGCCACTTCCATTTAGAAGGGCAAGACTAGGAGGCTGGAAGAACACAGCCGGCCATGCAGCATCTGGAGGAAAGGAGCTGTCAACATTTTGGGTATTACACTTCTTCAGGACTGGATGTGGGGGTAGGGAGAGCTACAGATAAAGGGGCGGGAGGAAGGGGTGGAGGTGGAATGGTGTTAGTAGGTAGACACTGGTGGTAGGTACGACCTGGTTGGTCGGTGAGAGCGATGAATCCGGTTGGTGGCTGGAAGGGGGGTGGTCAGAAGGTGGAATGAAAGGGAGGAGGTGGGGCTGGAAGGGGAGCCAGGTGATTGGTGGGAAGGTTATTTGAAATTGGAGAGCTCAACATTGAGTTCTGACTTAGAAATGCACTGTTATTCCTTCACTATCACTGGGTCAAAATCCTGGAATTCCCTCCCTAAGGACATTGTGGGTTTACCTATAGCACATGGACTGCAGTGGTGCAAGAAGGCAACTCGCCATCAAGGGCAACTAGAAGCAGGCAATAATGCTTCAGTGAAGTTTTTTTTTAAAAAAAGCTTAGCTTAGCTGCAGCTTAATTACAAAGGTAAAGTTGTGATCCAGTTACATAATTACATATTCAGAGCCACTTAACTAGCAGTTCATAGATTCATGGACAGAAGAGACCTAGGTAAGTATTAAGACTTTTTTTTGCAGGACAGGAGGAGCCAATGTGATCCTTAAATACCACAAGGAGACTCGAGGCTTCTGATGACCTGGATCATTCCTAATTCTGATCATGATAGTTTCCTCACCCTTCCTTCACTCATGAATTAACCCCTTCAATACCATGTTTTTACTGTTCTTTCCCACTAGCTCTTAAGCTATTCCTGCTGTCTTTGAGCATTTCTAATGGACAAGAAATAGAGACCCAGGAGTTAAGATGTTCGGGCTCTGGTATGTTGATTTGATCACCACCCACTTCAGACTCTATCACTGATTCCTGCCACAGTTAAAATTAGGGCTCAATGGCCCAACTGTCTCAGCCTTGAAAGAACTCTGAGCAGATCTCTTTTTAGAACACTGACACTGGTTAGAAATGTCGATCAGACAATTTAATGTTGTTGAAAATTGTTGAGTGAATTTCATCCAATGTCCTTTTGATCATCTGCTGTCACTTTGGCAGAACGATTGAGAAAACTCTGGAGAAATTATGTCTTCGTGTCGAGCTGAGGACTTGGTGGTTCATTCACTGAGGTTGTTGGAGGACAAGCAGGAGAATCTCCCCAGAGTTCTTCACTGTTGTACAACATTGACTTTGCTTTTTGGGTAGAACTGATTGCAGGTGCAAAGCAGATAACATTGACCTTTTCTACTCCAGATGTGATGTCATTGTTCAAGCAGACTTACAAATAAGCTTATCTCCGGGGAAGCAGCCTTCCTTATAAATTACTGCCGTTGGCCCTTTTGACATGTGACATATTAAATAACTTCACAGTTCCTCATTACGACTGAAGAGAACATGCTGCTCAGTCAGTATTAACCTGAAGGATACTGCAGTAGTGTCAGCTAGTGCATGGAATTTAGAAACACCAATGCTGTCTGAACAAGCTCTCAGATAATTTATTGCCACACAGGCACTTTGAAAGTTCACTTTATCTTGGAAGTATCATTTTTAAAAAAAAATTCAAGTGACATTTTTAGGAAGAAGTAGTACAAAAGTTGTAAATTGACCAACTTCAACGTTCTCCATCCAAAACATCTCTTGTTAATCAGTGCACAGTTACAGGCATGATTCAGAATGCATAAAACTTGAGGGAAATGTTTTGGTATGATAAATTTCATGCTTTTTATTTACAGTCCTGTTGCCATCATTTATATGACCATGAAACAGAGTCACATCACAGAAAAAAATACTGAAACGCCTCATGCTTATCCTTATTATTAAGTGGCTTTATTTTTGTTTTCAAGTTGCAGATTGGAGAAATTGTGGCATTATTATACTTTAGCATGCAGGAGAATTTCATCTGAGAAGTCTCAGAGATTCTACGTAATAGTCTTCTTTATGTATTGGTTTGAATAAAATTAAGTTGAGCTATAAACAACACAGGAGGGGCTAACCGCACCAACTTAAATGATCAATTGTGAATAGAATGTAATGGATTTCGGAGGGAGAAGAATGGTCCTTCAATAGTGATGTACTTACTCTTTCATTGAAGCTGAACTTTGTATCATGACTGAAGAAAAATGTGGACCTTTAAAGAATGAGTTCAAAGTTGTCAGTGGTATGCGAATCATGTTAACTTAGTCTATGTCTGTGTCTAAAATGTTGTGGTGCAACTGCAAGGATGATTGAAAGTAAAACATTAATGGTTAATCACAGAAGTTTCAGATGTTGGACATATGGTTTCCAAGTGTGAGTCTTTCTTCACCTTTTTCAGTTTGTAATTGTAGGGCTTAGAAGTTTTCCAGAGGAGTCTAGGACATGGTTCAGCATTGGTGTAAATGATTAGATTAATGAAGCATTCAATGTACCAGTTCCAACGCATTTCAGGCAATTTATAAATACCTGATTGTCAGTGCAATTATGCAATAGATTTAGATTTAGATTTATTCATTTGTCGTATGTACTAAATATAGGAATGCATAAGTACAGTGAAAAGTGCAAAGAAGTCACCACTCACTGACACCCACTTGGTTACAAAAACCAGAACTAAAAGATTTAACAGAGCCAAACGTTAAGCAAGTAAAATAAAGTCCAGATCTCAGAATCTCAAGTCCCATCTTCATAATAGTGCAGGTGTCACTCCTATGACCCGACTCCTTAGGTACGTAGTTAAAAGGGTGGGAGGATGGAATTACTACAAGGAGGAGAGAGGAGAGAGAAGAAGAAAAAAGAAAGAAAAAAGAAAGGAAAAGGAAAGGGAGCTGGCGAGAAGAGTGGAATTCCGAGTGGAGCAACTTAGCCTGCTGCCATCTTGCAGTAACAATAACAGTAAATTAAAATATTAAATTACGTAAAACTTCTGAAAGTTACCATTACTTTTAAACCTTCTTTACAACAGTTTCTAATTTATGTTTCAAGCATTAGTAATTACTAAGGGATTTAATGTAGTTAATCAATAGTAAGGTTGTTTTATAATATTTAACATCCAATGTAATGTAACTCTGGTAATGATTCAATATGACATTTCTATATTAATTCAGAAGCATAAGGTCAGTAGGTTCCTGGAAGCATCCCCTCTTGCAAGTTCCCTCCAAGTTGAGCAACATCCTGACGTGGGACAATATCATTGTTCCTTCATAGTCATTGGGCCAAATCCTGGAAAGCCCTACATGTCAACACTGTGGGTGAATATTCCAGAATACTTGAATGTGAGTACCAAGGTGTCTGCAAGAAAAGAGAGCCTTTGAATATTTGCTGGCTCTTGAGGATGTCCTGACACGTGAAAGAACTGAGAGAGACATTTTGAGGGCTAACCACTCTGAAAAGCATTGCTGGGCATTGAAGTATTATTGAAAAATCTGCAAATGCCAGTTAAAATTCACAACCACCAGATGAAATGAATATTTAACCTATTATAATTTCTTTTTTTAAGCTTTTTAGTTTTGGTACAATTCATTAGGTGTTTTGAGAACTTTGGTTTCTAAACGTATGTACTTCAGTTGTCCACAGTACCTTTCAAATTGAACACATATGTTATTGTGAATTTGAGTAGTTCTGTCAACAATTGAATTAATTGAATTCAAATGATATGTTGATGGAAAAGTCTAAATTAAAGCAATCTTTCTTGCACAGTATTTCCGACAACACTGGGCTGCTGTATCATTTAAGGAAGAGGTAGACAGATTTTTAAATAGTAACGTGTTGAAGGGTTATGGGAGTGGGCAGGAAAGTGGAAATGAGATCAGCCATGACCGTATTGAATGCTAAGGCAGGTTCGAGGGGCCGAATTGCCTCCTACTCTCCTAGTTTTTATGCTCTTACGAATGGTTGCCATTAGTGCTGAGGCAGAGGCTGCATCTGTATTCTTCAGAACCAGAAGTGTTTATAGCTGTTTTTCCAAGAGGCAATGTGTATTCGAGGAAAGCACTGTTAAGTTGTGCTGTTATTTGTGCAAACAGGATTGGTTTTGGTTTCAGTTTCCGAAATAATTTAAGATGCTTCCTTGTCTGATAATAAATGATCCACACAATGAAAACTTCTACCCAGAGCTTTTTAATACTCAAGAAGGATGCAAATGATTAGAAAATCTTAATGTGCCAGTCTTTTTAATCATAAAACATACGTGCATAATTTTAATAATGTTAATAATTGATCTGATTTTATTTGGCAATAAACTGCATTTGACAAGCTGAAATATGTAACTTCAAAAGTTATGTTTTCTTCTATTTTTTAAAATTATTTTTCATTGAATGATTTTAAGTTGACTGTGGGATTTTTTTTTTCAAAATTCAGTGTAAAAGCAGACTAAAGGCTTTACTTACAAAATTGAAGCCTTTTCTATTCCATAATGTGAACAGGCAACACTATTTGAATAAACAAACATATTTACAAAAAACAAGTATTTAGCCCATACCTGACCTGTATTCAGGATATGATTATATTTATGTAGTGTGAAAATGAGTTAATTGAGCTGGTGATGCATGTACATCAGGAATCAATAATTAGATGTATAGCTTATATCAAATTAGCATCTGCATCCAAAGTAAGCAGCAAGTGTTGAAGCTTCTTAATCATGTTGCCAAGCATTTGAGATCAGTAGAGTTAAACTTTGTGCTTCTGTTAATTTAGAGGAGGTCTTCACTCAAGGAAAAAATGGGCAGTAAATTGCTTCAGCTTTCAGAAAATAATGGCCTGTTTTAATTAATATTAACACAGGGGAATGAGGTTGTTGATTTGGAGACCATGGTGCTGAACCTTAATAAAGGAAACTATAAGGATATGAGGCGTGAGTTGGCCTTGATAGGTTGGGGAGAGTTACTTAAAGGGATGACAGTGGATAGTCAATGGCAATCATTCAAGAAACGCACGGGGAAATCTGCAACAACTGTTTATTCCTGTCTGTCACAAAAGCAAAATGGGTAAGAGGACCAATCCATGGCTTACAAAGGAAATAAGAGATAGTATCCGATCCAAGGAAGAAGCATACATATTGGCCAAGAAAAATAACAATCCTGAGGATTGGGAGCAGTTTAAAATTCAGCAAACAATGATCAAGGGATTGATTAAAAAGGGAAAAATAGAGTACGAAAGTAAGCTTGCAGGGCACATAAAGACTGACGCTAAGAGTTTCTGTAGGTATGTGAAGAGAAATAGATTGGTTAAGACAAATACAGGTCCCCGACAGACAGAAATGGGGAAATGTATAATAGGGGACAAAGAAAGGGCTGAGGAACTGAATACATACTTTGGTTCTGTCTTCACAAAAGAGGACACAAATCTTTTACCAGAATTGTTGGAGGATGCAAGATTTAGCGAGAGGGAAGACTTGAGGGAGATCACTACTAGGAGAGAAATGGTGCTGGGAAAATTGTTAGGATTGAAGGCTGATAAATCTCCAGGGCCTGATAATCTACATCCCAGAGTACTTAGGGAAGTAGCTCTAGAAATAGTGGATGCATTGGTGGTCATCTTCCAGGATTCTATAGACTCTGGAACAGTTCCTGCAGATTAGAGGATGGCTGATTTCACTCCATTATTCAAAAAGGGAAGTAGAGAGAAAACAGGGAATTATAGACCGGTGAGCTTAACATCAGTAGTGGGGAAAATTCTCGAATCCATTGTCAAGGATTTTACAGCAGAGCATTTAGAAAGCAGGATCAGACAATGTCAGCATGGATTTATGAAGGAGAA
Organism: Rhincodon typus; assembly: GCF_021869965.1. Taxonomy (NCBI): domain Eukaryota; kingdom Metazoa; phylum Chordata; class Chondrichthyes; order Orectolobiformes; family Rhincodontidae; genus Rhincodon; species Rhincodon typus. Next base: position 14,839,721 of record NC_063363.1, read on the forward strand.
CTTATGGTTGACAAATCTGTTGCTATTCTATGAAGATGTAACTAATAGAGTTGACAAGGAGGAACCAGTCGATGTGGTAGATTTGGATTTTCGGAAAGCATTTGACAAAGTCCTGCACAGGAGAGATTAATGTGCAAGATCAAAGGTTATGGGGAGAAAGCAGGATTAGGCCATTGAGTTGGATGATCAGCCATGATCGTGAATAGTGGTGAAGCAGGCATGAAGGGCTGAATGGCCTCTTCCAGCTTATCTCTTCTAAGCTCCCGTGTAACATTTTTGCATTTAGTCGTTGGCTGTATGTTGAAATCTAGAATTGGAAGAAGTTAGTTCTGTAATGACAGTCATGATTCTAGTATCATTGTCTTTGGGAGTCATGTAAAGGACAGGTATAAAAATTATAGGCAAAACAGAGTTGCTGGAAAAGGTCAGCAGGTCTGGCAGCATCGGTGAAGATAAAGCAGACTTAATGTTTCAGGTCCGGTGACCCTTACTCAGAACCAGACTTGAGACGTTAACTCTGATTTCTCTTCACAGATGCAGCCAGACCTGCTGAGCTCTTCCAGCAACTTCTGTTTTTGTTTCTGATTTTAAAAATCTGTAGTTCTTTCAGTTGTTATAAAACTTATACTTGCTTTTAAATATATTCTTGGACTATTAGGGAGCCATTGACAATATTAAATAAAATAAAGAACGGTGGATGCTGAAGATCTGAACCAAAAACAGAAATTGCTGGCAAAACTCAGCAGGTCTGGCAGCATCTGTGGGAAGAAAGCAGAGTTAACATTTTGAGGCTAGTGACTCTTCATCAGAAAAATTCAGGGTTTTGCCAGCAATTTCTGTTTCTGTAACAACATGAAGTGTTTGGGACTGAATTTTAAAGAAAAATGGAAGTACTTTTGTTATCATTCCATTTTAAATTTTGTTCTTATAACTTTCTTGACCTGTCATGGACTGTTTACTGTAGTGTTGAGGTACTTGCACCTGAAACATTTTAAGCCCAATGTCATGTCTGAAATTATGTTTCCTGAGGTTTCATTGAATGTCACAAATTTTGAAAGTCATGTTGGGCTTTACCAAATTTACTCTGAGGTAAGAATAAATAGGTATTATGACAGCACAAGATGTACTCCATTAATTGCTAAATTCAATGTACAGAAAGAAGAAAAAGTCTTAATTTACTTTTCTGTAATTTAACAAGTCAGTCCGATGTTGAATCATGTGCTAAATTCCTCCAGTTGGCACGCTGAGCTTATTTAAAATTGCTGAGCTCTGTAAGTTAAAAGTGACAGATCAAATCTCCCATTTACTGTATTAGTTCAAATATTTATTTGAGCTTTTGTTTTCAATTGTTAGACTCATAGAATCCCTACAGTGTAGAAAGAGGCCATTTGGCCCATTGAGTCTGCACCAACCCTCTGAACTGCATTCCACTCAGACCCACCCTATCACTGTAATCCCACATTTACTGTAGCTAACGTAGTTAACCTGCACATCCCTGGACAATACATGGCAATTTAGCATGACTAATCCATCTGGCATGCACATCTTTGGACTGTGGGGAGAAACCAGAGTACCCAGTGGAAGCTTACACAGACAACATACAAACTCCACACAGTTAGTCACCCAAGGCTGGAATCAAACGCAGATCCCTGGTGCCGTGAGGCAGCAGTGCTAACCACTGAGCCATCCTGCCATGTTAGTCAACAATCCCTGCCCTTTGTAGGCAAATATACACACTTCCTGAGGGGAAGAGATCCCAATTGGGTTTAGCTGTGCTGTAGTCTGGCCTACTGACCCTCAGTACACTATCCCTTATAAAGAGGAACCATTTAAATGAGAACAGATAACCCATCAAAGAGTTGATGCAAGCCAATTTTACCCTCCCTCACTGACTCTTTGCCCAGTTCAATAATATATTTATAAGCCCTAATAATTCGATCATGTTTTGTGATCAATGCCTTAGCAGCGTGGGGCTAGATTTTCCTCCCTCTACATGGTCAAATTGAGCACCCAAGCCCACACTCGCCAGCAGAAAGACTGGGTGATGGCCTCCTATTCGCCACCACCTCCGTATTTGCCATCCAATGTTGGTGGGGTCTTTATGATGCCCACCCACTCAGAGGATTGGATGTTCCGGAGCCTCAGCAGTCCTACTGAGAGATGTGACACTGCTGATACAGGACTGAGATGGAGGGAACTATGCTGCCTGCACTGAAATACAGAAGTGCGCAAGATTGTAGCTGGCAAATTTCCTGTCTTTAACTCTACCTAGCTTGCTGCAGGGAAGCCTCCTCTGTGAGAGACCACAAAATTGTCTCCAAATGGGGACTTGAACTCTTTAATTGGCTGTATGCCTCCATGGTGCAAGTAACCAATTTTCATCCCAGCCTGGCCTCTGGGAAATCTCCCCAGTGGTGGGAATCTTATTCTGCACCTCCAACAGCTCGGAAAATACAGTCTTATGTTTTTATACTGCTGCTGTAATAGTATTAAGTTATTAGATTATCTGAATACTGAGCCAATTACATAAAACTACAACTAGCTTAAGTTTGTCATAGAATCTACAGATCAATTTACAATTATGAGCTTTCTAATTTTCTGTCAGTAAATTAATTATTGAGCGTTGAACTGTTCTTAATTTTAGGAAAAGACATTGTTTAAAATAATGGTATTAATATACCAAAGCTTTTTACTTGAACAGCTCACTTTTTTCTAACACTTGAACACATAACACCCGTGTTTAAACTATCATTGATCAGCTAAATGCAGATCTTGATCATGAAAGAGTTAACAACTGCTAGAAAATAGTTTTGTTAGAAGTAATGGTTTTCACATGTGTTGTTTTGGATCACTATTATCTGGTTGTCATTGTGCCCTGCTGTATTAACCACTTCATAGATACATTTAATGAAATCAAAATCAATGTTCATTCCATCCTTTATGCTTTTCTCAATTGGCATTGAAAGACTTATGAACAGTTTGGTGTTTCATGACGTATGATAGGAATTTCTTTCCATATAGTACCAACAGCAGTTGAGTCTTAAATCACACTGGTAGTCTAAAGATTGTTTTCTCGTTTATAATGGTTGTGTTGACAGAACGCTACCATTAGCATCATTGCACTCGATAATTATTCAATTGGTTTAGGTTCCCTGTTCAGATTGATGCTTACACACATTACCATCTTCAGAATGTATGATATGCCAGTAATATAACGGTGCATTAAGAGTGATACTTTGACACTGTATCTGTTAGAAAGTACAGGTAACGGGAGAGAAATGAGGAAAAAAGTAAACAACATGTTGCTGCAGGGCTACATGGTGTGAATTTTCAGCAAACCTTAAGGTGCTAGAAACACTTGGGAACTAACAGCCTAAATTAAAGGCCTGCACAATTGGAACGAGATTCCATTATTGTGTTACTTGGCACTACCACTGTTACTACATAAAGCTACTACAAATCGTGTGTAATACTGGGTAAGAAATTGCCATTATTTAAAGGGGCAGTCATCTTCTGTCATCTAAATCATTGTAAACATTTAACAGATATATTGCTTGCCTGGGGAAATGGTGGTGTAGAATACACACCTCTCGCAATCTTAGGCTAATGCTCTGGGAACACGGATTCAGTGAAGGTGACCATGAAGCTATCATTGATCGTTGGAAAACCCCATCTGATTTGGAATTGTCCTTTAGAGAAGAAGACCTGCCACTCTTACCTGGTCTGGCCTGTAGCTGACTCCAAATCCACAGCAGTGTGGTTGATTGTTAATTGCTTACTGTAACAGCCAAGCAAGTCATCTAGTTAAAAGCAATTAAAGATGGGCAGCAAATGCTGGAGTCCGCATCCCATGAAAGAATAAAGAAAAAAAAACTTGATCATTTATGGGTGCAGAATTTTTTTCCAGCCACTACCAGAAAAACAAATGCCTCGAACACTTAGGTGAGAATTGAAGGCACTTGCTTCCTGAAAATGGGAGTATTGTCTTGGCTGTTCCAGCCTGGTTGGAGGGAGAGAAGCAACGGTATCAGCAGTGCATGGAGCAACAGCTGCAGGGAGACCATAGAGGAGAAGAAAAGTGAGACTGAAAGAATTTATTAGTGTCTGATTGATGGATTGTTTACTTATTGATTAATGTCATGCATTCATTTTCATGTACACAGTCTCATTGTATCTCTTCTATTTACAGGTGGCTGGAGGTCCAAATCATTAATCTGACGTGTGCTCAACACTGGGTTGTGTACCTCAGGCTTTTGCAGGAAGCTATCTGGCCTGGAGGAACTTTACCTAAATTTCCGAAGTCAGTCAGAACACAAGAACAGAAAGTACAGACCAAGGAATTGGCTTTCCAGTGTCTAATGAAAATGCTGCCAGGTTAATTTTTTTTCTTTCTTGTAATTGGGCCAACTGGAATCAATGTTAATTCATGATGGGGAATTAATTATCTTTAATGAAAGCAGAAAATGCTTGGAATGCTCAGCATCTTTGGAGAGAGAAACCAAGTTAATGTTTCACTTCAATGACCTGTTAACTCCGTTTCTATCTTCACAGAGACTGCCCTAAATGCTGAGCATTCCAGCATTTTCTACTTTATTCTAGATTTCCAACATCTAAATGTTTTGCGTTTAAATTCATTCGCTTTACTTGTCTAAAATAGAATAGGTTTGTAAAGTGATTATATTTATGCTAAGGAATAATGGATTAACTAATTAACCAACAAAAGTATTGAAGGTAGACCTCGGTGATAAAATATCTAAAAAATGGGAAATAATTAAAATCCAGCCCAGTTCTACAAAAGCCACGATTCCAACATAGCATGTGTATTTGATCTGGTACAACTGAGTGGCATGCTAGGCCATTTCAGATGGCAGTTGAGATTCAGCCACATTACTGTGTGTTTGGAGTCACGTGCAGGCCAGACCAGGTGAGGATGGCAGATTTCCTTCTCTGAAGTTCATTTGTGAGCAAGATGTGTTTTTCCGACAATTGGCAATGGTTTCATGGTCATCAGTAGATTCTTAATTCCAAGTAAAAACCAAAAGAGCTGCGGAAGCTGTGAATCAGGAACAAAAGGGTTCTAAGGAAGGGTCACCGGACCTGAAATGTTAACTCTGATGTTTTTCTGCACAGATGCTGCCAGACCTGCTGAGCTTTCCAGCAACTTCTGTTTTTGTTCCTGATTCTTAATTCCAGTTTTTTTTAAACTGAATTCAAATTCCTCCATCTGCTGTGACAGGATACGAACACAGGTCCCCAGAGCATTAGCTGAGTTTCTGAATTAATAGTCTAGCGGTAATACGACTAGACCATCGCCTTCTGCTTCATCAGTGACCTTCCCTCCATCATAAGGTCAGAAGTGGGGATGTTCACCGATGACTGCACACTGTTTATCTGAGAAGTCTCGAATGATGCTAAAGCAGCCCATGTTCAAATGCAACGAGATCTGGACAACATCCAGGATATTGGGGGACCTATAGTGCAATTCCATCAAGGTGATTATCCCTTTTTTATTTCTAAGTTCTACTCATATAAATATCTTCACTGGACAACCCCTCGGAAATATCCTGTCTACTTACAGGAGTAATATTTCCCTGAATCGAAAGCACTGTACCCACTCCTCTCTTGCCTCTCTTTCTATCCTTCCTATAGCATCTAAAAGCCGTAACATGGAGCTGCCAGTTCTGTTTCTCCCTCAGCCAAATTTCTGTAATGGCTACGATGTCCCAGTCCCATGTTCCCATACAGGCCCTGAGTTCATCAGCCTTACCAGTAAGACCCCTTGCATTGAAATAAATGCAGTTTAATTCTTCACAACTATCTCCATTCTGCTGCCTGAACCTCAGCACACTCAAACTGTACCTATTTGTGGCAGGTACAGTGTTGGTCTCCCTACCTCTAGCCCAGAGGTCCTGGTCAAGCCCTACCTCAGGATGTGGCTACAGTGGTATGTCATAACACATCCAAACAGATTAATATTTAAAAAAAAAAGAAATTCCTCCTCACCTCCATTTTAAGGGAAACTCTTAACTGTAATATATTTTTGTTTGTCTTGTGATTTTGAGTTTGGTAGGTTGAATATGAAATGGAATATTGATAACTTTGAGTGTAATTGGTATGTAGGTATTACTGATTGTAGGGCACTTGGAACAGTTAGACCTAGAAAAGATGCAGGCTGATTTAAAACTGATTTCATGCATTGTGCTATAACAAATGGAAGCTTCGAATACCATGAAACCTCCATCAGCACTTGTCAAGCCACAAAATATTTACAAGAGGATAGAGCAAGCAAATCATTTAATATTTTGAGTGTTGCATTGAATCTAAAAGGGAACACATCAGTGAACCCTATATTTACATATATGATTAGTGATACTACAAAAGGAGAAGTTGCTGGAAAAGCTCTGCAGGTCTGGCAGCGTCTGTGAAGAAAAAAATCAGAGTTAACGTTTCAAGTCCGAAACTGAGTTCTGAGGAAGGGTCACCAGATCCAAAACGTTAACTCTGACTCCTTTTCTTCACAGATGCTGACAGACCTGCTGAGCTTTTCCAGCAACTTCTACTTTTGTTCCTGAGTTACAGCATCTGCAGCTCTTTCGGTTTTGATAAGAGATGCTGCTTGGTAATAAAAAAAAATAGAAAAGAAGCGTATTATCTGAATGGTGAAATGTTGCAGAGTTCTGAGACGCAGAGAGATCTGGGTGTCCTAATGCATAAATCACAGAAGGTTAGTATGTAGGTACAGCAAGGAATTGGGAAAGCTAATAGAATGTTATGTTTCATTGCAACAAGAATAGGCAGGTTATTTTTCAGATTTACAGGGCATGGTCTACATCTGAAGTACTATATATAGTAACTGGTTACTGTACTTACAGAAGGATGTTAATGAGTCGCAAGCAGTTCCAAGAAGGTTTACTGGACTAATATCTGGAATGAGCAGATTGCCTTAAGAGGAAAGGCTAGACACGGTAGGCCCATATCCCTGGGAGTTTAGAAGAATCAGAGGTGACATAATAGAAACAAATAAGATCCTGAAGGCACTTCACTGGATGTGGAAAGGATGTTTCCTTTAGTGGGAGAATCTAGAATTAAGAGTCACAGTTTAAAAATAAGGGGTCACTTATTTAAGTCAGAGATGAGGAATTTTAGTTTTCTCTCACAGATTGTGCATCTTTCGAATTCCCTTCCTCAAAAGGCAGTGGGTACAGAATCTTTTAAATAGTTTTAAAGGCGGAATTAGATAGTTCTTGATTACCAAAGGAATGAAAGATTGTTGGGGTATGCAGGAATTTTGAGATAAGATTAAGATCAGATCATCCAGAATTTTATTGAATGGCAAAGCAGGGTGAAAGGACTGAGTGGCCTTCACTTGTTCCTTGTTAGTGTTTGGTCATGGAGAATTGCCATTAGTTTTTGAAGTAAGACTGGCATTACTAACTTTAGATTGATGCTTGTTAATTACAGGGAACTTTAGCATGCTGTATTTAATAGGATAAGATGTCTGTTCTATCCTGTTTGAGTTAGTCAATGGCAATTATATTATGATGTTTAAATAGTTAATTGGTTTTAAATTCTGTTACTGGTTGAAGAGTTCTTCAAACTCAGGCCTGCTTCATTAACTCTCTTCATTATCTTTTAAATCAATGACCAAGATGCACTTTTATGGTCAAGTGAATATCTCTTCCCCGATTTCGAAACTCCCAGCTGTATAAGCTATTTCTTTTGACATTGGGAATATGCTTTGCCTCATTTAACTGTGTAGAGACTTCTGCAATTAGTCAAAATACTAGCTGAGTCCTAAACACTCCTTATTGTTTCTTTTGGGCAGTTGATTTAATCCAACAGAGTAAATATATTAAACAGAAAAAGCATGCATTTTTGAAGCAGTGTTTCGAGTTATTGGTTTGCTTATCAAGGTTTAAAGTGTTTAAACTTAAGCATTTGTGAATATTAGTTCATATAGAACGGTGTCAAGCTCGAAATTATGCTAACATTTTGTTTTCCAATAACATCATGTTATCCAATTGCTTGTAAACAATGACTTTTTTGTTAGAGAAAGGCATATGATGGAAAGACACATGTTTATCTATTGCTTTTATGCTCCATCCTTGGTTTAATGATAGAACTCTCATCTCTGAAGTGAGAGTCCACATCCCTCTTTAGAAACTTGAACTGAGTGCCCTTTCGGAGCCTTGCAATCTTTTATTGCTATCAATTTCAAAGCTGAGTAGAAGACTTTTCTGACCAAGTTTTATTCCTCAAACAAATAAGCAAAACAAATTAACAAGTCATTATCACACATGTTTGTGGAACCTTGATGTTTACAAATTGCCTGCCATATTACTATAGTAACTGCACTTCACAAGTACTTCATTGGCTATAAAATGCCTAAGTGTTTTGGAACATTCTGAGGTTATGAAATGTGCCCTATAAAAGCAAGTTGTTAATTTCTTTCTCTCACTCCATCTCATCCTCAGGATGTCCTAAAGTGCTTCACAGGAAAAGAGCTGTTTTTTAAGTATTATGCAGATAAATGCACCAACTAATTTGCACACATTCCTCAAATAGTAATTGCATCAGTGACCAGCTGATTTGCTTTGGCTGTGATGAACTGATGAAAGGAAATGAAAACACTTTCTTTTACCACAGAAGCTGATTGAAATGGCTGAATATAGCCAGAATTTTCTGTTTTATTTCAGATTTCCAAGTTCCGCTGCCATATTTTGCTTTAGTAACTGTCTTATAGACTTTACATTGATTTAATCGTGTAAGTAATAAACTTTCATGTCAGGTATCCACAAAATCTATTGATGTAACTTATTTTGCTTCATATTTATGCCAAGCCAAATCCTTTTAGGAAGTTCCTGTTGCTGTGTGTCTTTGCCAAAATGTTCAATTTGCTGTAATAACAAGATGTATTCCTGAAGTGATGTCTGACTTTATTCCTCTGATCATTTGGCTATCAATTTGCTGTGTTTGGCAATACATCAGAGCATAGACAGTCTGCACCTGATGAATGGCATTTGCCCATTTTAAAAAGCAATTATGGTTTTATTATCTCGTCATCTGCACAAATATTTTAACATTGCACTTGAGTGTTATTGTTTGAGATTTTGGAGATGGGAAACAAACTATCGTAAAATGGCACCTGTGTGCTTGTAAATATTCATGGTAGAAAGAAGTAAAATATAAGTCTTTGAAATGACAAAAGTATCCTTCAGAACATTCAGGGCTCAATCTGTCTCAGAATCATCAGAACTGTCACCTCTAGCCTGTCAAGTTTCTCATTTTGAGTTCAATTTTGTTGAATTTTTCTGTTAGGAAGGGTCGTATTTCATTTTATTTAGCTAGGTTATAATCTGCTGCATTAATTTTGTTTATCAGAACCTGGTTTCTGGCCTTTCAGTGATGTTAGCAGTTCTAGTTGAAGATTGGGTACACTGTAAAAACTGATTTGCTAACATAAGAGTGTGACATTACTTTATTTTTAATTGTGTTAAAACTTCAGCATAATTTACTGCCAATGTGTGTACGTAACACCTTTACAACAAAGTAGTGCAGTATCAGTCTTTACTGTCAAATCTTTAACCAGTTGAGGATGGAATCATTTTCTAACAGTAAAGTTTATTCCTTTACCACAAAATTTGATTTGATCAAGTGCCTTTGCTAAGTAACTGAAAATGCAAATTTTAAATAGCTCAAGGCTTGTGGTTTACACACAATGAAATTTCTGAGATTAAAATCTATCTTCTTCACACCATGACATTGTTTATTGTAATGCACTTCATATATTTAAAGTACCAGAATGTTGCCCAGCCCACTGGAGGACAAAGCCCAGGCACAGTACATTTTGAGCTATGTTTTTGAGCTAATAAAAGAGCCGAAAACTAAACAAAACATTATAAGTTGAATTAATACATCAGTTTAAGAGCTGTGTTGACATTTGAATAGAAAAGTGAACATTTCTTGCGCCACAGTATTTATATTTTAGTTAGAAAACAACTTTGAGCCACAGTGTTGTTGGTTCAACCCCGCTCCAGGATTTGAACAAGTTGGGCTGAATTTTATGGAAAATCAGTGAAGTATTAATTTCAGAGAGTTTCACACAGTGTTTCTCTTCGTGATCTCTAACATGTTACCTCTCAATTCTCCGCTGCTTATCTCATTACATATGCATTCCGCTTCAGCGATACCATTAACAACTGCAGAAAAACAACCTGTTTTTGCGACCTTCTGGGATTGTACCGCCATCAACACATGTAAAGCCCAGCTGTACACCAGGTCAATCGCTGCCCCTTATAGTGCTTGACAGTGCATGTAGGGGAATGGAAATGAGAAAGAAAAGCTTCAAAGGGTACATATTGGACAGGGTGACAACTCATTGTGAACAGAATCTCACATTTCTAAATGCATTGCTGTTTTACATCACTTGTCTAATCAACGGCCATTGTAACTGCACCACACCGTGTTAAAAGACTGTCTAAAAGGGTGCTACTCTATCTCTAAACCTGGCACAACATGTCATCTTCCTGTTGTTCGGTGTGGGAGTTTTCCATGTTGGAAAGCCTTGAAATGGCTGGAAACATTAAATTTTATTGAATAGCAGGAAAAGCAAAGAAAAATCAAACAAAAACAGCTATAATTGCTTCAGGGAATAAAAGGGCTGCTTGCCTTTTGAGTAACAACATATTTACAGTCAATGAAGAATCATTTCACCCAGTTCACGCCTGTTGGAACTAGGTGTCAATGAAGTTCTATTTGCTTTGTTGTATCCAAAGATGCTTCATTCTGTCATGCAAAAGATGATGTTCCTCCTGCTCAATGTCGTCATCTTGCCCCTTGAGAGACCACTATAGCTCTCCTCACTCATCAGCATCCGACATGTCCTCTCTGACTTCTCCAGTTGTGTCTGGCACAACATTCAAGGATTATGCAGCACACTGTGCTTGGAATAAAGGGCAAGGCACCTACCTAGACTAATCCAAGCATTGTAACTTCATCTTCAGGAGGGCCCTGGTGGAAAATAGACAGCATTGTATCTACACTTGGCCTCAGTTGATGGATTTCATAAGGAAATTATCAACCATGCTTACAGAAGGTAACCTTTGTTTCTTGCAAGGCACCTAACACTGAATTCAAAGCAGGAAGGATACAGCAAGCTATAGACATGACAACAACTTCCAGGATACCTGGCACAGAATTCTAATGTGTGGTTTTAATTATCACAGATGACTTGTACATTGTTGGAATGAAATCTCTTCTGTTGATGAAGTCTGTCCTATGATCTGCCACTCTCAATTGAACATGTGTGCAGCCTATAATGCTCTGCAGCTGAGTGAATCCAGCTATGTTGCCAAAGCCTGGGTTGCAGACTGACCTTGTCATGGAGAAATCATGGGGAAATGAGATGAAGTGGTGCAGTCTGTCACAAATTGCATTGTAACGGCCTTGATACATCTATGGGTTACGAACTCAGAGATCCCACAGATCTTCAGTGGATTCTTGGAACAGCCAGGGGCGGAAAGATTTTGCACAACTGTCACCTTGACAAGCACAAAGCCGTTCAGGTCACAAGCCTGGTTCCATTGGATGACATGGTTTCCTGGGATATCCTAAGTCTGTTCCGGCAATGTGCTGAGCTCGCCTGGGGTAATGCAATTGAGTACAAAAGACTCTGCTTCTCCTCTGCTGCCTCAGTACTTTGAAGGGCCATCAGTTGTGACTTCTTCATGTGGAAGCTATTCTACAGATGTTGAAGGCTGGGCTTGCAGATGCATTTGTTCTTCCTCGATTTCTGTGCACCGTCATAGCACTACAGCCCCAATGATGACAACGCCTGCTGCAGGTGAATCCATTGGTCACAATTCCAATGAACCTGTGTGGAGAATATCAGAAGCATTAACTGACCAGTCAGCATTCACATCACACACAAATGACAGTTTAGCAGTGGGACAGGGAGGACACTGACGAGAAGTGTGTATCCTGGGATACCTTTACATGGACCTTTGACATAGTGGATCCTATTTTGATGTGTGCAGCACAAGCAATTTCACATACTGCGCCTCCGCCCATCCCATTATCCAAGAAAGGACACATAGCATATAAGAGCATGTTGGCAAATACTTACAGTTCAAGGTGAGAGGAAATCAGCTTGTTTCCCTATGTAGCCCATGAGATCTTGGGTTGTCTTTGTGAATTGTGGCTTTTTGCTTGATCCTCTTGTAGGGTTGCCTGTGATTATTTCTGCTTCACAGCAATGGCTTTGATCAATTTGTAATGACTGGCAATCAGGATTTGTATTTTTGGTCAAATCCACTGGAGATCTGTGGGATCTCTTGAGTTCGTAACCCATAGATGTGTTTCACGTACAGGGTATTGATTTTGCAGTTGACTTTAGCCTGTTCTATACAAGTGCCTGATTAATGCACTTGCCCCTTGAAAGGCCTCACATTGCTCACAAGTCTATGTTCAGATGGCAAAAAAGCCTGGATGTGGTGGTAGCCGATTTTTCACTTTCATTGCACATTTGGTGAGGATGAAAAGCAAAATGGGTCATGCCAAACACCCCCACCCCACCCCCAAATTCTATCAACTTCCCCGACCCCATCGTTTCTAGACATACACGCATTTTCATTCAACTCTTTCGTTTGAGTCTTCACTTCCCATAATTAACCCCTGAGTCCCAGTCTTGCTGATTGTTGTAATACACGGTTTCCCCTGTTGAAGCCAAGATAACTGTCAGTGACCCCAAGCCCGCAGTAGTATGTCTTCCATTGCAGTATCATACCCCACCCTTACATGTTCAGTTGCCCCTCATAGTTATTGTCCCCTCTGTGCCCAGCATGCTTCCTCCATTCCCCAAACTGACTTCCCCAACTTCGCTACAACAACATATAGTCTGATAATTTATGTGATTTTCATCCCCACCTGATAAATAACCAGTGGGGAGGTGATGGCCTACTGGTATTATTGCTGGACTGTTAAGCCAGAAACCCAGGTAATGTTCTGGGAACTCAGGTTTGAATCCTGCCATGGCAGATGGTGGAATTTGAATTCAGTAAAAAGAAAATCTAGAATTAAGAGTCTTATGATGACCATGAAATTGTTGCCAATTGTTGGAAAAACCCATCTAGTTCTGAAGGGAAGAAAACTGCTATCCTTACCTGGGTCTGGCCTACAGGTGACATCAGACCCATGGCAATATGGTTGAGTCTTAACTGCCCTTTGGACAATTAGGGGTGGGCAATAAATGCTGGAATGGATAAAAACCCTGACTTATTGCTAATGCCCAGACCTGGATCTTTGCACAGGACCTGCAGGACTGACGATGTCTCACTCCGCAGACCACAGTGTTGCAGAACCCTGAACCTAACCACCCAAGCAACTGACTACATTCAAGACTGAGTTCAGATGTTTTTCCTTGATTGACTGCGGCAATACCCCCAGACTGACGACAGTTGTCCTTGACTTAACCATGAATGCTCCCCTTAGACTTTGAGACATGATCATGTGCAGTGTGTCTGTCATGTACATTGCTGGCACATAGAACAAAGAAAAATACAGCACAGGAACAGGCCCTTCAGCTGTCCAAGCATGTACTGACACATTTTGCCCTTCCATATTAAAACTGCCTTTACTTAAAGGATCTGTCTCCCTCTATTCCCTTCCTATTCATGTATTTGTCCAGGTGTTTTTTTGAATGCTGCTGTTGTGTCTGCTTCCACTATCTCCTCTGGCAGCACATTCCAGGCACTCACCACCTTTTGTGTGAAAAACTTGCCTCGCACATCTCTTTTGAACTTAACTCCATTTCCACCCCCCTCCCACCATGAACCTGTGTCCTCTAGTAATTGACCTCTCCACCCTGGGAAAAAGCCTCGTACTTTCCACTCTATCCATGCCGTTCACAATCTTATAAAATTTCTATCAGGTTGCCCCTCAACCTCCTGTGTTCCAGTGAAAACAAAACAAATCCAGTCTATCCAACCTTTTCTTCATGGCTAAAATCTCCCCTACCAGGCAACATCCTGGTAAACCGTTTCTATACTCTCTCCAAAGCATCCACATCCTTCTCGTAGTGTGGTGACCAGAACTGTACGCAATATTCCAAGTGTGGTCTAACTAAAGTTCTATAAAGCTACAGCATAACGTACATATCCTTATTCTCAATGCCCCTTCCAATGAAGGCAAGCATACCGTAAGCCTTTTTTACTATTTTATCTACCTGCGCTCTCACCTTCAGTGATCTGTGGATCTGCACACCCAGATCCCTCTGCATATCAGTACTCTGAAGGGTTCTGCCATTCACTGTATAATTTCCACCTGTAATTGACCTTACAAAATGCATCACCTCACATTTGTCTGGTTTTAAACTCCATGTGCCATTTTTCTGCCAGTGTCTCCAACTGATTTATAACCTGCTGTAACCTCTGACAATTCTCCTCACTAACTGCAACTCCACCAATCTTTGTATCGTCTGCAAACTTTCTAATTAGACCAGCCACGTTTTCCATCAAATCATTTATATGGACAACAGGCCTGTAATTTGCTGGATGATTATCCCTGATACCCTTCTTAAACAATGGGACAACATTGGCTATTCTCTAGTCCTGTGGGACCTCACTTGTGGCCAAAGAGGATACAGAGGTGTCTGTCAATGCTCCAGCAATTTGTCCTCTTGCCTCCCTCAATATTCTGGGATGAATCCCAAGAGGACCTGGGGACTTGTCTACCTTAATACTTTTGAAGATGCATAACACGTCTTCCTTTTTAATGACAACTTGGCTTAGAAATTCAACACTCCTGTCTCTGAGATCATCCTCCACCAATTCCTTCTCTTTGGTGAATACCGACACAGAGTATTCATTTAGGACCTCACCTGTCTCTTCTAACTTCACACATAGATTCCCTCCTTTGTCCTTGAGTGGGCTGACCCTTTCCCTGGCTGCCTTCTTGCATTTTTATATATATGTACAAAATGTGTTGGCACGTGCTGAAGCTCTGACATTGATATAGCAGGGTGCCTGCAACAACATGTATATCCATTCCCTTGACTGCTGACAACCATGAGAAATTGCCTGGCTACTGTGAGCCTGTAAGTTCCGAGTAAGGCGGCAGTATGCAAAACGGCAAGGTTAGGCAGAAATGCTGCAAGCATCTAATATAGGCTTCAAGGGAGTAGGCACAAAGAAAACCAGCAAAGAGTTGTGAGATTGAATAGTGCTCTAATGCAAGAGATGGGTGCCTACCCCAGTGCACAACAGTATTGAAGTAGATATCTGTACTCTGGGAACTGTGATAATGTGGTGAGGCAGAAGCATACCAGTGCCCGCCTGCATGGTTGAGATGTGCAGGTGTCACTGCTATAGTGCATACATAAACTTTTTATATTTAGAGCGGGGGTGAAAAAGACAATGTGAGAGGGAATGAGAGAGTATGAGAAGAGACAGTAGTAAAAGAAAGAGCTCAGTTGATTTAAGGACCAAGAGAGATCTGTGAATGGAAGCAAAGAACATGGTTAAAGAATTTGCATAGGTCTTTACAAAGTCATATGAGATTTAATATAGGCTAAAAATTGATGAAGATATATTAGAAAGAGTAGCTATACTTCAAGATGATTCGTCACCAGGACAGAATATCTGGATACTGAGGGAAATTCAGATGAAAATTTCAAAGGCCCTGGCTATAATCTTCCAGTATCCCGTAGGTATAGTGAAAATTGAACACTTTTCATATTTGTTCAAAAAAAGGATGTGAGCATAAACCCAGCAACCGCAGGCCAGTCATTTTAACTAACAGCTTTTAGAGATAATAATAATTGATGCAGTGTGGATGGTCTGTTCTGCAAACTGTATGTATTGTAAGTTCTGAGGAGGGGTCACTTAACCTGAAACACTAACTCTGATTTCTCTGCACAGATGCTGCCAGACCTGCTGAGCTTTTCCAGCAATTTCTGTTTTTGTTTGATTTACGGCATCTGCAGTTTTTCGGTTTTTTACTTTGGATGTATGGACTGCTGTCTTTCCTGACCAAAACCCGATGATGTTGTGAAATCATTTCATTTCTAAATACCTAAAAATACTGCTCTAGTAGTACAAGGGTGTGACGAAGAACTATTTCTTTCTCCTAGACAACAAGGTGCAGGGCTGGATGAACACAGCAGGCCAAGCAGCATCATAGGAGCAGAGAGGCTGACGTTTCGGGCCTCGACCCTTCATCAGAAAAGGGGGAGGGGAAGGGGGTTTTGAAATAAATAGGGAGAGAGTTGGAGGCGGATAGAAGAGGGCTAGAGGAGAGGATAGGTGGAGAGGAAACAAACAGGTCGAAGAGGCGGGGATGGGGCCAGGAAAGGTGAGTGTAGGTAGGGAGTTAGGAAGGGGATAGGTCAGTCCAGGGAGGACGGACAGGTCAAGGGGGCGGGATGAGGTTGGTCGGTAGGAGATGGAGGTGCGGCTTGAGGTGGGAGGAGGGGATAGGTGGGAGGAAGAACAGGTTAGGGAGGCAGGGACGAGCTGGACTGGTTTTGGGATGCGGTAGGGGGAGGGGAGATTTTGAAACTTGTGAAATCCACATTGATACCATTGGGCTGCAGGGTTCCCAAGCAGAATATGAGTTGCTGTTCCTGCAACCTTCGGGTGGCATCGTTGTGGCACTGCAGGAGGCCCAGGATGGACATGTCGTCTGAGGAATGGGAGGGGGAGTTGAAATGGTTCGCGACTGGGAGGTGCAGTTGTTTATTGCGAACCGAGCGTAGGTGTTCTGCAAAGCGGTCCCCGAGTCTCCGCTTGGTTTCCCCGATGTAGAGGAAGCCACACCGGGTACAGCGGATGCAGTATACCACATTGGCAGATGTGCAGGTGAACATCTGCTTGATGTGGAAAGTCTTCTTGGGGCCTGGGATGGGGGTGAGGGAGGAGGTATGGGGGCAGGTGTAGCACTTCCTGCGGTTGCAGGGAAAAGTGCCGGGTGTGGTGGAGCTGGAGGGGAGTGTGGAGCGGACAAGGGAGTCACGGAGAGAGTGGTCCCTCCGGAAAGCAGATAAGGGTGGGGAGGGAAAGATGTCTTTGGTGGTGGGGTCGGATTGCAGATGGCGGAAGTGTCGGAGGATGATGCGTTGGATCCGGAGGTTGGTGGGGTGGTACGTGAGGACGAGGGGGATTCTTTTTTGGTTTTTATTGCGTGGACGGGGTGTGAGGGATGAGGTGCGGGAGATGTGGGAGACACGGTTGAGGGCGTTCTCGACCACCGCGGAGGGGAAGTTACGGTCCTTGAAAAATGAGGACAACTGAGATGTACGGGAGTGGAATGCCTCATCCTGGGAGCAGATGCGGCGGAGGCGAAGGAATTGGGAATAGGGGATAGCATTTTTGCAGGAAGGTGGGTGGGAGGAGGAGTATTCTAGGTAGCTGTGGGAGTCGGTGGGCTTGAAATGAATATCGGTTTCTAGGTGGTTGCCCGATATGGAGACAGAGAGGTCCAGGAAGGGGAGAGAGGTGTTAGAGATGGTCCAGGTAAACTTAAGGTTGGGGTGGAAGGTGTTAGTGAAGTGTATGAACTGTTCGAGCTCCTCGTGGGAGCACGAGGCGGCGCCGATACAGTCATCAATGTAACGGAGGAAGAGGTGGGGTTTAGGGCCGGTGTAGGTACGGAAGAGGGATTGTTCCACGTAACCTACAAAGAGGCAGGCGTAGCTTGGGCCCATGCGGGTACCCATGGCTACCCCCTTTGTCTGTAGGAAGTGGGAGGAATTGAAAGAGAAGTTGTTGAGTGTGAGGACGAGTTCGGCTAAGCGGATGAGGGTGTCAGTGGAGGGGGACTGGTCGGGCCTGCGGGACAGGAAGAAGCGGAGGGCCTTAAGGCCATCTGCATGGGGAATGCAGGTGTAGAGGGACTGGACGTCCATGGTAAAGATGAGGTGTTGGGGACCGGGGAATTGGAAGTTCTGGAGGAGGTGGAGGGCGTGGGTGGTGTCACGGACATAGGTAGGGAGTTCCTGGACCAAGGGGGAGAAAATGGAGTCGAGATAGTTGGAGATCAGTTCGGCGGGGCAGGAGCAGGCGGAGACAATGGGTCGACCAGGGCATTCAGGTTTGTGGATTTTGGGAAGGAGATAGAAGCGGGCAGTGCGAGGTTGGGGAACGATGAGGTTGGAGGCCGTGGGTGGGAGGTCACCTGAGGTGATGAGGTTGTGGATGGTTTGCGAGATGATGGTTTGGTGCTCAGGGGTGGGGTCTTGATCAAGGGGGCGGTAGGAGGAGGTGTCGGAGAGTTGGCGTCCGGCCTCGGCGATGTAGAGGTCAGTGCGCCATACTACAACTGCACCTCCCTTGTCCGCGGGTTTTATGGTGAGGTTGGGATTGGAGCGGAGGGAGCGGAGGGCTGCACGTTCTGCGGGGGAGAGGTTGGAGTGGGTGAGAGGGGTGGAGAGGTTGAGGCGATTGATGTCTCGACGGCAGTTGGAGATGAAGAGGTCGAGGGAGGGTAGGAGGCCTTGGGGTGGTGTCCAGGAGGAGGGGTTGTGTTGGAAGCGGGAGAAGGGGTCAGTAGAGGGAGGGTTAGGTTCACAGTTAAAGAAGTAAGCGTTTCTCCTGTTCTGATCAATTGCTGTTTTTTAGATGGCATTGTTTTTGAAAGTTTTTTTTTAAAATTTGCTCTTAAGTTTAGCTGAACTGAATGATTAATATTTTGAGGGACTAGAAATGGCAATAATCAATCTGACAAAATACAGCAAAAATTACAGCTGTTCGGTTTTGAATAAATGTTACTCTCTATAATTTAATGTGTTCCAACCAGTGATAGTTGAAGCACATAAAGAGGGAATAGAATTCTAAATAAATAAATCCATCTAATTGATATTTCCCTTGTCCTTTGAGTGATTTTGAAACCACTTTGGGATTGCGTGCATATGTCTGCAAAAGTCTGACTGAAAGGTATATCATTGCTGTCTTTAAGAAAAAAAGAAATAAACGTTGGGAAGGTTGACCATTATATAATCAAAATAGTCGTTATTGTATTTATGTTTGCCATAGGTAACAGCATTGAGATAGCATTTGCTGTTTTTCAGCACCGAGTTCATATCCTTTCACTTTTTTCTGCTGAGGTTGTTCAATATTGCAGTCACTGATGCGCAATTTTATATTTAAGGATTGGTTCTAAAGCAACAAAAGTCACTCTTTATTCCAGTTATTAGTTACCACAACTTGGCTCCTGACCTTGTGGTTTTAGTCCATACAAGGACATAGCTGAATTCAAGAGACAAGGTGAGCATAATTACCATTGATAGCAAGGCAGTATTTACTGAGTTTGGCATTAAGAGTTCCTCAAGGTAGCATACTTATCATCTTTAACTACATCATAAATGACTTTACCTGCATGATAAGACCAGTAGTGAGGATACTCAATAACGATTGTTCAGTATCCAGTACTATGTGATGTTTCACATTCTCTGTCCATATGCAACAAGATCTAGGCAGCATACAGGCTTGGACTGATAAATGATAATTTATCATGATGAATTCATGCCACACGGATACCAGGCACTGACTGTCTCCAACAAGAAGGAATCTAGCATTCACTCGATGGCATTGCTATCACTGAAACCTCCAGCAAAGATATCTTTGGAATTCTCACCTGTTTATGAGAAACTGAACTGTATTAGCCACATTGCAAGTACAAGAGCACTCCGAGGTTGATTTTCTTTCTCAAGTAACTCACATACTGACTTCCCAAAGCATGAATACTCTCTCAACATGCTCAATACCATCAAGATAGAACAGCCCACTTGAATGACACCCCATCTACCACCTTAAACAGCACATAAAACATAGAATCCCTACAGTGTGGAAACAGGCCATTCAGCCCAACAGGTCTACATCAACCCTTCGAACAACATCCCACCCAGACCCATCCCCCTACTTATCCCCATACCTTGCATTTCCCATGGCTAACCCACCTAGCCTACGCATCCCTGAACACTATGGGCAATTTAGCATGGCCAGTTCACCTAACTTGCATATCTTTGGACTGTGGGAGGAAACCAGAGCACCGGCGGAAACCCACACAGACACAGGGAGAATGTGCAAACTCGACACAGACAGTTGCCCGGGTCCATGGCACTGTGAGACAGCAGTACTAACCATTGAGCCACCGTGCTGCCCAATACTTCTACCGCTGATGCAGAATGGCAGTAAGGTGTACTATATGTGAAATATACTACAGCAACTCTCAAATCTTCCTTTACTAGCAATTCCCAAGTCCATGTATTTTTCCATCTCGAAGGACAGGGTCATCAGATGTATGGGAACACTGCCAGTTGCTAGTTACCTGCCAAGTCTCACACTATCCTGACTTGGAATTATATCAACATTCTGTCACTGTCTCTGGATGAGAAACCTGGAACTCCTTTCCTAACATGGTCTAAACCTGATGGACTACAACAATTCATGAAGTCAGTCGTCACCACCATCTGAAGGGCAATTAGTCAAATTACAATCAATCCCGGTTACCTCAGGAAAAAGGTGCAAGTTAAAGCCATCTGCTTTGCCAGTGCAATTTGTGAGCAGTAGCACAAGGGTCACTTTATGACCCCAATCTTCTGAGTAGTAGTGATGATGGTCAGATTGCCGTAGAGTGCTTAAATTCTCTGACCCTACTACAATGGAATCTTCAGAGCATGGTTTTCACAGTATAATACAGCACAGCGTTCTTTGGGGAACTCCACTGGCTCAAAGTGGATTGGAAGAAAGACAGGACGTGCTCCCTTTAGTGGCATTAGCTGCTCTATGGTAAGCTTGAAGGTCCAATGTTTGAATGGGTAGGTAGATGAGGTGGGTAATGGAGTAGAGGAGTGAGGTAGGTCAATGAATAACTAGGTAGATAGAGAAGGTGGAGACCTGGGTCAAGGAGTAGTGTAGGTAGGTGAAGAGGCTATGTAGATATGTGTGTGAGACTGATAAGTGGGTAAGGGGGATTGTTGCGAAAGTGGGTAGTCAGGTCATGGTGCTCAATCCAGTCAACCCAGTTGGATTGGATTGTGTAGGATCAGCAGACCAGTCAAGTTGTTGGAGGTGTAATAAGGTCAGGAGGTGTAGTCAGGTTGGGGGAGGGTCAGGTTCATGATTGTTGGTGGTCAGTTTGTAGCTCCTCAGGTGTTTGACTAGGAATTAATCTGTCTCATACTGCCTGGCAAACTATTCGGGTGCTTCCTGGGTAACTATTTAGGTAAGTATCATGGAATTGATCAGTCAGAGATATTCACGGAGGGTCTTAGGGAGCAGAGAAGTTGCTCACTGGAAGTCTGAATTACCGAGGCAGTTTCCTCTAAGCTACAATGACATCGTCTCAATGACAACTTGTGATCATTGGCCACCTTCTGCTATCATTCTTGGTGATCGCTCCAACCCTGTTCTCTCAATTCAGTTATCAGCGTGAACTACATGGTTTTGTGAAGGGCAGACGTTTTGTTTGTAATCTTTGTTGAAAGCAGCTGTCTGAAGACATTGTATGATTTGGACTGCACACAAATTGAGTACTTAACTACCATCCAACATCATTTGAGGAGAATAATCACTTTGGTGATACGGCGAGTCTTTCAGCCCTGTGACAAATTGCTGATCATATATCATCACCTTGCGTATAGGAAAAATAAACATCATTGGAGTGAAAAACAGAAATGGTTTTGAGTTAAAATTCAGCACGGTTAGAATTGTTTTATTTGGATTTTTGAGCAGTGAGCCCATTGTACTTATTTATTTGCTTAATTGTTGAATCTCACTTGATACAGTAGTGAAGAGTGGCATTTTTTTTCTCTCTGTTTCAGTGAGAAAGGTACCTTAATTGTTGATATGTATGCAGAACATTGATCATGAGGACTGGGAAGGATTTAAGTGGCAGAATTGCCTTTCAGCTTAGCTCAATTGTGAATTACTGATGCTGGGTCGTCAGTCCAATCCAGACCTAGATATTGCCCACTGAGTATGGATGCATATTTAGCTGCAAATGATGAATGTTTTCTAGATTATTGCCCACCATTTTCTAATTTTTATTGGAAAAGTTGGTTTCTGCTTCCGTTTCTAAAATCTTCTTGTCTGTACTAAAATTTCTTTGCCCAGGAAGAGAAGTTTTGAAAACATTAAGTTCTAAAGGTTTTTTATGTCTAAACGTCTTGGATCATGATACACAGAACTGTGAAGAATCTTTGTCAATCTTTTCTTTGGAGCAAGTGTAATCTAATTAAGGCCCACTTACATGCCTTTTGATGATAAAACTTTTCTCTTGTATTTGACAGCTCTGGTTCCTGAAATTCTTGGTGAGGAGGGTTACAAGAAAAGTTGGCAACTAGTGTTGGAGTCTCTGCAAGATCCTATGATAAACAGGTTAGTCCAATATAGCATCCTGGATTCAGTTTTCTATGCAGTTGAGGGTCAGTATACAAAGGATTAAGTGCCCACTTGAAATGATTTGTAATGTTCCAGCCAACCTTTATGCCTTGAGAGAAAATTTTGATTCAATAAGTTCCTTTTGAATACATTTATACTGTTGTTATACAAGAAAAATATGATTGAATGGCTGAATTCCATCTATATCTATTATTTAAGAGGAATAATTAAGAATTTCCCTTTGTGGGAACCCTCTTATGACCTATTTTCTCTGCCTAATTCTGAATTCTATGCAGTGCAACTCCCATGGCCTAAGATGTGATGTGTAAGGCTGCTAAGCTTCCACTGAGGAAACTGGTGTGTTAGATGACCACAAGCAACACAGAACCCTGATAGCTCAACTACAGACTGCAGCATTACAGAATGCGTCCATGCAGCGTGACAAAATTTTCACTGCTTTTTCTTTGTCAGAGGGTCTGCGTTTATGTGGCATCTTTCTATTGGCAGGCCTTCCCAGAGCTCTTTATAGCTAATGAGTTTTCTTTGCAAAGACAGCGATCCAATAAAAGGCAGGGTTCAGATTCATTGGAGTTATAAAGAAACAGGATTATACTCAGCAACAACTGGACGGTGTGATGGCTCAGTGCATTACACTGCTGTCTGACTGCGCCAGGGACCCGGGTTCAATTCCAGCCTCGGGTGATGGAGTTTGCACTTTCTCACCATGTCTGCAGTGTTTCCTCTAGGTGCTCCAGTTTCCTCCCACAGTCCAAAGATGTGCAGGATAGGTGGATTGGCCATGCTAAATTACCTGTAGTGTCCAAGGGGTGTACAATCTAGGTGGATTGGCCTTGGGACATGCAGGGTCTCAGGAATTGGGTAAGGGAATGGGTCTG
This sequence comes from Rhincodon typus, assembly GCF_021869965.1. NCBI lineage: Eukaryota > Metazoa > Chordata > Chondrichthyes > Orectolobiformes > Rhincodontidae > Rhincodon > Rhincodon typus. The sequence goes on from NC_063363.1 coordinate 14,862,990, forward strand.
GTTGGGATGCTCTTTAGACGATCAGTGTGACCTCAATGGACCGAATGGCCTGCTTCCACACTATAAGAATTGCTTGATTCTATGATTTTAATAAAGCAAGAAATAATGGACCCAGGTTTAAACTCTTTTACTGCCCTGGTTTTCAGTATGAATGAGGTAGCAACATAAAAATTGCCAGCTTCTCATCAGAAAACCACCTACTGTGATTTTTGAACTAGCTACTAATTTGGAGGCAACATTCCTGCAAGATGTAGACCAAGGTTCATGAGGCAAAATGGGATCTTGAGAGATTGTGAGCTGCACCTGCTCAGGATGGAAATTGACTCGATTGCCTTTCAAAGTGCTCAGCAAAAGTATATTCCAATGAAAAGGAAGGACTAAGAAAAGGGGTAATCTGCCATGGGTGTCTAAAGAAGTAAGGGAGGCTATCAAATTTAAAGAGAAGGCATACAAAGTGCCAAAAACAGCATGAAACTAGAAGATTGGGAAAACTTTAAAGGTCAACAGAAAGCCACAAAAAGAGCTATAAAGAAAAGTAAGATAGAACATGAGAAAAAACTAGCACAGAATATCAAGACAGATAGCAAAAGTTTCTATAAATATATAAAACGAAAAAGAGTGGCTAAAGTAAACGTTGGCCCTTTAGAGGATGAGAAGGGGAATTTAGTTATGGGATATGATGAAATGGCCGAGGCATTGAACAGGTATTTTGTATCGGTCTTCACAGTGGAGGACACTAATAACATGCCAGGAATTGACAAAGAGATGAAGGTAGGTGAGGACCTGGAAACAATCATTATTACGGAAGAGGTAGTGTTGGGCAAGCTAATGGAGCTAAGGATTGATAAGTTTCCTGGCCCTGATGGAATGCATCCCAGGGTACTAAAAGAGATGGCGGGAAAAATAGCAGGTGCTCTGGCGGTAATTTTCCAAAATTCGCTAGACTCTGGGGCAGTCCCAGCAGATTGGAAAACAGCAAATGTGACGCCACTGTTTAAAAAGGGAAGTAGACAAAAGATGGGGAATTATAGACCAGTTAGCTTAACCTCTGTAGTGGGGAAGATGCTTGAGTCTATTATCAAGGAAGAAATAGCAAGGCATCTTGATAGAAATTGTCCCGTTGGGCAGACGCAGCATGGGTTCATGAAAGGCAGGTCATGCTTGACAAATATTTTGGAATTCTATGAAGACATTACGAACGAGGTGGACAATGGGGACCCAGTGGATGTGGTGTACCTAGATTTCCAAAAGGCCTTCGACAAGGTGCCGCACAAGAGGCTACGGCATAAGATAAGGATGCATGGCATTAAGGGTAAAGTATTAGCATGGATAGAGGATTGGTTGACTAACAGGAAGCAAAGAATGGGGATATATGAGTGCTATTCTAGCTGGCAGTCAGTGACTCGTGGTGTGCCTCAGGGATCGGTGTTGGGATCGCAATTATTTACAATTTATATAGATGATTTGGAGTTGGGGACCACGTGTAGGGTGTCAAAGTTTGCAGATGACACTAAGCTGAGTGGCAGAGGACTATGAAACTTTGCAGAGGAACATAGATACATTGAGTGAGTGGGCAAAGGTCTGGCAGATGGAATACAATGTAAATAAATGTGAAGTCATACATTTTGGTAGGAGTAATAGTAAAAAGGATTATTACTTGAATGGTAAAAAGTTGCAGCATGCTGCTATGCAGAGGGACCTGGATGTCCTTGTGCATGAATCACAGAAGGTCGGTCTGCAGGTACAACAAGTAATTAGGAACGCAAATGGAATTTTATCCTTCATTGCTAAAGGGATTGAGATTAAAAGCAGAGAGGTTATGTTGCAGCTGTACAAGGTGCTGGTGAGGCCACACCTGGAGTACTGTGTGCAGTTTTGGTCTCCTTACTTGAGAAAGGATGTACTGGCACTGGAGGGGGTGCAAAGGAGGTTCACTAGGTTGATTCCGGAGTTGAGGGGGTTGGCTTATGAGGAGAGACTGAGTAGATTGGGATTATATTCATTGGAATTCAGAAGATTGAGGGGGGAATCTTATAGAAACGTATAAAATTATGAAGGGAATAGATAAGATAGAAGTAGAGAGGATGTTTCCACTGGCAGGTGAAGCTAGGAGAAGAGGGCATAGCCTCAAGATTAGAGGGAGCAGATTTAGGACTGAATTGAGAAGGAACTTCTTCACCCAGAGGGTTGTTAATCTATGGAATTCCTTACCCAGTGGAGTAGTTGACGCTACTTCAGTAAAAGTTTTTAAAGATAAGGTAGATATTTTTTTGAACAAGAAAGGAATTAAGGGATACGGTGAGAACGTGGGTAAGTGGATCTGAGTCCACAAAGATCAGCCATGATCTTATTGAATGGCGGAGCAGGCTCGAAGGGCCAGACGGCCTACTCCTGCTCCTAGCTCTTATGTTCTTATGTTGTTCTATGCCTTTATTAGGATGTTAAAAAAGAAATCAGAATAGTCTAGGCTGTATTAGAACCCAGTCAGCTTCAAATTGTATGAAATTTACTCCATATATAACTTGATACAATTGTTTGTAGTAACATTGTCTACTTTGCCAATTCTTGTCTGACCGCAAAAGCTGTATTTAATTTTTTTTATTTGAAAGTGTATTCTTGGCTACCAGTTCATGTTATTAACAGTGTGCGAGGAGTTTCACAGAACTGGAAAATAAAAGTAAAAGCCTTGCTTTCCATCTGAGTCTTTGAAAGCCGTGGTGCAGAATGTATTTTTTAAAATAACTTTGAGCTTAATCAGACATTTTAAAAAAAATGTCTCATACATACCAGTGTACCTGGAGTGGCTTGTAAATTTTCATTGGAAAAAATCTACATATAATTTGTGTGCGTCATATATTTCTTCAAATGATGTGGATAGAACTTAAATATTTGGTATGGTAAACATATTTTCTAGCTGCAGTCATCTGCTTGATTGAAATTAAATAGCATCAATATAACCATATGTGAGATAATATTGCCTGATGTGGAATAGATTATTGATCCAGTGCTCATTTTTTAGGGTTCTTTCAAATAAAATTAATAGGGAAATAGATCTAATCCACATTATTCTGCCAAATCAGGTTGACCGTGCTTCAGTTTCCTTCATTTCCCCTTCATGTGCGCCTAAAGTACATAACTTTTATTTCCAGGTGAAATTATTGTTGTCTTCATTGTTTATAGCCCTTTGTTAAATATGACAAATGATGACTTGCATTTGACTTTAAAGAAAGCACAGCAAGATGTCCAGGTTCCCCAGTAGGGCATCACTATACGTCATGTTTACTTGAGCAATGTGGCCTTTTGTTCCTTTGCCCCACTTATTTTGAGTCCCACTCTTCTTCACAATTCGTTCCAACCAATGTAAACCTTCAGTAGGGGATGGTTTAACCTTACGTACGGTTGGACAGGAATCAGTTTTTGTGAATTGCATGTTCTGAGCAGAAATACAAAATGGTGCAATATTTATATGTTGAAAATAGATCTTTTATTATTTTTGTAATCTCTAGCCATAACTGTGATTTTCTCTTAGATTTCTACTCTCTATCCTTTCCTGAAATTGTCTGTTTATCACTTCGCGTAACAATATCTTTCTCTTTTGCTTTGTGTCTACTTTTTGATGTACCACTTCTATTGCCGGTCTTTGCGCTGTGTATTCATTTATCTAATATTATTTGCTATATGCCAATTTACATATGGTAATCATCCAGAGATCATCACCTTCTGAGATTTTCCTTAATTTTATGTCTAACTTCTCATACTGTGGAATCTCTTCTGGAGAACCTGTTTCCCTGAGCTGCCTTTGTTGCTGCTTTACACAGACTATGATGACAGGAACCGGCCCCCTCTCACTGAAAGTTCCACTCCCATCCTGAGGCGAAACCCTAGTATCCGGCAGGCAACACAGCCTTTTCGATTCTTGCACTTTGCTGCAGGAAACAATGTATAATAAAATGTATAGAAGCTTTCCCCCTCCCTGATGCATTGCTGTGCCTATAGTTCAGCCTCTGACTTGTAAACTCTGAGCCAAAGCTGTTTGAGCTGCAAACACCTAGTGCAGATACATTTGCAGTAAACAGCACTGGCTTCCACATGTTGCAGTGGTGACATATCATGTCCTGCTAGCCTTAATAGGCTTTAATTAGCTACCTAATTCTTTCATTCACTGATTTTTTTTTTTCCTTTTTTATCTGTTATATTAATGCATCACCATTTGCTATACTGTTTTAAACCTTAGGAATTGAATATACTTTATCTACCTAACAGATACTCATTAAACAGCTGGCATCTTCTCTGGTAGTAGACCATGAACCAATTACTAGAAGGGGAGAAATTAAAACAAAAAGCAAGAGAGGCCCAAGTTTACGTCCCATTTGTTCCAGAGGTATGAAATAACATCTCTGAACAGGTTGATTAAAAAATACCTATCATCGCCCAAGCCTGGATAAAAAGCATAGTTTAGACAGCTAATTACAATTAAATAATAAATGTGGGAAACAAATAAAATTCGATATCTTGAACGAGATTAGGTCAACTGCCAACACTTTATTGAAAGTCATACTAATTACAGTATGCTGACAGTAATTCTTCATATATTTTGGTATCTTGAAGAATGCAAAGGACTTGATTTATCTTTTGGGACATTACAAGTTCTTGTGTTCATTGGAAATCATCGTTATAAATGAATAAGGTTTGTTACTCAACAGCTTAAATATTGCTCAGTTTTTTTTATTTACTTCTAGATTTCTGACTGTGAAGCTTTTAAGATAGCCACAAGAATTGGGCAAGATGTGGGTGGTTGCACCAATTCCAGTTCTCAATCCCTTCCTCCCTCCTCAAGATAGCTTAGTAGAAATTGAATGCTAAATCAAGTTGTATGTTTTCATAGCGCAAAGTGCCTTCAAACTAAATATTAATACTAAGGAAGCCTGCTAATTTTATCTGTTAGAATAGAGAAATCTAACCAATTTCTGTGATACAGCATACTAACATGTCTTTAGTTTATGTGCTTATCTACATTATTATTATGGCTTCCTGAGTGACTGCATGTGTATATATAATGTGGTCAAATGTAAAGTCATTTTAAACTTCTTGGATATCATCCACAAGTCTTGGAAAGAAAGCCTACTGCCAATTAAATCTGTGTGTTGGACGTCGTTTACAGTAAATATTTGGCATGATAGTCAAGACTTCATTGTTTCACTTATATTTTAATCGAAAATACTTCGTTTTTTTTGGACTGAAGCTAAAATTCGGTGGCATTCAAAGAACTGTCAAGATTTCATACACATCTCCTCTCAACCTAACTGGACCATATGGTACAAGTCTGCTTTTTGTTTCTAAACCTTTGAGGACTACGTTAGCGTTCGCCTTTCACATTAAGAATAAATTGCATTTTTTTCTATTTTCTCTGTAATCTTTAAATACACACCTATTTCAGGATTTCTGTTGATAATGCTGAATTTTACGTACGTAGTTCAATGCCTGAGGAATTTTTCTCTTCAAATTCTAGCAAATTGTTATTTCCCTTTTACATTCAATTAGAATACTGTCATTTTACTTCTGGGTATCATTTCAGAATGATTGAAAAGGAGTGTTGGATCCACTGAGGACCTTAAGTATTATGTGTTGAGATAGTATTCGTCTAACCTTTGGACACTTCTGTCTTGCATTCTTGGCAATTAACACCAAACAATTACCATTATTGCGTTGTTCTATGTACTTGGGCCTAAGACTTGTCAGGGAAATGATGAGGAACTTCACAGTAAGCCTAAGCAGTCTTAATGTTGACACTGATCACAAAATATAGAAAAATACACCCTTGCGGAGACATCAGTCTCTAATACTGAAAACAACTTGAAACAAGCCCCAATGAAGGGGCTACCCTGCAAAACCTTGTGATTTCAAATAAACCTGTTGGACTATAACCTGGTGTAATGTGACTTCTGACTTTATCCACCCCAGTCCAACACCAGTACCTCCATGTCATGACTGTACGATTTATGTTAAGCCTACAGTTTGGATTTGCTGGATGATGTGTTAAAAATCTTTAAGAATGCCCACTTAGTTGGCAGTTACTGCCCTATCTGTCTACTTATGAACAAAGGTTTTAGGAGCAGAGTAGGCTATTTGGCCCCTTGAGTTTGCGCTGCCATTCAATAAGTTCATTGCTGATCTGATTACAACCTCCAACTTGACATTCCCGTCTACTTCTGGCAGCCTTTCATTCTCTTGCATCATAAGAATCTATCTACAGGTGCATAAAAAAAATACAAAGATTCTCGTCCTCAAAAGGTGCTGGAAGCAGAGGTCCAAGGTTTCACTCTGAGAGGTCGGCACAGCATAGTGGTACTGTGCTGTACTGTTCTATGTTCTGTGAGAGAAAAATAGTTGTCTTAATCTCTAACTTAAATAAATGACTTTTCTTGAAAATAGTGACTTCCTAGTTCTAGATCCTCCCATAGAAGAACACAGCTTTTCCCAACTCCTCGGGATCTTGTATATTTCAATTGAGTCACTGCTCACTCTTAGAACACACCGATCCCTCTAACCTCAGAGCCCTTCAATCTCCCATTTTGATTTTTCTTTATACTTCCTGCCCAAAAAGGCAATTTCACATTTTCCCCACGATATTCCATTTGCCAGATCTTTGTCCACTCGAATAACCAATGTGTATTTTCATAGCTTCCTTTACACCCTCTTCACAACTAACTTTTCTACCTATTTCTGTGTCATCAGTGAATTTTGCAATCATACCTGCAGTTCCTTCATCAAAGTCATTTGGGTAAATTGTAAAATGTTGAGATCAGAGCACTGATCTTACTTTTGTTTATTAGCAAAGTAATTGAAGGGGTCATCAACAGTGCTATCAAGCGGTACTTGCAACAAAATAACCTGCTCACTAACGCACAGTGAGGATTCTACCAAAACCACTGGCCTCCTGATCTCATTAACAGCCTCAATTCAAACATGGATTAACGAGCTGAACTCCAGAGGTGAACTGAGAGTGACTGCCTTTGACATTAAGGAAGCATTTGACTGTATATAGCAAAACTAAAGTCAATAGAAATTTGAGGGAAAAATGCCTACTGGTTAGATCAAATCTAGCACAAAGGAAGGTGGTTGTGCTTGTTGGAAGTCAGTCGTCTCAGCCCCGGGACATCAGTGCAGGAGTTCCTCGTGGTCCAAAGCCCGAATATCTTCAGCTGCTTCATCAGTGACCCTCACTCCATTATAAGGTTGGTAGTGGGAATGTTAGCTGATGATTGGACAGTGTTCAGCACCATTTGCAACTCCTCAGATACTGAAATAGTCTGTGTTCATATGCAACTCGACCTGGACAACATCCAGGCTTGGGTTGATAAGTCGCAAGTCACATTTGTGTCACACAAGTCCTACATGATTGCCATCTCCAAAAAGAGGGAATCTAACCATAGCCCCATTATATGCAATGTTATTCCTGTCACTAAATCACCACTGTCAATATCCAGAAACTGAACTGTACTATCCATGTAGACACAGTAGTTATAAGAGCTGCCTGATGCTAGAACCTGTGACGAGTAACTCACTTCCTGTCTTCTTCCTACTGCCATCATCATCTACAAGACACAGGTCAGGAGTTTATTCAAATACTATTCATGTACCTGGATGAGTATAGCTCTAACAACACTAAAGAAGCTTGACACCATCCAAGACAAAGTGGCCTGCTTGATTTGGCACCCCAAGCACCACCTTCAATATTTACTTCCCTCACCACTTATGCACAGTGGCAACAATATGCACCATCTATAAGGTACAGTGCACTAACTCACTAAGGCTTCTCTGACAGCACCTTCCAAACCTGTGACCTGAACCACCAGAAGGACAACGGCAACAGGTTCATGGGAACAATTCCACCTGCAAGTTCTCCTCCAAGATGCACATGTCCTGACTTGGAACTATAATACTGATCCGAAGTATAATACCTATCCTTCATTGTCATTAGTCAAAATCCTGGAACTCCCTATGTAACAGCGTTGTGGGTGCCCCTGTATCCCAAGGACTGCAGCTATCAGGAAGGCAGCTCACCATCCATCTCATTCTCCATGTCACTTTAGGAATAGGCAATAAATATTGGCCTTGTCAACATTACCCACATCCCATGAACAAATTCAGAAAAGCGACAAATTATCCTCTGATTGCTCCTATACACTGTCAACTTCATTATGTCAATGATAAAGGCATATGAATAGATTTTAAAAAACCTAAAGAACTGCAGATGCTGGAAAAACAAAAGCAGAAATTGTTGGAAAAACTCAGCAGATCTGGCAGCATCTGTAGAGAGAAAACAGAATTAAAGTTTTGTCTGCTGACCCTTCTTCAAACCGTTGTATGCTTTTTCTCGATTGATGCTGCCTGACTTGCTGGGATTTTCCGGCATTTTCTGTTTTTGTTGCATAAGAGTAGATCTCTGGCCCATTCTTTCTGTTGCAGGTTGTATATAGGCAGGGATGAAGATGCCAGTATTCTGTGGTAAGCACTATGGTCTATTTTGTTATCTGAATTTAAGCCACCTTGACTTGATCATCTTAAGTAGTTCCCTGAAATAACAGATATACTGAAAAACATCGTAAGTACTGATATCATCAAAGGTAATCTGCGTTGGGGAAAATACTCCATGAGAGACATATTAATTGCAAGTAGATTGGGGGCTGTATGTTGGCAGTTGCAGTTTAGCAGATGTTTGCATTCCACGTTGCCAGTTGTATGAAATTAATAAGGCTGTGGAGCAGAAGCTTCCCATCAAGTTAATGCATCTTTCTGACATAAATCTCCAAATTGCCTTGAGAAAATAAAATCAAGACTTGTTTCAAAGGAGTGGCCATTGGGATAACATTAGATAACTTGGGGCCGTAATGAGCATGATTATAACTTTGGCTGTCTGAGTAACTCCTTTGGGAAGGGGAATATAAGATTAGTTGCGTCCAGTTTAGATTATCCAGACCAAATGTAGTTTTAACACACCAGTTTGAGATTTTGATGGAAGTTAGCTGGATGGTGACAGTTCTGCACAAAGTACAGACACTAGAGGCTCATGTGTTTCTACAGCTTGTGTTTCAAGTTCTCTAGTTCCATTTTCATCAACGTACATCTTGGGATCAGCCTGTCCCCAGGTACAGTCTTATGACGTTCAGTTCCATTTATAGATTGTTGTTGTCCTCGTGTGCAGAAATTCAACATGTAGATTATCAAAAATTCTACTGTACAAGATTGGAGATAGTTATATTTCAGAATTTGAGACTTGTAAGAAAGCATTTATGGAAAACACTTGGATAGTACACGAACAGTTTTTAATCTCTTCACTATAACTACTTAAGGAACTATCAGGGTTTATAAGCCAGTCTATACTTGGGATTGAATGATCCCTAACTTTGATGAAACAAAACTGGCTTACATTAACCAATTTGCATATACAAGTATTTTCATGACACTCTCCAAATGTTATATGCGCAAGCTATTGAGTGAATGAATTCTTTCTTGTCAAATCATCAAAGGAGACAGACAATACGTTCACAAATTCACAAATCTTTATTAATGTCATGATCAGAATTGGCATTTAAACTTGGACATTGTATTCGCAATTATTTAGTAGATATGGTTAAGTGGTATAATAAACAGAAATTGCAAAGGGAATACAGCCATGTCATGCGAGTTCACTATTAACTGGCTTCCCATTTAATTACATTAGACGTATGACTTGGTGTGGTTAGTTCATAATTTAACTGTTGGGTCGATGACAAGTTAACAGCATTAAATAGCTGTTCCAATAAAGTCTATCAACTTGTAATTAACAATTTTCCAGAATTTATTCAACCTCAGCCTCACAAGTTTGCGGTTGAACTGGTTGCTGAACTTCCTTCTGGGATAATGGTATTAATCTTTTTCGTTGCCAGAGCAATGATCTTGCCTTGTCCATGGCAGGTAAAGTTCCTCTCTGATCCATTGCATTAGGTAAATTCATTTTCTTCACTGGCAAGTCTATCACATTAGCTGGATTAATTTTCTCTTCCCATAATTTAAAGGAAAAGGACATTATGAATTTACTTCTTTAACCTCTTTCTCTACTGTTTTAGAGGATAAAGGGTGATTATCCAGATGTGCATTTTTCATTTTTTTTTAAGAAGTACACTCTTCGACTTTCAAGGAGCTCTATATAAATAAAACTAGTTTAAACCTCTGATACAACTTCCAGTACTAATAAACTATATTAGTGCTGCTAGTAGAAAAATTACAACACAAGCTTCTTATTTGTCGCTAAATACAATTCAATACATCCTAAATTTTCAAATTTATATTTTATTGTCTATTCTAAGGGACACATGTTTGAAAACTTGTCTGATTTTGGTGTCAAGTATTGATATCCCAGTTAATTCAGCTTACTGAAGCATTGGTATCCATTAATACATGGCTCTGATTTTACTCCACTGAATTCCCAAATCTTCCTTCAGCAAAGGTCTTGCGCAATTTCAGGTAAAGAGTAATTTAGATGCCTTAACAAGTTGCTGTGGAGTTGTTACCTTGACATATGTCTAGAAATGGTAAGAAACGCTTTGTCTAAAGAAGCGTTCAGGATTCTGTTGTGTGTTGACTCAGTTTTCAGGGCAGAATTAGTCTATTCTTAGGACATCTTTCCTACACATTACAGAGTTCTTCTAGGGATTGCATTAATTTAACAAATTATTTTTCTCCTTTAGTTTTCCCAGTCAGATAAGTTTTGGGGAAATAGTGCACTCTTTCTGAAGAGTGTCGCTAAAGGTTGAAGTGAGCGGGTGATGTTGTAATACTGGTCTTATAATCCACTTCAAACTCAAGTAAGGTAAATCAGAGTATTTTCTGAACAGTGAAAAATAAGGAGCTGTGGAAAAATCCATGGAAATTGATTATGAAAATCTGAGCAATAAGAAAGGCCAATGGAATATTGATCTTAATCTCAAACGGGTTGAAGTACAAAGGAAAGAAAGTCGTGTTTTAGCTTTAGTCAGCTCTGGGCACTGCCCCTCAGGAACAATACATTGCAGATTCATGTGAATGACGCATAGACTTCAAGAATTGTGTTAGGAAGTGGACTGCATAAACTTGGCTTATATTCTTAAGTGAAGAAGGTGGAAGAGTAATCAAGCTAGCTGTATGAAATGGTGAAAGGATTCAGTTGCATAGATAGAGAAACTACCAACTCTGGAAGGTCCGTCCAGAGCAAAGCCTATTCTTAAAGTGCAAGTATGCAATTCAGATGTAAAATCAGATTGCAGTTCTTAATTTCAAGTTCAATTCTGAAGCTTTCTTTCCTAAAAGACTGTAGGAGCTGGACCAATTGAGACTTACCGTTACATAACTCAAAGACATTTAATATTGGTATGATCAGGAGAACAAAGGGGGCTTATTAGTATGAGGTGCAGATCAATTGTGAAATAATTTAAGACCAACGAAGCAGGCATAAAAGCTGAAAAACATAATTCTGCTTGAATTTTCCTTCAACTACATTTTTCTTCATTTCTTTCTTTATTATCAATTCTGAATACTTTTTATTATTAGTGAGTGACACTAATTGGGAGGATTTCAACATTGCAATCTATGGAGGATCAGAGAAGCATTGTGATCCCAGTGCAAAATTTCATGTTCATGAGATATTTGGTGATAGGGCTTATTTGCAATATTTACAACCCAAATGATTATACAACCATTTTAATGGACAGACAGTCATGTGTCTGCCACACCTGAATCCCCATTACATGAGGTTCTGAGTCAACAGCACTAAGTCATAACATTTATGATGATAACTCCTGTGAGAATGTCTAATTTCCTTTACAATCCTTTTGCATTATAGCAGTATCTGTATTATCATGAAACCTCTTTTTATGTTGCAGACATCTGGTTTACTGCATCTGGGATCTACTGCTGGAATTCCTGATCCCAGAAGCTTCCAGTGAGGAATTTCAAAAGTCTTTGCTTTCCTGTGCTTCTGGCAGTTCTGAGAAGTTACTGGGCTGAGGTAAGTGTCTTCTGGTTGGCATTTTCTTTGTGGAATTGAAATTGTGATGCATCACATCCATGTAGGAACACACACCTTCATGAAAGTCTAAGATGGAATTTCTTCACTTCTCCATTAAGAGAAAGCATCCATGAGATCTGACAACACCACTTCCAGCTATTAGAATAGTCTTGTGAATCAAAATGAATATCTAATGAATCTATTTATCTGTAGTGTCACTGAACATGGCAGTAGCTGCTTGAAAGAAGGCTGGTCTGACTTGTGATCCAAAGTTTTTCCCCATTGTTTAATGAACTCCCATGCAAACAGGTTTCTATTCAAAATATCGTTGGGTAAAATTACTTTAGTTTGAAGACTACTAAGTAATGAACATAAATGGTCTTTTTTTGGGAATTGTTGAATCTTGTTTAATTATTAACAGTTGTAAAGCAGCCTGAACAAATTTAGCCTTTTCTCTCAAACAGGTCAAGAAGTAATCGCCCTGCAGTGACTGAATACAAAGGAAATGTGTCACGAAAACATCATATAGACATCACTACCAGAGATCAGATAAAACAAAGTATAAAAACATATTTTTGCACTACACTGTGCAAGAAAACATCCTATCTGAATTTTGTACATGTCATCTTCAGATATGTAATAAAATGACTGCTTATAATGATAGACTATTTATTGGAAGTCTGTAATGCATGATCAGACATCATCTTGCACTGCTTTGAGCTTTGTTCATCTGATATGATCTGAAGTTGTTATCAAAAGGTGTACTGGCCATCTCGAGCAGAGAGAAGGTGTTTTTGAGCAGATGTACAAAGCAATTCAAAACGATTAGAATGTTGAATATTGCAGTAAAATGAGAAACAGCTCTTCTGCAAAGGTGAGTTTTAAAAAGGTCTGGATTCATTCAATGTTTTAAAAAGCCTTTAACCAAATTTTCTGCAACAATCTTTTAAACCTTCCACCTAACAATTCAACCACATTTATACTGCTTTTACTGCTTTTGTTATGGTTGTGCCGACAAGGCCAATCTCCACAACTGCACTAATTAACAATATTTATTCATTTGTTTCTAAAATAGAGATGCAAGCACTGAATAGCACAATGTGAATTTATTACTTAGCACTTAAGAGTATTGCAAGGGCTGGAAATTTGTCAGAATTATTCCAGCTGTGATTACATGAGAATTCCACAGACATACCATGGGAATTTATTTATGTTGTTAAATGGAGAATCCGTTGTATTTTCAACAGAGTAACCGCTTGGAAAGGGAGTAGGTCCTGATAAATTTTCTGGCCAAGTGACTGAAGAACTAAAGCTGCACTCCATCCTCATTATAACGTGGTGCCTGATAACTGTCTATTTCAGTGATGAATTTGCTATAATATGGCTTTAAATGTAATACAAGATATCAAAATTAAGTTCCAATTTATTTTCTCTGGGAGATGGTTGGAATGAAAGCTTTACTTACAGAAGTCCTGTTTAAATGCTACATAATTTCTTTGTTGAACCACATGAACATTTTGCACATTTCATGTTTAAATGTAGAAGCTGAAGTTCTAGGTGTGTGTTTTATATTGCTTAGAGTATACCTCCTAAAGTATTAAAGACTTTGTGTTGTTGATCACAATAGTACTTTGGCTGAAGACTTATCAGTCATTTTAAGTAATTTATAAAGATGTGCTGCCGTTTTCTCATTGCACCAAAATTGATATTCTCCATAATAGATGATGACATTTGTTTTGTATGTGTGTGTATTATATATATATATAGTATGTATACAACAGGCTGGATTGACTGGTTGATCTTGTCTCTCCTTTTCATTTCTTCGTATGTCCATCTGCTGTAGCAGTCAAAATGAATGTTGCTTATTTTATTAACTAGTTATTTAAAAATGTGAATGAACTTGAAGTTGGAAAAAGGCACCTTAATTAAATTCTATGTTAGATTTTAGAAGTTGCCTTTGTAGCCCAACAAATTATGTTCTGTTATGCATAATGGTGCATATCATTCAATCATAAATAAAATATTCATCCACAGTCTCCTCTTTATTAGTTATTCCCTGTATCAGCTCATTTTCTTGAAATTAACTATCTTGAACAAGTTAAGCATCAAGTCTAAAGGTAATTGTGTCAAAAACAGCAAGTTTCAAATATGCAGAAATGTGATCTCCAAGTTCTGGAAACTTCAAAGTATTTCTTGGCTCTCCCTCATTAAAAGAAAAAAAACCTTTACTTCTTCCGTACATGTTAAAACCAAGATACTCAAAATTGAGACTCTCGTACACTCAAAAATCCATGCTATTAAGAGCAGCAAGTAACAACTGACTCCCTGTTTTCTAATATTCTCTCACCTGATCCTTTTCCTGTCCTAAATTCCATCTGTTTCAGTCCATTCTTCTGCCCAAGCATTAGCCTCGGCTCTGTACATTTCCTGAGTTGGAACATTGATTATTGTTAAAATGCTGCTCTCTGGTATAAACCAATCCCTCAAAGAGCAATATTCTAGGCCTCCAAGCCCAAAGGGTGTAAGTGGTTTTATGACTTCACGTATGGAGTACACGAAGCTTATTTCAATGACAGGGGTTTTATTTCTCTGATCAATACAGCATTTTATGCTTAAAATGGGGGGGAAAGTCCACATACATTAATCCATGGGCATCATTTTGACCAAGTAATATGTTTAATTGCCAGTTGTTTCATTCTTCCAACACTTTATTCTTGCAATGAATATTAAATTCCAAGGCAGAACTGAAGCTTGAATCTTTAAAGCCACAGCGAAAGGCTTCAAAATGTTGTATGTTTTTTATTGAGAGAATAGGTTAAACAGAATTGTCTTCATATTTAAGGAGGAGGAAATTTGTTCAGATATCATGTTTGATATAAATATAATATGATGATCTATATCTATATTGCTGCAGTGCATTGTATTTGGTGAGAAGCAAAAGTCCTTTACACTGCATCTGATTGACACTTTTCCGGTTGAGCATTAGGGAACTCCATACTGGCAGATGTACAAGGTGTTTTTGTAAGCATTGATGTTTCACCAAAGTGACACATCAGTTAGACACCTCTGTTATCTGCCAGAATAATATCGGGGAACCATGGATCTGTTGTATGTTTGCATAAATAGTGTATGTTTGACTGTAACTGTTATTTGTTGTCTCAAACATTTAAGTGTTCACTGACCGATCCCAGTTGTAAAATGCAATATTGCTGTTTCTAAGAATTGTGAACTTGCCAAACATGAAACATTGTTGTCTTCTTAACGTTAAATTAATGGGGTCCGTTTTAACTGCTCCTGCTTGGAGCGAAACTGACAACAGCAGATTCGTTGCACAATTTACAACCTTCCCGTTGAAGTCAATAGGAAGGAAAATGAAGCAGAATGTAAAACAGGTGGTGAGGCCATTGTCACCCACCTCCCACTCAGTAAGAACAGTTAAAATTGATCTCAATATTTCTGCTCAAAATCTGAGTACTTCCATGATTTATAACACCTAACTGTCTGTAGAGGTATTTATGGAGAATTATGCAGTAGAATTTTGTAAAATATGATGTACATTGTGCATTAAAATTCTATAGAATAAAAATAAGTTCTGATCTTTATTTCCTCAATATTTTCTAATCAAATCATTGTGAGCACTATTAGTGATAATGACCTTGAATTTTGTTCTTGGGACGAGGATGCAGAATCAGGAGAAAACGTGGCTCCCTAACCCCCCCCCACCTCCCCCAGAAATGTCCACCTATATTTTTGATTTTTAGTTATGAGGGCTGGAAGGGCAGGCTGGTTTGGGGGGTCAGGCCAAGTGACCAAGGAAGAACCTAAGAAGCTGCTTGATTCCCAGGGCACGCTGGTGGAAAGCCTGTCTGGCATCTCTGGCATTGAATTTGTAATTTAAAAGGAAAGATGTAAACAGTCTCATCTCTTACACTCATCCCCCTCACTCTCTATACTCCATTCATATCAAACTGTGCCCATGTACCCACATCCCCTTGGCCCTTCATACTTCCATGACAATCTACCTATTTCCCATGGTCATTATATGTCAGATGCACCCAACCATCTCCTTTCTAGCCCTGTGCTATTTATACCTGTCATTTTATACGTGTCATTTTATACCTCTCATTTACCCTCTTTTGCCCTTCCCTCTGCATGCCAACTCACATTATAAAGGATGGGAATTAAGAACAGCTTCTTCTCCACTGTTATCAAACATCTGAATGGACCTCTGAAATTTTAAATTTAAACGTTGGCCTCGCTCTTTGCGCACCTTCTCTGCAGCCGTAACATAGAGCGAAAACACAGTTCTATTACCCTAATGCACTTTGTATGGTATCTACCTGTACTGCACGCAAAACAAAACTTTTCACTGTACCTAGGTACATGTGACAATAATAATTCAAATCAAATAATAATAAATCAAATCAGGAAGGCTTCCCAACATAATATAATGTTACTCACCTTTTGGTGACGACACTACTGGGGATAAAAAAACACTCATTGACACAGAAAAGGCAGCACTTGCTGACATTGAGGAGCAAGCACATGAGCGCCGATATCTCAAATATACTTAAAAAAGAGTGATAAGTAAATAATGACAGTTTTAGTGAAAGTATATCAGCTAAGAGAAATAAAGTTAAGCAAAGTAGAGCATTTATTTTTGAAAAATTTGGCTTAATATTTGCACGTATGCATGCCATGGGCAATAATTTGTGGGGGTACTGCACACTCGGTAATCAGCATTGGAGAGTTGGTGTCAGCAAACTTATGATACAAAAAATACCCACTGCATTGAAATTGCTTCAACTGATCCTTTATGTAAACAAATATATCAAATGCTTAAAAACTTATTTCAACCAACATTTCAATTCAGTGAGCTGTTGGAGCTGTCCATCGCTGTGAGACCCAGTTTGTGAAAATGAAAGTTTATGAAATCTCACTCATCACAAATCCTATAATGGTTTTATTTGGCCAGGCACTCTGAAATACCTACTCAGTTATTTTAGTCCCCATTTGGTAGACAGCTGCACAGCAGCTTTGCTAGTTCCAAAGAGTTCATACACTTTTTGCATGTAAGCATGTCATTTTACAATCCCAAAAAGTGCCTTACCTTCACCTAGGTGTCCTGAATCCATATCCTAAAGGGAACCATCCCTCGGATGCCGCTACTGAGAAAAACACTTTCATTCATAAAAATGCATTTTGACTGTTCTAGATATGACACTTGCTGACACTTGACAGAATGAGATTTGTTGACAGGGCATAACAAATTGGAGAGTTCCAAGGGCTTTATGCACCTTTTAAACACAATCTTCTTCATGGCTCTCCCAAAACGTCTGACCCACCTCCCCGTCCCCCCCACCCTCAAGGGATGCTGGACACCCCTCACTCCTAAGTTGTCCTGAGACTCTATCCACCTCAATTCTTTGAAGGGGTACCTGGCTATCTGAAAAAATGGACTGAGAATAGATTAGGCCTTACCTGGCCTAATCTCCACATTCCAGCCATGAAAGACTTCAAAATCTGATTTCAGTCAGCTAGTCATTCAAGTAGTCATCTGCTTCTGGACGCAATGCATACCTGAACAACAGCGTCTCAACCCTGCAATGGGTCAGGTGCCAGCGGGTTTAAGATTACCAACTTCTTTTGGCTATTTTTGCCAAGGCGGTGATACTGTCTGTGCTAAGGCTACGAACGCATCTACCTTTTTCACTTCTGTAATGCTTCAAGGCTTCTTCCAAAAGATAGTTTCTGTTTAGGGCCAGTAAACTTGTAGTATAAGAATTAATCAAGAAATGGGATATTGCACTAATTCTTTCATTCATGAATTATGAAGTCTAAGGGTTTAAACAGGTTCAATACTAGAGAAAATAATTGCAACTTGTCAATAAGAACATCAGAGGTGTATTGCATAGTAATTTCATAAGATGAAATTAGCATTATGTATTTTATGTCTGATTTTGGAAGTTCTAAAACAGTAACCAAAATTGTGCATTCAGTCTCCTGTCTTTAGGTGTTTAGATGTCGAATTTTTAAACACTAGACAACCATTAAGCCTAACTTGGTGACAAGTGATAATGGGCTAACCTCACCAATTTCCATCCTTGTTTCTTTGTCCAATCTTCAAGTTCCTTTCTGTTCTTTTTCCACAAATCACAAATGACAAGATCATTTCAACCATAAATCTGAACAGTTAAGAGTTGATAAATTGCATATGCAAAGACATATCTCAAATAGAATATGTACTGGTATGGATACAATTTTTATTCTCATCATTGCAAGTGAAAATGAAAATCATTTTGTTATTGGTGGTGTGATGAACATGAGTCAAAAATCTCTTAAAGTTGTTCACATTGACTGCTAAATTCCTAATGTTTGGCTGAATGTTTGACAATATAATGAAGCTATTTTATACCTAGGGGGTAGACTTTCCAGCCCCAGGATGATGAGGGTGATGGTGAGAAATTTGATGAATTGGATTTTACGTCAAGCAAGCCCCTTCTGGACCTTGGCCTGGATGTTGAGACAAGTGTCTCATTTGTGAGTGGTGAGAGACTGGCAGGGTTTATTGCTTATGATCACCCTCATTATTAACTAATGACACTCCTACATTCACCTGTGGATAGACACAAGATGCTTTCCCCTCCTTCACTTTTTGACATCCCTTATCAGGTTTTACTTGTTAACATTCCATTAGTCACACAGGTGTTTTCCTGGTGGTGGAGAATATAGAATAAAGTTTTTGCACAATGGTATCCTTTTTACTGTATCACCCTGATTTTGGGAAAATATAAGCACTACTGCTGGGCCCCCTTTGGGTGCAGTGGTAGTGTAGGGTAATTTAAAAAAAGAAACACGATGCTAGACTTCCTGATGTGTCTGATCCTGCCATTCTGGGTCTCTATCTTAGACACCCAGCACCTACATCTCTGTGGGTAGTAGCCACAAACACCCCATTTATAGTACATTTCATCACCTCAATGCTGCCCTTTGGAGTGCACAGGCACGTTTGGTTGCATGCTGACTTCCAGGAACACAGTGTGTAGGTACAGGCGCTCAGTTCACAGACCGGACCCAGATTCATCTTGGCTTCTCGCTCACATTCTTAACTCTCACCCGCTTTGCACCTACCTGAATAATCACATCATCCCTTCTTTGTTTTGCCTTGCGTTTTTGCACTCTGCCCTCTCAGCCACACTATAACAGTGCACTGTAGTTCTGTGTTGCCTTGCTGTTTAGTGCAGGCACAAAGCTCGGCAGCTATCTCAGTTAAGAGGGTGGACATGTTGCTGTACGACAAGGAGCTATGTCAGTCTCGCATCTACAGCCTGCACCAGAAGCCTGCATAGAAAATATAGTGCGTGTGCATCAACTATGGCTATGTGTCAATGTCAAAGGGATGCTGCAGTCATTCCAGTAGCTCATGCATTCAGTCAAGAGCAGCATCTGATCATGGACTTAGGGGTTTGGGGACTGTCAGTTGTGTGCTTGGGACAGTCAGGGTGACAGGCTCCATCTCACTATAGAGTTTTGGGAATGGGCCAGAGTCGCCCTGGCAGGTCCAGTGAAAGCAGTCGGGAATTGTGGATCCTCAGTCAGCGACGTAAACAGAGAGCATCGGGGTGGGGCGTCTGTCTTGTTATCAGTCAGGGCTGTCAGAATAAGGTTCAGAATTTAGTATTTCACGTAGAGTCATTCCAGGCCCTCCTTTTTGGAGTGCTGCATGTTCCACTCTATGGACCAGAATGCAGAGCCATCATTTGTGAGTGATGCAAATGCTGACTGCATGCATTACTAAGGACTGTAGTGATTGGGATGAGATCAGTCAAGTGACACGGTGGCTCAGTGGTTAGCACTGCTGCCTCACAGCGCCAGGGACCTGGGTTCAATTCCACCCTCAGGCAACTGTCTGTTTGGAGTTTGCACATTCTCCCCGGGTCTGTGTGGGTGCTCTGGTTTCCTCCCACAGTCCAAAGATGTACAGGCTAGGTAGATTGGCCATGTTAAATTGCCTGTAGTGTTCAGGTGGGTTATAAGGTGATGGGTCTGGGTGGGATGCTCTGAGGTTCGGTGTGGACTTGTTGGGCCGAATGGCCTGTTTCCACACTGCAGGGATTCTATGAATAAGAATTCCCTGATTGAGGCTGTTAATCTGGTTCTGCTCACTCTAGAAGCCAGTTAAGACCGAACTGGGTCAGTGTCATGTACTATGCACATGTAAATAAAGGGTGTCTTGGTAATCGGATACTGGCCCCTGTGGAGTTATTTCAAGGACCTATCTGTTTCTTATGTTCCCCTCACAGGTTCATTGCAAACATGAATGGTGGATTCAGCCCTAGCAGGTGTTGCTGTTTCAGTTGCAGAGATAGAATGAAGGTGCAGTGAAATGGATGAAGAACAAATGTACCAGTAAGTCCAGGACCAGCAGCAATGTCCAGCAAATGCTGAGCAGCCTCCACATGAGGAGGTCACTCGGGATGTGCAGGAGGTAAAGGAGAGCCTGACTCTTTCATCCCTCAATGCCATTTCCTCCGGGTGAGTTAGACTCAATGTCAGTGCAGCTGATATCCTGGAGCACTGTCACAATTGTGCCACCTACTGGCAGGGAACCTGTCACATGAAGGACCGGTGGCTATCCCATACTAGTGGCTGCCCACTGATAACCGTGTTCAATGTTTATGCAACTGGCACCATCCAAGGAACCCACTGGGCATCTGCTTGGGACTTCTCACTCAGCCACCCATAAGTGTTTAAAGGCTGTCACCAATGACATTTGTGCCTAGTATGCTGCTTCATCTCATTTTATTGCGAAGAGGTCAGTGCTACAGCATGGGCAAGAGGATTCAGTAACATAGCTGGCCTCCCCCAGGCACAGAATGTACCTGCTATCTTGGGAACTGCTATTGTGCCTACATCATTTAGAGCTCTCATGTTCCTGCTGCATCTGAGGGCGCAGATACCTTGACAAAAGCTGCCGTCTGCGACCATGGCTGATGACTCTACACAATCCCCCTGACTAAGATGGAGCATAGATACAATGCAGACCATTCTTCAACTAGGGCCATGATGAAGCAGACTATAGGCCTCCTGAAGTTGAGGTTCTGATTCTTGGATCGGTCTCAGGAAGCCTTGCAGTATATTCCAGACAGAGTATACGTCCTAGCGTGCGGAACTCTGTACAGTGGAGCAGGCAAAGAGGGAATGTGATGCAGGCTGATGAGCTGGGAAAATGGGAGCAGCCTTCAAGGAAGAGGCTGAGGAGATTCAGCAGGATGGACATCACCTCCCACTGATAGAGCATATCAGTGTCAGGTGCTATAAGTCAAACAGGATTTAATTGACACCAGTGCCGGTAGATGAGAGCTGGGTGACTATTCATTGACTTTAAAATTGTTGTTGTTCGAAATGCAAACAGTTAATGTGAGAGGCAACTGCATCTTCTGTTCGTTGTATTTCTGCATCTGGAACATAAGAGTTCTAAAGGATCTGAGTCTCGTAACAATTCCCGGAAATAACAAGTGTTATTTTTGTTTGCTTTTGATGTTGGTGAACAGCGGTGAATGTTTGGAACTCCTTGAAGCTTCCCTTCATATGATGGGCCCAGATTGATCAATGATAAGATGCAGGGTTACAGTGTGGACTGAGTAGCAGATAGAGAAAGGATTGTGAGATGGGATATGGCTAAGGGCAGGTGAGCTGTGTACCTAAACAGCGATAGATGTCGGAATGTACCATTGTATGTGCAAAGAGGTGTCAGCTACCTATGTTCCGTGAGATGTGTTCTTTTATGGCATGGTGCTGACAGTGAGGGGCAACTCCGAACTGCGAACGCTTTACCAGCTGCGTGGCTGGGGGTCAAAGCCAGCACAAGTGATCCTGGGAAATTCCAATAGCAGCGAGAATTTCCACTGATGGCAAGTGGGAGAACCCAGCTAACATTGGACAAGAAAGGTGCCACGGGGCATGGTAGATAGTGAATGATACAGATTTGGGGTGATAATGTGAGAAAACCCACTCAGCCTCACAGACAGAAATCCTCCCATAAAACTTGACAAAACTGACACTTCGCTGTTATCCAATAAGATTCAACCCTATTCTTCAATGCCTTATTAATTTAACGATCCTTTATTTATATATTTATATTAATCTTAATCCCTAAAAAGAAACCCCTCCTATCTCGATCAGCTACAAATTTGCTCATTTGGATCTATCTTCTCTCTATCCTGTTTAAAAGGTTAAAGATTTAGCATAAATTAAACAAGGTTTGACACTTTGGCTTAAGCAACACAATATGTACAAATTATTTCATATATGTAAAAAATGTACTGTGACTAGATGTGGGAGGGAAGCATTTTATACACAAAAAATGAAAAACATATTTCTGTCATGTAATATACCTTTTAATGTGCCCCAAAGGAAGGAGGAAAGTACAAGAATTCTGGCTCAACAAACCGTCAAAAGTCAACACTCCTCCAGTTTTCATTTGAACAACAGGGTTACAGTAGTGTAGCAGCAGTGTTCCAGAATGAATAATTTAGATGCATGGATGAAATAATCCTGTGAATGTTAGTTCAAGTCCCACTGTGTCATTTTTTGAAAATCTCAAGTCAGTTTAAAAATCTGGAGATAAGAAAATTGGCAATCAAATTATCAGAATGCCAATCAAAAAAAAAACCTAAGGTTCTCCGATGATTTTAGGAAACAAAAATGACAGGAAAGCCCAGGAGAAAGGGACAAACCCTTAAAATTGAACAAGGCCTGACATGAGGAAACATTTGTTCATATGAAAGGTATTAGAAATCCAGGACTCTCTTCTGCAAAAACAGTGTCAAGTCTAGGTTAGCTGAAAATGGGAAAACTGAGGTTGGTACTTTTTTTGTTAGGCAAGGGTATGGAGGCATATGGAAGCCAAGGTTTTAGAGTAGAATTGTAGCTCGGGTTGTGGATGTTGTGGTTGGTTGGCTCACTGAGCTGGTTTGTTGTTCCGCAGATGGTTCATTACCCTGCTGGGTAACATCATCAGTGCAGCTTCCGATGAAGCGCCATTGTATTTTTCCGCCTGTTATTTAACCTCTGGAGTCCGTTGAGCTGGATTACCTCACTTCCGGTTTTCCTTCGCAATAGAGTGTATATGGGGTCAATGTTCTATGTGTTTGTTGATGGCTTTCTTTGTGGAGTACCAGGCTTCTAAGAATTCCCGTCCTTGTCTCTGCTTTGCTTGTCCCAGGATCTTGGTGTTGTCCCAATCGAATTGGTGGTTCTCCTTATCCATGTGGATAGAGTTGAGTGAGTATTGGTCATGTCTTTTTGTTAGCCAGTTGATGTCCGTGTACCCTTGTTGTTAATTTCCTTCCTGTTTGTCCGATGTAGTGTTTGTCACAGTCTCTGCAGGGAATCTGCACATAGAACTTGACCCCATATATACTCTATTGCGAAGGAAAACCAGAAGTGGGGTAATCCAGCTCAACGGACTCCAGAGTTTAAATAACAGGCGGGAAAACACAACGGCGCTTCATTGGAGGCTGCACTGATGATGTTATCCAGCAGGGTAATGAAACGTCTGTGGAACAATGAACCAGCTCGGCGAGCCAACCAAACACAATATGGAAACCAAGTTGGGTGAATGGAGTTAAAATACAGATCAGTCATGATGTAACTGAAGGTTAGAACATGCTCAAGAGACTGATGGCCTCTCTCATTCTTATGTCTTGAGAAAACATGCTATCCCAAAATGCTGTGGCCCAAATGTGACTGTACTCTCACAGCTACCTGGCTGTGACTCTGAGCTGATGTGTGAAGTAACCCATTGTATCAAACCACTTCTTGTCATTAAAGAAGACTGCCTACAATAACCTTCTCAGGGTCACGTGCAGGAAAGGTTAGTGACACCCAAATTGCAAGAATGAAAACAACACAGCACCTAAGTTCAGCATGTATTCGTGGAAAAAAGAACTCATACTCACGATACTTGTTGGACAATTTGATTATTACATCTTGTTTTACACAGTGCAAGCATAAAATACAGTGAACAAGGAATTTGGAATGTTTATTAACATATGCTAACATTTAAGCGGATAGACCAGGCATTACAGAATTTTTGACATTTAATAGCAAGGGAGCATTTTTTTTAAATTCGAAAAATGACTGAGTTGCAATGTAGGAATGCAAGCAGATGCTTTAGATCAGGTCTTTTCCTCTCCTTATAAACCGGACATTTTACTTCAACTAATACAGACCCCAGGTGTCAGTTGCGTTTCATAGTTGCCAAGGCACTCTTTAGTCTGAAATGTTGTATGTCTAGCAATGCCCTTGACATGAGCAGGCTTCTTAAACCAAGCAACAATCCAGACATAAGTTACATACTAAGAGCTGGGCAATTCACCTTTATTTTAACTGTATATTCATTCATGGGATGTAGACATTGCTGGCTAGGCCATCTCTAATTGCCCTTGAGAAGTTGGTAGTGAGCTGCCTTCTTGAACCATGGCAGTCCTTGGGATGTAAGTACATTTACAATGCTGTTTGGAAGGGAGTTCCAGGATTTTGACCCAGCAACAGTGAAGGAATTGTGATGTAATTTCCAAGTCAGGATGGTGTGTGGCTTGGACAGAAAATTGCATGTGGTGGTCTTTCCTGTCCTTCTAGGTGATAGAGGTTATAGGCTTGGAAGGTGCTGCTGAAGTGCATCTTATGTATGATGCACTCTGCAGCTGCTGTATATCAGTGGTGGAGGGTAGGAATGTTGAAGATGGTAGATGGGTTGCCTATCAAGCAAGCACCCCATCAATCTCATTTGTGATTTTAAAAAATCTTATTTCTGCTATTTTGCATTTTGGTCATCTTTGCAATTCATCATGGCCTTGCCTGGTTTGTAAATATCTTTTGATTTTGACTGGCCTGGAAAAAGAAATGCTATTGTGCAATATTTCAAATGTACGATCTGGGTTTCATGTTTAGGTTTAATGACCTTCTTATCGACAAGTTTATGAAAACAAAACTCAAAAATAGCAAAAGGTCAACATTAATATTGATTAAAAAGCAGCAAGATGTAAGATTTGTTTGACTATGTTGTCATTGAAACAGAGTAACTCTTATAAGATTGGCATTTTGTATGCACCGTGGTTAATCAATCAACATTTTCCTAAGGAACGAGTGTGCAATAAAAGTAGTTTGCCACTAAGGGAACTGTACAATCATTCTCATTTTTTTGGGCAAAGTGGACGATGAAACATCAGGGGAATGACTAGTGGTTAGCTCTTCAGAGAGCTGGCACAGGTACCTTGGGCTAAATGCACAAAATAGACTTTCATTTTCACTGCCCAGCACTGATTTTGTGGAATGGACCACCCGCTTGTTTTTGAATCAGTCCAATCTTCATCCCATTGATTTTACTAACATACAACTGGAAAGAATTAACTGTGCTTTCTGCTTTTCCTAATTATGAAGGAAAACAGTTTGGTTTAATAATCACACTATGGAATAAATTTTCTTGGAGTTTCACCTACTTTAACTTCAGTGGACTGCCTGTTTATTATACATGTAAATCAGATTTACACCAAGATTACAGTGTGAGAAGCAGTGAGGATATTTCACCCCAATATTTTCTTTTGAATCATGGACAAAACATTGAAATGTTCTCTGTGAGTTGATGTTAGAAACATAGAATGCCTACAGCATGGAAGCAGGCCATTCAGCCCATCAGGTCCACATCAGCCCTCCTTATCCCTGTAACACCACGTTTCCATTTTTACACAGTCACCCAAGGCTGAATTGAACCTGGATCCCTGGTGCTGTGAGGTAACAGTGCTAACCACTGTGCCACATCATTGTTTGAGTCCACTTTGAAGCTAACAGACCCAGTGATATGTGCTCATGTAGTTCTTTGAAAACATTTATTTTAATATGTTTATGTTTCATATTAATATTTCAGAAGAATTGTGGCGACCACACAGGAATGGCCAAGATCAGTGAATGTAACTTCAAGTGTTAAACAATTGCACCAGCCAGCTCAGAAACTGCTCAATTCATAATTTTCCGTGCACTTATTGACCAACAACTTGTCTCAGTCAGGACTTGTACCTGGGGTTCTTGCGTTTCCCCCTCCCATCCTCACTGACTTGGTTCACATGTGACCTCAACACATTGATGACAACCATATCACCCAAACAGGTCACACAACTTTCACTGACAAACTTGTACCTGTCTGACTCCCAGAAGAGCTTGGGCACAGTCAGATGCATGAGGAACTGACTGGTGGAATAAAAACAGAAATTGCTGGAGAAACTCGACAGGTCTGGCAGCATCTGTGGAGAGAGAAACAGCGTTAATATTTCAAGTCCAGTGACCATTCGTCAGAGCTGATAGTAACTAGGAAAGGTGGTATGTATGCTGAAGACAGGGGGTGGGGTAAAGGAATGAGCAGTAGGTGGAGGCAGAGCCCAGAGGGAGAGAAAGACAGGCAGATAAATGAATGCATAATGGTAAGTCAGGGAGAAAGAAAAGCTGATAATGGGGACCATAGGTAGGTGAAAGTGGATTGGCTATGCTGAAAACAGTTGTGAATTAATTCTGAAGAAGGCTCGCTGAACTCAGAACATCAACCCCACTTTCTCTCCTCAGATGCTGCCTGACCTGCTGAGTTTCTCCAGAAATTTGTTTTTGTCTCATACTTCCAGCATCAGCAGTTCTTTGTTTTATTCTAATAACCCTTGGGAGGTAGGTGCACTGCATTTTGAGACACTGTGGCAGAGGATAATGCTGGTTGAGACTGTGGTCACCAACAGAGTTGCGACCATTGAAGGTGAGGGAATCCTCCTTTTCTTCTTCCACTTCCCCTCATCCCACAGTCTACTCTTGTTGAGACATGATGATGGAGCAAGCATCAATTTCTTGCTTTCTCCTCTCCTCACAATAAAACAAGCTTTGATTTTCTGATCCCCAACATCGCAACATGTCTAGGCCAGTGAAGGAAGGTGATAATGAAAAGCCACTACAACTTTATTTCATTGTCATAGCCATAGGCTGACATGCTGTGTAGTGAGAGGGGAGCACAGAGGTTGGATCTGTTTGTGGTTTGGCACTTGGACACAGGTGGCCTGCAGCAAATGCAGGGCCAGAGAATAGGATAGATCCAGCTCACTGGAGAGTGATGCCGTGCGTTAGCTCTGCTACAGCAGTCTGTAAATAATGCCTTATGTAGCCCAAGCTGTAGAAGAACTTTGAAAGGTTGGCACACTGCAGAACAGCCAGAAAGCCTACATTCTGTGGAGCTAACTATGATGCAGCATCTGATGGTCAATGTCTTTGCTTCTATTTCAGCACATCAAAATGATGTCATGCAGATTGCTGGCATTTGGATTGCTGGTTTGGAATAGCAGCATGCAAAAGTATTCAGATCATTCCTATAATCAGTTCTCAGATTGCAGATTTTGGCAGATTGGGCCATTAACATCCCCGTTGGCCCTGGAAAAAAATCACCTACAAGCTATTTTTTGACCTGGAATTAATTTGAGAGAGGTGGGGTGGTATTGGGATCTCAACATTGTGCCTCTCATCAAAAATTCCAGCCCCCT
Organism: Rhincodon typus; assembly: GCF_021869965.1. NCBI lineage: Eukaryota > Metazoa > Chordata > Chondrichthyes > Orectolobiformes > Rhincodontidae > Rhincodon > Rhincodon typus. Next base: position 14,890,587 of record NC_063363.1, read on the forward strand.
CCCCACCTCCAGACTCAGCTGGAAGATAGGGTACAGAGGGGGCTAAATTCTGCCCAAATGTCTAACCTGAGTGAAGTCAGTTCTGATCAGAGGTATAGGTAGAGTGGACAGCCAGAGACTTTTTCCTAGGATGGAGGTAGCTATTACGAGGGGGCATAGTTTTAAAGTGAGTGGAGGTAGATATAGGGGAGACGTCAGAGGTAGGTTCTTTACTCAGAGAGTGGATGGGGCGTGGAGTTGGCCTCATTAGGGGCATTTAAGCGGTTATTAGATAGACATATGGATGATAGTATTAGGTAGGGGTGGAGGTTAGATAGACCTTAGGGTTTAGGGTAAAAGTTCGGCACAACATCGTGGGCCAACGGGCCTGCACTGTGCTGTACAGTTCTATGTTCTATGGTCTATGAAGCATGGAATTTATAAAAGCAAATACTGAATACAGATTCAGGAAATCTGGAACAAAACCAGAAAGTACCTGAGAAACTCAGCAGGTCTGGCAGCATTTGTGGAGAGAGAAACAGAGTTAGTGTTTCAAAACTGGTATAAATCTTCTTCAGAACTGAGGTTGATTCTTTTGTCAAACATTAAACACGGAGAAAAATTCACTATTACAAAAGTGAGCTTTGAATAATATGTATCATTGCATTTTTGTATATTTGAAGAAAGATATTTCTTTAAGTTCTTAAATTTGAAATCCCAGTTAGATAACTTCAGTGAATCTACTGGTGGGAGTACCCCAGAAAAGCTGAATAGTAAATTTAAGAACAGCGACTGAATGTGGAAATGCCAAACTTGGAAACGTGCCACCGTTGGATATAGGATACCTATATGTCAACTGATCATATCATTTAGCATTGAATTCAACTATTTTTTGATATCAGACTCAGCTCCTATTTTGTTTAATGGTCTTTTCCTGGTTTGTTTGTTTCTTAATTACTTTGTTTTTTGTTGGCTGCTTCCTGCCATTCACACCACCTCTGGACATTTTTTTCTTACTTGTCCCATTGCCTCTTTCTTTGGTATAATTTGTAATGTGAAACTTTATGTCATCTAATTTCCTACACCAACACCACCACACCCTCCCCATAGCCCAAATAGCTTCTATGCGATTACTGGGCTTCCCTTTCACTTTGCTTCCTACCCTCCTCCTTTATACTTAACCAAAACGGTCTGCATTTCTAACTCTTCTCAGGTCTGATAAAAGATCACAGACCTGAACAGTTACCTTGTTTTGTACTCACCACAGAAGCTGCCAGACCTCCTGAGCGTTTTTAGTATTTTCTCCTCTTATTTCAGATTTCGCTTTTGTGTTGTAGCAATCGTGCATGTCTTTGGGTTCCTTCTCAGTCCAGAGCAGCTCTCCAGTCAGCGTGAAGTCACATTTCATTGTGTGCAATAAAGGGATGTTTCCTACACTCCTGTGTTTTCACTCCACGTACCAAGCATGGAGAGAAAATTCTCTCACTGATCAAAACAAAACCTAATAAGTGTTTACTTTAAACAAAAACGGAGCAACATGGTTCAGAAAAGGCTATTTATTGGTTCCATCGGCTTGTTAATTGTAAGGGAGCTGTCTTTATTTGAAAGACATACTATGTGAAAATACATACAAGAATAATAAGTTCACCTGTCCAGTGAATTAGAAACATGGAGGTCAGGGCAAGGGGGATTAGTACTGGTAGCATGAAGGGGAAACACATTTTCGCATGAAAGAATATTTAAACATGATCCGTATCTATTTGTCACGCAAAGATAGGCAGAAGAGTAAGTTGTGAAGAGGACGTAAGGATTCTGCATAGGTTAAGTGAGTGGGCAAAATTAGGCAGATGGAATTATAATGTGAGAAATATGAACTTGTCCACTCGGTGGGAAGCATAAAAATATTGTTTAAATGGTGGGAGATTGCAAACTCTGCAGAACAGAGAGGTATACTTGACTGGAAACATAGAAAGTCATAAGTCATACGGCACAGAAGAGGCCCTTCAGCCCAAAAGTCTGTGCTAACTTATGCGTCACAAGAAGTTAACATGTAGGTTCAGCAAATATTAGGAAGGCAAACATAATGTTGTCATCTATTGCAAGAGAATGGCATATAAACATAGGGAGATAAGGTCAAGTGGACAGGGAATTGGTGAGACAACAATTGAACTTGTGGTTTTCTTAATTAAGAAAGATATAATTGCATTAGAAGCAGTTCAGGAAAGGTTCACTTGACTGATTCTTGGATGAAGGACTTATGAGAAAAGGTTGGACTGGTTGGATCCATACCCATTTGAGTTTAGAAGAATGTGATGTGATCTTTTGGAAGCAGATATATGGTCCTGACAAGGTAGATGTTCAGAGGTTTTTCTCTTCTGGGAGAAACTAGAACCAGGGAGTGAGTTTCAAAAAGTGGTCTCCCATTGAAGACAGAGATTAGGAGACATTTTCACTCCAAGTGGGTTGTTAGTAGATGGAATTTAATTCACCTGACAGCAATGGAAACAAACTCTAATAGATTTTGATGAATAAGAGGCTCTATAGGTATGGGTTTTGTCAAGAAAGTAGAGTTGAGGCCACAGCCACAATCAGGCATAATCTTCTGAAATGGCAGAGCAGACGTATATGATGAATGGCCTATTCCTGCTTCCAATTCATTTGATTTTATGTAATTCCTTATGCTATAAATACATCAGTACAGAAGCTAAGTAGTTCGCTTTGCTTAAAAGAGAGGTAGACACTTGAAGCAAAAGTATGGAGAAAGGAGAATGAAGCAAAATTAGAGCTGAGAGCTTTGATTTGGGAATAATACTGCCTTGAACATAATTGACTAAAGCACATCTTCCTGACTGAAATTTCAAAGGCCTCTGGATATACTCTGGGTGAGAATATGTGTACTTTACCTATTTAAAGTACTAGACAAATACATCACTGTTGAATCTTCTTTATTCTGGCTCTTACAACTTGTTGATGTTGTATATGTTGGCTGTTCAACACTGAGAAATGCACCAGCTGTGGGATGATGGCCCAATACATACGGTTTGCATATTATTTTGGCTATACAACAAGCTTTCCCCACTTTGGATGCTCATACATAATCTGATACAAAATGTATTAAAATTGCAGACAGGTCTCAACCTCACATTTAGATCATCCTCGTCCAGACATTTATGTCATTAAATTTGTTGTCATTTTCTTAGTTACTGCCAAAGAAATTTATCTCCTTGAATTGGAAAACTACAGAATCATGTTGCCTAGTAATCTGTTTCAAATTCATTGTCGAGGGAATATCTTTAGATACATAATAATGGCTCTGTAAGGAGGCACTCTTATTTTCCCATTTGATACAATTATCTGTAACTTTGAGCGGAAAATGTAGATTTTCTCCCTATGTTTCCATTTTACAATTAGCTGCAATTGATAAAGGAACAATTTTTTTTTATTTTGCACCATTTCTGTTGTGAATATAATTCTATTGATGACCTATAAAATTGGTTAGCTCAGATGGTCAGTGGGTGGTTCTGAATAATGCCAACAATATGAGTTTGATTCCTGAGATTAATGTGGGACCTGTCTCATTGCCTCACCCCTGAGTGTGGAAGGCAATGGCAATACACCAATGATAACAATTCTGCGCAGGAAATGTGGCTCAGCATTGAGTATTAGCAGACAATGAACCAAGGATCTGCCCACAGGCACGTGGGAGTAGAATATCTATTGCAACTTTTATTTATAAACAGCGTATCAATTCAATTCCTGCATCACATTTGCTGGGAAGTAAATTTCTCACAGTTTACCTCAGATTTGTGAAACAAGCAAAATGCAACAAATTTGAATTTTGTAACTTTGAAGATTGAAGAAAAGTTATCTTTTGTTTCCTTTTTTACTCTCATAATCATGATATCAGGGTTTGAACTAATATTTCAAATGTAATAAATCTTAATAGTTCAGTAGGGAAAATATTTTCTTCACTGCCTGGATGGCATCTGACAGAAATGGACCCTAGCCTGTTGGAAAAGATTTCCAGTGAGTTAAAGATATGGTGGATACTGCAGTAGACAAATGATCCATTCCTTCAATTTTTATTACTTTGCTGAGGCAGTCGCACATTAACCTCAGGAATCAAACTCATATTGTTGGCATTATTCAGAACCACACATTGACCATCTGAGCTAACCAATTCTATAGCTCATATCCACACATTGCTTCTAATAAAACCACAGTGTGTAAAACTTCTCAGCATGCATCTAGACAATTCTCTGAGTACAATTTTTCTTCCTCCGGAGATTAGATTTCTATGTTTTTTCAGGTAGAGTTTCACAACTATCATGCTGTTGCCTGCATAATGATATTATAACTCTTTTAAAGATAGATTTTAAATTCTACAGTTTTTAAAGGACTGACTCAAGACAGCTTCTGAAGATTACTGAGGTTTTGTGGATCAAATTGTCTCATCTACAGAGGACATAGTTAATGTTTGATTTGATTATAACTGTGGTTTCAACTGGGAATAAGCGAGTCCCTCAACACCTTTGTAAAAATGCAGATTTGCTGTCTCAAAAGTAAAAGATTTAGGCAACTTAAAACCACTGGTGGGAGAAGGATCTAGACTGTTGGTTGAATTACCATGAAATCTTATTATGAGCTTCATGCATCACTTGTTACAAGGTCACATGGTAAGTGGCCATCTTTGCTCCCTGTTGAAGGATACAATAAAAGGTACAAACTACTATGCAGGCAGAGTTCCAGCAAAGAGAAACGGAGTAAGGATCCTGCAAGCCGAGATTTCTAACCATTATAGTCAACGAAGAAGCCAAAGTGCCTAGTTGCAGTACCTTGCAAAAGAAGCAAGGGGTCAGATTTTCCAATGGTCTGACAATTGTTATTCCATTGTAAAGTGAGTTGTGCATTGGGATTCTTTGGAATCCTCATTGGCACAGACTCCAAAGGAATTGCCTGGGAAGTTGAAGATTCACTGGGCCTAGAACCCTTGGAAAGTCTTCATTTAAATCTAGGAATTTGGAGGGTTCTGACGAAATTAAGTAGTTACCCAGGAAAATTTAGACTGTTAAATATACAGTGCAAATCCTCAGTAACTATTCAGCTAACCCCATACTTTTCTCATGCACCCCGACAACACATTTGCTAGATGTGTTGACTTGCCACCCACATACCTCAATTCCACACCCAATACCTCTTTCCCTGTACCTGAACCCAACATCCACTGAAGCCTATCTGCTGCCAAACCTGATTTCTTCCACCCACCTCCTACTCTAAACACTGCATCACTTGTCTAGATCTCTTGCACCTGGCACCCATTTCAAGCTCACCCAAGAAATCAGCCTCCAGAAGATCAACTATAGGAGCCTACACAGTCATTGCAAAATCTCTGCATTTGGAAGACTTCAAGACTCACTTCAGCCAAAACAACTCCACTAATGAACAGTAGTTGTTCGTTGAAAGAGATGCCTGTTGTGGTACACCTTTTAAGTGGATTTGTTAGGCATTACTAGAGGGAAAGTGATGAAGTGTATCACTCAGACTTAGACTCAGTTTGTTATGAGGAAGCAATCAACTCAGACATGTGTCCACGTTATCTAACTATCTAACTATGTGATACTGCTACCCATGTCTTAAATCCTTCATAAATGAAGCAATGTACATTTGAGTTAACCAATTCCTTCTGCATAGTTGGTTGCTTAAGCACAAGGTAAAGAAAAACACAATAATGTCCACATCCAATGTATATTTTTTTTCTTTAAAAGAAGTGTAGGGTTCTGGTTTGCAATCTGTTATTGTCTGATTTTTAGGTGGTTCAATCACCTCCAGATCCTGGTTCTAGATACTGGACTTATTTAGGGAATGTGAAATGAAGAAGGCAGTAGACAGGTGTTTTAGGGCAAAAGAATCTCTGCATTTTTCCAATACAAAAGGTAAGTACAATACAAGAAATATGGATAAAATACAATAAACAGGGAAATTGACACAATCAATACAGAGGACAGTAATACTATTAAATACACTATTAGCTAGATTAAATACTACTAGAACCTAAAGACAATAGTTTTAATTACAGAAACTTTAATCAGGCTTCCTACTGTTGGGGTTCCAATGTACTGTCAATACTGCCTTCCCCTCCCTGCTAGATAGGTCAGAACTTTGGGGTCTTGGGAGTTTCAACTCAACCCTGAGGAAAACATGGTTTTAAAGTGTGTCTGGCTGTTGAAGTTCTTGCCATTGGTTCTCTTGGTTTGGAACAGCCCTTTTGTTTGGACAGTGCTTAGTTGGCTTCCCCTCTCTCTGATGTCCTTTGTTGCGATGAAGCTCTTGGTTTGGCTTCCCGATTCAGCTTCTCTGTTCAGCCTTTGTAGTTCTTGGTTCCTAAGCTGCTTGTTGGGTCTGGAAACCTGTGGGGAAGCTGTTTGTGGAGAAGCTTCTTGTTGGGGAAAAAAGACTCAGGTCAGGTCGGGGCTGGCAGGTATGTGTGCCCTGTTATCTCCCCTCAAATCTGTGTTGTCTATTATGTTTCTGGTGTTTCCTTCTGAAGCCAGAGATAGTAGGAACTGCTGATGCTGGAGTCAGAGATAACAAAGTGTAGAGCTGGATGAACACAGCAGGCCAGGCAGCATCAGAGGAGCAGGAAAGCTGACGTTTTGGGTCTGGACCCTTCTTCAGAAATGGGGGAGGGGAAGGGGGCTCTGAAATAAATAGAGAGAAGGGGAGGGGATGATAGAAGATGAATAGTGGAGCAGATAGGTGGAGAAAAGATGGACAGGTCAAGGAGGTGGGGATGAGAGGGGGAGCTGGTCATGGGATGAGTCGCAAACCACTTCAACTCCCCATCCCACTCCCTGGACGACATGTCCATCCTGGCCCTCCTCCAGTGTCACAACGATGCCCTCCGAGAACTGGAGGAACAGCACATCATATTCCGCCTTGGAACCCTACAACCCAATGGTCTCAATGTGGACTTTACGAGTTTCAAAATCTCCCTACCCCCGACTTCATCCCAGGACCAGCCACCCCCTCTCGACCACCTATCCGTTCCTCCCACCTCACTGACCAATCCCCACCCCCACTTCTTACCTACACTCACCTACTAGCTTCATCCCCTCCCCTTGACCTGTCCATCTTCCCTCCCACTTACCCGCGCCCCCTCCTCACTGACCAACCCCCATCCCAACTCCCTACCTACACTTACCTTTACTAGCTTCATCCCCGCCTCCTTGACCTGCCCGTCTTCTCTCCACCTATCTGCTCCAATTTCCATCTTCTATCACCGCCTCCCCCCTCTCTATTTATTTCAGAACCCCCTTCACCTCCCCCATTTCTGAAGAAGGGTCCAGACCCGAAATGTCAGCATTCCTGCTCCTCTGATGCTGCCTGGCCTGCTGTGTTCATCCAGCTCCACACCTTGTTTTCTCCTTCTGAAGTCAATTGGTTTCCTGGTCATTACGAGTACTTGTGAATGTATTTTGATTGAGGTTGCATGTCTAGTATCTTTGTAGGCCCCATGCTGTCTGTGCTGAGCAGTCTGAGGTGTCTAGAGAGGAGGTGTAAATCAGAATTCCAGGCTGAACAATGGTTCCAGACAGCCATCTCAGTTCTGTGAATTGTGTTTGTGTATTCTCCACAGAAATTATTCCAGCTTCCATTTACATTTTAAAAGTTTTGAAAAGACCAGGGTTTTGTCCAGTCTTTTAGATAGTGGGAAAATGTCTAGGGGTGGCTCAGTGGTTAGCACTGCTGCCTTAACAGCATCAGGGACCTGGGTTCAATTCCAGCCTCAGGCTAATGTCTGTGTGGAGTTTGCACATTCTCCCTGTGTCTGCATGAGTTTCCCCAGAGTGCTCCCACAGTCCAAAGATGTGGAGATTAGGTGGATTGGCCATGCTAAATTGCCCATAGTGTCCAGGAAAGTGTAGGTTAGGTGGATTATCCATGGGAAATACAAGGTTACAGGGATACAGTAGTGGGGTGAGTCTGGGTGGGATGCTCTTTGGAGAGTTGGTGTGGACTTGTTGGGCCAAATGGCCTGTTTCCACACTACCTATGATTGTCCAATATTTCAGATGATTGGGATTTTTGCTTGATCCTACAGGAGATAGATTATTTATATTTTAGGGGAATTGTGAAAGCTTGTATGAGTGGATAAGTCTCTTATCATGTACAATGTGCCAACATTAATTCACTGCTCTTTACATATCTTTGAAAATTGACGTCAGATAAAATACACTTGGAGACTTGCCAAAGAAAATAGCTTTTTGTGCATTTACATGGAAGAATTTCAAAAGAGAAATAAACATTTGTGGAGCCACTTGTATTTTATGTGATCCAGTTTCTGTTTTGAAGCAGCCACATGATTACTTTCGTAGGCAAAGCAAACATCTGCTTTTGATAACTTCGTTTTCAACCAAGACCTCTTAGTACTGGTAAGTACTGTTGTAAAATTGTTTGGTGACAGGGAATAAATGCCAATGTTTTTACCCTATATATTTTACAGCTTTCGTTATAAAACTAGTTTCCCAAACAGAAGAGACATTCTGCCTATCTCATATTTCAGGTAAAGAGTTGCTCTTCCACTCTAATGTTTGATTGATTTACCCACCTTCATCATGCAATAATGAACCAAATTTAACTCACTTCACTGCCTCCGAGTACATTTTCACAAATAACTTTTCCACTTTTTCCCTGGCTATATGTTTCCTTTTACATTGTTTCAAACTCTGAATCATTGTGAAGAATGCTACAAATTATGTATTAATATTATTATGTCTTAATATGTAATATATATATAATGATATATTATCAAACATTCATTAGAATATTATGACAGAAGTCCTTTTTGCTCCTAGCTAATCTGTAGGCAGCATGGTGGCTCAGTGGTTAGCACTGCTGCCTCATAGCACCAGGACCCTGAGTTCAATTCTGCTCTTGGGTGACTCTCTGTGGAGTTTGCACATTCTCCCTGTGTGTGCGTGGGTTTGCTCCAGTTTTCTCCTACGTTCCAAAGATGTGCAGGTTAGGTGGATTGGCCATGCTAAATTGCCCATGGTGTGCAGGGTGGGTGGATTGGCCATGGGAAATGTAGTGTTATAGGGTAGGGTGGGGTCGGATGCTCTTCGGAGAGTTGGTATGAGCTGAATGGCCTGCTTTCACACTATAGGAATTCTATAGCATTCTGTAAAAGAAATATTCTCAGGTTCCATTGTGTTGTATTGTTTTGTTTTACTCAGTACAGCCACTGGTACCTTCATAGCATTTCAGTGACCTTACAGAAATGGGACATTCAGCCCAACTAATATGATATAATTATGCTGTTCCTGAGGCTTTTCCTACCCATCATCATCTAACATTGTCAGCATACTCTTCTATTCCTTTGCCTGTTGTCTGATTATCTAACATCCTCTTCAATGCACCTATGCCGTTTGCCTCAACTACTCCATTCAGTTGTATATACCAATCTTTGGATTGACAATTGCCTTCTGAATTGATGGTTCTCAGATTTGACCTTCCTGACCAGTGGATCTTTTACCCTATTGAGCCCCTTTTACAATTTTAATGGCTTATATTTTGTCACACTTCATCATCCACAGAAAAGAGTTCTAATTCCGTTTCTTTTATAACAGAGGTTGACACAAGGTTATCTTAGCCATGCACTTTATGTCTTACTCACAGAAACTGTTGCTTCATGCACATGCCCTTGAGCATGTACAGAGATTTGTTGGCAAGGTATACAAGAAAGAACAAATGAGACAGTGTCATGTTAGAAATTTCCTCTTGTACAGGTAACCATCTGGACTCTTTTTAAGTTTTATTTTCAGATTTTAAAAGTTGGCTCTGCTCAGATTGAAGTACAACAGAAATTGGCACAATGCTGGAGATGGTTCTAATTCTATCTTCTCTCTACTGTCACTCACCCAACACACAATGTTGAACTGACACTCGCCCAATGACAGGTACTGCTTTGTTGTGACTTTGTGAAATCTGCTCCAGGGTGATGAAAGAGATGCCGAATAATAGACCTACTCTAAAAAAGTATGAATGAATGTAAGCATCAGTGAATGATTTTGCCTTTTTATAAGCTGTGTAGTTGTAGCTTAGACCATTTACTTCTCAAGGGAAGAATCAGAGTGTCTGATTTATAGCAACAGATGACTATTTTGAAAAGTCCAAAGGAAATTAAATAATAGAAGAATTAAAGTGAATTACAAAAGGTGCTGAAGTACTGTAATCAAGTACTAGACAGGGAGGTGTGACCTCAAATTTCAGTAAATGGACAACACTAATTACAAGTAACCTTTGGTTGGGAAGATGATATTTATAAAAAGTCTGCTAACAAGAAACAATAAAATGGTTACACAGGGCCACCTAAGGAACTAAAGTTCCTACTTTAAAATAAATTATTTTAAACAGAGTGCCAACCAATAAGTGAATGAGATCTACTGTCTAACACTGCATTTCAAGCAATATTAATAAAACCAAAGGAAAACAAAAACAAAGCTGATTGGTTGGAATTTGGCATTCTTAGATTTATTGAGGGATAAATGCAAGATGCAAAACCTCAGTAAGGTATCTCAAGTACTCAGGTTCTGTGCAACCAGACTCTTTCCATCTATTTCCTTTGTAGGCACCTTGTATCCACCTTAAAACTTTCCTTCTCACCTATTGTTGTATTGTCAGCACATTGTCCCTTAATTTATCCAAGTCCTTAGTGTAGATTGGAAATAGTTGAGGCCCCAGCATTAATCCCTATGGCATTCCCTTAAAGTTTGTCAACATTAAAACCCATTTATCCTGAATCTGTTTCTTCTTAGTGAATCCTTTACATGTGTTGATATATTAGCCACAAAATAACCAATTTTCATCTTGCGTAGTAACCTGTTATGTGGCTCGTTAATAAATGTCTTTTGAAAAACCAAAAATACTTTTCCTTTAACAACCCAGTTTGTTATGTCTTCAAAAAACTCCAGTAAATTTGTCAAACTGAATTCCCCATTTATAAAAACGTGCTGACTCTGCTTGATTGCATTATGATTTTCTAAATATCCGGACACTTCCTCAATCATGGAGTCCAGCACTTGCCCAAAGTCAGATTTTAGGCTGATGACCTATGGTTTTTAGCTTTCTTCCTCTTCAGTATGGGGATTTATATTTGCAATTTTCAAAACCAATGGAACTTTTTGAGAATAGTGGCAACGTTGGAAGACTCCACTCACAATGAGAAGCTGACCTCAGAAAATTATAGTAATTGTTTACAGCTAGATTGTTGAACAATGTAATTGTTGTGAAAGAGTTCATGTTGAAGCTGAATTAATAGAGTCACAGAACCATAGATTCATTAAGCTCGGAAACAGAACCTTTGATCCAACTCTGCACGCCTAGTTCCATTTGCCAGCATTTGGCCCATATCCCTCTAAATCCATTCTATTCATGTACCCATCCAGATGCCTCTTAAATGTTGTAATTTTACCCACTTCCTCTGGCAGCTCATTCTATATACACACCACCCTCTGCATGAAAAAGTTACCCCTCAGGTCTTTTTCCAATTTTTCCCCTCTCACCTTAAACCTTATGCCCTCTAGCTTTGGACTCCCTGACCTTAGGAAAAAGACCTTGTTTATTCATCTATCCGTGCCCCTAATAATTTTATAAACCACTACATGGTTACCCCTCAGCCTCCGATGCTCCAGGGAAGAAAGTCCCAGCCTATTCAGATTTTCCCTCTAACTCAAACCATCCAGTCCCACCCAGTTTGATAATGTCACAAAGTCTTTGAGTAGAAAAGAGCCAATCAATTGGAAAGTCCTCATGGAGACAGAAACATAATCTCTGACTCTTGATAGCATTTGTAATCATACCCAACTCGTCAATACAGCTTGTACATAATTTTACCTTTCAGTAATAATCTATATCCTACATAATTAGATAGGTCCTTAGACTTAACATAGAAAAATGGGTAAGAGCTCTTGTAGCACAGTGGTTCATAGAATGTAATTTCTATAGAATCCCTACTGCATGGAAGCAGACCATTCAGCCCATTGAATCCACACCAAACCTCCAAAAAAAGCATCCCACCCAGACCTACCCACTACACTCTCCCTGTAATCTGGCATTTTCCATGGCTAATCCACCCAACCTACATATCGCTGGACACTATGGGCAATTTAACATGGCTAATCCACCTAACCTATACATCTTTAGACTGTGTGAGGAAACTGGAACACCCAGAGGAAACTCACGCAGACGTGGAGAATGTGCAAACTCCACAGAGACAGTCACCTGAGGGTGGCATTGAACCCAGGGTCCCTGGCACTGTGAGGTGACAGTGCTGACCACTGAACCACTGTGCAGCCTGTAGGCTCTGACCCTATGTTTGAGCCAGAGGTCAGGGTTCAAGTCCCACCTGTTCCAGAGGTGCGTCATAATGCATCTGAACAGGTTGATTAAAAATATCTAGAAAGGAGGATTGGAAGGCTCATGTATTGCAGGAATAGGAACACTACCTTTGGGTTATAAGGTCTGTGTTCAAGACCCCAGGGGTGCATCATTCCATGTCAGAATAGGTGGATGAAAATTATTTAGGATTAGGGACAGCATGCTACCCTAATCAGAAGCCAACCATACCTCAACAAATAACATAGCGATCACTCATGAACTCATTGCATAAATATCTCAATAATGGTTAAATATCCATTCAACACAGGAAGGGAAAATGTTTTCAGAAAAGAAGTGAGTTTATCACTTTAAGATGATCCAGGTTGTCAGTCAGCAAGTGTAAGCATGTATTTGGACAAGTAGTCAGCAGCACTTGTTGAATTAGGGTAAATGGAGCATTTGAGAAGAAAATCTTCACCTCAGAGATGTTAAGAAGTGCAGGATCAAATAACATGGGCTAGAAGGACTGTAACTAGGAGGTTACAGAATCCTTCAAAGAATAATAATTTGTGAGAGCAGTTCAAAGCTCCATGATTAAAGTTAGAAATCCCTTTGGGCAAGGGGAAACTTGAAAAAAAAGTGCAAACTTGAAAAATAAGTGCAAAAGATCCAGGTGGAAAGCATCCAACATGAAAAGGATACATGCAAATGTACATAGCTCATGAATTCTGCTTATGATGGAAGTTATGACGGCAGTAGACAGAACAAGGGCCAAAACATTCATTTACACCGAGGCTGCAATATCAGAAAAGTCGCAGAATACATTTAAAGGGCAATTTAAAATATTTTGAACATAGTGTCTCATGGATGAACACAGAAGAATTTTAAGATTTATCAAGAGATGGGACAGTCATAATTTAAAGTACTATTTTGGTGGGAACATTTATTAAAGTTGCTTCCATAAATGCTTATTTGAACAATTGTGCAAAGGATTTACTTTGTGTTTTAGACCACGAAAAGTGGGAAAGTGTTTATTTTGCTCATGAAGAATGGGAAAGCATCTTTGCTCAAAATATGGGAAAACCTCTAGCATACAGGACACCAGCATTTTGATCAGAAAAAGGATGGAAAATTCCCAGTGAGCAATATTTAGGTACACTTACACTATAAATAATAATTTGAAACTTAAAAGATACTCGCTCAAGACATGTACCTCCATTACAATATATAACCAAAGCATTCCCAGGAAAAATTAGTGATCCAACCAATCTGAATGGACAGAGCCTGTTAATTTTAAACTTGTCAGGAGAGTAATATTTTTGTCCGAACAAATAGCACTACTGAAGAAACAGAAGTTAGTGCCTACAGAGGTGTGATGACATGCCAACAATGCAACACATTAAGCATAAGAGATTGAAAGATATGTATGCAGCTCACAATCAATACTTCCTATCTTTGATCCTGATTCCATGTCTTTCACCTCAGCATTTTTAAGCTAATGGAATGAGTTCAAACTGTGCAGAATACCTCTTAATTAGAGCCATGATGGATAATTTTGGCTTCATATTTTTCTCAGACTTCAAAGTGATATTCTAAGCGATTTAATTTAAAAAAAAGGGTGTGACACCATTTTGATGCATATGTTACTATATAATACACCTACAGTCAGGAAAGATTAATTTCTGCTGCAGACCTCTGATAGAAGAGAATGGAGGCCTTTAAAACGTGATGCTAAAATGTGTGTTAAGTTCACAAATCATGAGAAAAGTGTAGAGGTACTTGAAATTTCAGGAACAAAAGGAACTCTAAATAGTGACATCCAGAACAGAAACTGTCAGCATTTCAGATATTTGTTCAGGGTGGAAAAGCTACAATTATCTCTTCTAGAGGGCAAAGTGAAGGGCAGTAGAAAGAGAAATTTTCTGAAGAAGGGTCCAGACCCGAAACGTCAGCTTTCCTGCTCCTCTGATGCTGCCTGGCCTGCTGTGTTCTTCCAGCTCCACACCTTGTTATCTTAGAAAGAGAGATTGATTGTAGTATAGTTCAATGACAGAATAGTTTCACATGAGCTGCAATGGAAGTATAAAGGTGACCCAAGACAGACAAGTGTGACATGCCCTAACAGTAGATCCCCCAGCAGTGTCAGCAGTTGATCAAAAAATATACAAGCCTTCATGTGAACTTTAAAAATCTAGTTTGCAGCCAACTTTATAATGGATCATTTTCACTACTGCATTTATATTCTTTCTTTCAAGTGTTCTTTTCTTCTGTTTTTACCCAAATGTAGCTGTCTCTGGATGGGGTGGGAGTGTGGAGGAGGTAATGGCAGTAGCACAGTGATAATGCCACTATTGTAAGAATCAACAAACCCAGTCTAATTTTCTGGGAATATGGGTTGAAATCCCACCCTGGCAGATGGTGAAATTCAAATTCAAAAACAATTCTGGAATTCAAAGCTAGCTTAATGGGACCGTGTAATCACTGTTGGTTATTATAGATTCTATCTGATTCGCTAATGGCCTGCATGTGACTCCAGACCCACACTGATGTTGACTCTTAACTGACCTCAGAAATGGACCCAGTAAGCCATGCAGTTCAAGGGCAATAAGGGATGGGCAATAAGTATTCGTGTAGCCAGAGATGCCCACAACTCACAAACATATTTTAAAGCAAGTGAAGCCAGATGGAGACTCAAGCTGGAATCAATTCATTTGTTTGAGTCAATGTGTGATTACTGCAACCAAGTCAAACTCGTTTTCAGAATAGTGGTTTGCTTTAAAGGACAACTGATGAGTGGTGAGGACTAACAAGGCAAATCAACAGATAGTAGGAAATGCAACTGCCACCCACTGTCGATTAAAGTGATTATTTTAGCAATAATATTATTAACAAACTAAGCACCATTGACTCAACAACACAGTTTATGACTACATGTATTGCAAGTATACTTCTTACTTTGCTGAACAATTCACCTATACGAAAGATTAATTTTAAAGTTATTTACTTCTGTACAGACCATTCACAAATATGCTATATACCCATGGAAAATGCTCCTCAATTCCAACTACTCACAGAAATAAAATTTTCATTTGGCCTTTTTTTGACTAAGAAGGCATCAGTTCCTTATTCTGGTCATTTCTTTCCAATACTACAAGCTAATCTACTGGTTGCTTTCTTTTGCAGTAAGGCGCTGTGGACTGTAGCTGCATAGCCCACTGTAGATTCTCTTATCTCCCTTCCTCAGGGGAGGTATTATAATGGTATTAGTGGTATTATCACTGGACTGTTAATTCTGGGGATGCAGGTTCGAATCTCACCATGGCAGATGGTGAAATTTGAATTGAATAAAATATCTGGAATTAAGGGTCCAATGGTGACCGTGAATCCATTGTTGATTGTCGGAAAAACACATCTGGTTCACTAATGTCTTTTAGGGAAGGAAACTGCCATCTTTACCTGGTCTGGTCTACATGTGACTCCAGACTCACAGCAATGTGGTTGACTCTTAACTGTCCCCTGGGCAATTAGGGATGGGCAATAAATGCTGCCTGGCCAACGACGCGCTCATCCCGTGAATGAATGAAGAAAAAAAATTGCTTCAAAATAGAAAATCCTTGAGCTTCCAATTCCTCATTAGATTCAAACTGAAGTTAAACTCATCTTACATGTGGCCAATGATGAACTTACTGTTTTATATTGTTTGCAGTGTAGGTCTACCTAAACTATGACCTTAAAATTGTTATTAAATTTGGCTGTCTTCCTTCAGTGAGCTGAAAATCACCTCAAACTGAATGAAAATCTCTCCCAGCAAACACTCAGATAAGTTGAAATCAGAGAACCTCCCAAATTATTAGTCTCCCAAGTCAATATAGGGCTAACCCTGTAAGTGTCATAGACTCCAAACTTGCTTTAATATTACATTTATTCCTTTTATTCCTAATTCTAATAAAAAACATGAAAATGAACTACTTGCAACAGTATGAATGTATCAAGTCTACTTTTTCCTGAAAGAATCATAGAATCCTTACAGTGTGGAAACAGGCCCTTTTGGCTCAACAAGTCCACACTAAACCTCAGACCGTCTCACCCAGGCCCATTCCCCCTATAACCTGCCTAATCTACACATCCCTATGGGCAATTTAGCATGGCCAATCCACCTAACCTGCACATCTTTGGACTGTGGGAGGAAACTGGAGCACCTGGAGGAAACCCATGCAGACAATGTGCAAACTCCACACAGACAGTTGCCCAAGGCTGGAATTGAACCCGGGTCCCTAGAGCTGTGAGGCAGCAGTGCTAACCACTGAGCTGCCATGCTGCCCCATGTTGATCTTTCGAAAGGAGTCATTTGTGCTCATGTGCATACGTGAAAGCATCGCATAGTAATCAGATGATTGGGATACTGCTCTCAGATATTTGGAACTCTTGCTTAAATAGTAGATATCTCACTACTCTCAAAAGTAAGTTTATGCTTTCTGACACGATTGTTGAAGTTAGTAAATAATACCAAGTGGACACTTTGGATATTATGCAGTGGATATTAAACCTATTTGATGAGTTATAAATCACTCAGAGATAATAAGATCTGCCGATGCTGGAGTCAGAGATAACACAGTGTGGAGCTGGAGGAACACAGCAGCCCAGGCAGCATCAGGGGAGCAGGAAAGCTGACGTTTCAGGTCTGGACTTTCTGAAGATTGATGAGTTATGAATGTACCTTCCTTGACCATCATGTGGAATGTGTAGCTGGAACTTCTGACAGTATGCTGCAAGACCTCCCTAGTGATTGACTATAATTTTGCAAATGAGGAATCAAGTTTAATTTTAAATCAACTTTTGATTGATGATCTATATTTGTCACCTTCATGTTTTTTTTCGGTTTAGTTTGAAACTTTACTGTTCTGTTCACCATTGGAATCATTGATTTGAATTGTTTTATTTATTGTCAGGTGTATTTTGTTACAAAATACAATGAAAAGTGTCAAAGTGGCGCCACTCTCCAGCGCTATGTTAAAACACAGAGAAAAATAAACCATAACATGGAATATAAAGGCAGAAAAATAAAGAAATAAAGAAAAAGTGTTCAACTTTACAGTCCTTCTTGTTATGTCCTCCTCCCTGGGCTATGGGCCTTGTGGCCAAGCATGAGTTCCCTTCGCCGTGCTGCCACCGCTGGAATGAAATTGTCCACTCATCAGCGCCACCTTGCCTCCACTGATGCCCTCACACTTTGAGTCCTCACTGGACATTGCCAATGCAGACACCACTGATGTCGCCATGTAATACACCGGCCCAAACTCAACTCCACAACTGCCATGAGTCTGCTTTGTCTGACCTTGCTGAAGCAGCCACTGCTGACACTGCCATGTCTCATACTGGGCTGCTCCAGGTCTCATACTGGGCCAGGCCAGGTCTCTTACTGGGCTGCTTCAGGTCTCATACTGGGCCGCGCCAGATCTCAAACTGGGCCGCGCCAGGTCTCATACTGGGCCGCGCCAGATCTCAAACTGGGCCGCGCCAGATCTCAAACTGGGCCGCGCCAGATCTCATACTGGGCCGCCCCAGATCTCAAACTGGGCCACACCAGGTCTCAAACTGGGCCACACCAGGTCTCATACTGGGCCGCTCCAGGTCTCATACTGGGCCCAAATTTGCCTCCGCCATCGCAGCCGGAACCCAAACCCAAACATGCCTCCATCATGCAGCCATGAGTCAGCACTAGGACCACCTCGTTGATGCAGAAGTCAGCACTGGGCCCACTCACTGCTGCTGATGCCATCGCCATGACAAGCTCTTCAACTAGAGGTAAGTAAAATAAAAGAGAGAAAAATAAATAAAAGGAATAGGAATAACAGAAATGAAAAGAAAAGTGGATGGAGCGAACGAGCTCCAGGCTCAGAAACTCTACTTCACAGCCATCTTATGTCATAAATTCATGTCCAATAAAAAACAAAATGCTACAGAAACTCACTGTTTTGCCATGAATTCATTTCTGTCTCATTAGTTACACACCTAAAGCTCATTTGTGACTTAATAAAAAATTAAGGGGGTTACAGAAGTTTGGGTGATGACTTGCAGGGTGGATGAGAAATTCTGCTCAGTGACCAAGCTGAAAATGGGATAATTTTATGGACCTGGTCTGTTCTCAATTACTGGAATTAAGCGCACACAGAAAAATTAAATTTGGTGGATGCTTTTTGAGTGCATAGTTAGTCATTTATCTTATGGCAAGCTGACAACAGACAGATTTTTCCAGAACATTATAGTGATAGCTTTTTCAGTTTTGCACAAAAGGTCATTGTTATTGACTATCACCAGTGATTAACTAGTTACCAGTGGTGTTCTTCAGAGCTTGTTGTTTCTAAAATTTTCCAGAGCACATAACTGAATGAGGTCAGATGAGGTAGTCAAACTAACCAAACACAAATTGGGGAAATGATGATTAAAATTAAATTCATGAATTAACAACACCTGCTCTATATTTCCAATGTTTCAGACAAACTGAAACCTGGCATAATCTGGCACAATTCCAGCTATGATTCTTTGTTAAAAATGTTTCTAATTATCTTATTTTAATTATTGTTTACATTTAAACGTAATCTGAAATCTGCTTTTTTTAAACTTTTCCCTGCTGGTAGAATAATTTTCCAGTATAATTTGTTTCTTTGTTGAATAACCAGGCTTTATAACATTTTCCAGCTGAATATTAGAGAAATATTTCAGATTGGAATTGATTTTTCAGAAAAAAAAATTTTGAAAAAACACTTGGAAAAATATCTCCAGAAAATGTACTGAGTCATTGCCAGACAGTTACTGTTTGGACATCAACTCCTAGTTGACTGTTTTACAAGTCTGAACACAACTTTCTTTCGGCACATTTATTGTGACTACAATTATTGCATCACATAACTGGCAAAAGACAATGGTAAATAAAAGTTGTAGTATTGAAGTTACTGACACTCTTTCTGTAGTACTGAAGAATATAGTCAATATTTGTACTAAGGAAGAATATTGTGAATAGGAAAATGTAATTTTGCATCAACTCACCACCTCTACCTTGACTATTCCCCCAGGTGTTGGATAAGTGCTACAGCAGCACCAAACACCATCTCCCTGGTGGCTCTTTTGTTCAGTTGAAATGTTGAGTGCTGATTGGCCAGCAGCTCTCAATGGATGGGACTTACACCTGTGGATTACTTCATAGGAAAGAAGATCTATCAAGTGCCTGGATGTGACAACATCTGCCAAGCCTTCCTTAGCGATAATGTGGGGCTCTCACTGGCTCCAGCCAGTAGTTGGGAGCCTCATTGTCTCCACTAGATTTCACATGGTGTGTGCATATTACGCACTTCCCAACTTATGCTGAGGCGTTGGACCAAGATGTACTTTATATGATTTTGATTTATGAATATGTTTGAACCAAATTCTTTCTATAACAGCTGGTGAATTGGACAATGGAACCTGGTTCCAATTTATTATAAAACATAGTAGTGGTATGATTTATGTTCTTATGATTTGAATACTTGTGACAGGACTCCCACTTGACAGTTTCTGGAGGTCTTTCCATGTTATAGGAAAGCACAATCATCTTTCATGATACCCACATGAATTCAGTGCATTTGAAGACTAAATAACATTTATTTTCTTTATTATTGGTGTGAATAAATCTGCAGAACTCTGGTTGAACTTATTGTAGGAAAAATGAAATTTGCATAACTTGGATAGCCTTCCAATGAGAAATGCAATTTTATATCTGCAAACTGCAGTATAAACAAAACTATTATCCAATGATTCATTACTTTTCAGGATCTCCACGAGGAAGATTCTGTTTGGGAACGTTGAGTCATTTTGGAACAGGCACCTTTTTTGCTCCCATTTTGATATCTTTGCTAATCATGGATGACTTAATAGAGAGATTAGAGAGTGGAAGGGAAAACTTGCATTTACCCTTCAGTGGGCAAATTCATAAATCAGATTCTATTCATCAAAAGAAATCTTCTGTTATTGAGGAATTTTGTTTGAGCTGTTGAAAATATGTTCAGATAAGAATAATATTAAAATACTGCACACTGATATCATTTTATTGCAAGAAGGATTCCCCTGTAAGATTTTTTGATCTATTTGATGGTAGCGGCTGTAATATAATCAGATTCAAGAAAATCATGATGGTGATCTAACTGATCACATCACTGCGATATGAGTAAGGGATTAGAAACCAGTCTACAATGAGCTTGAGAAGAGATAGGTCTTGAACAATACACTGTAGAGCTGCTTTTCAGAAATTACAATGTACAGGAATTTTAGAGTTGAAAACCCTTACTTGGAGATAAGAAACGAGCAGCTTCAGGGGCAACGTATGTGCAGGCACACAGAGCCCGAGATATTTCAGACTGGTGTCTCAATGTGCAAGTAGCAGTATTGACCAAAAGCAAAAGATAAAGAATTGCTACCATATATTTTAGGAGTGCTGAAGTACAATGAACAATTTCATTGCACAGTTAGTTTGTTGAATCACAAAGGGCTAGCATCCAAGTTCGGTGGATAATAGGGAAGGCAAGTGGAATATTGGTTTTTATTTCAAAGGGAATAATAGGGAGGTCTTGCTAAAACCATACAAGGCACTGATGAGAACACAGCTGGCATACTGTGAATAGTTTTGGTCCCATTATCTAAGGTAAGATACATGGCAGTCCATAAAAGGTTCACAAGACTTATCTTGAGTATTGAAAGATTTTTTGTATGAGAGCGTTTGAATAGGTTAGGCTAGCACTGACTGGATTTTAGATAGATGAGAGGAGACCTTATTGAAACATATAAGGTTCTAAGGGACTTGATATGCTAGATGCAGAGAAGTTGTTTCCCACATGGGAGAGTCTAGGACAGAGGGCATCATCTCAGAATAAAGGGTTGCTCAGTTAAGACTGAGAACGAGAAGTATTTTATATCTCTCAGAGTACAGTGTATCTGTAGAATTCTTTACCGCTGAGGCCTTAGTCATTAAGTATATTCAAGGCTGAGATAAACAGATTCCTAATCATCATGAGAATCAAGGATTATGTGGATAAGGCAGGAAAGTGGATTTGAGGATTATCAAATCAGCCATCATTTCATTGAATGGCAGAGTGGACTTGATGGACCAAATAGCCTGCATCTGCTCCTATACCTTATAGTCTTATGGTTGCTTTGAGGACATCACAATTTGACAAAGGGGCAGAACGATCAAATTTATTTCTAAGATATTTCATGGGCAGAATTAATAGAAATAATTTGTCATTCATGCTGAATCTTGATTAATTTTGTTCTTGCAGGATTGTTGTTACATGAAATTCAACCAACATTCTGTCAAAATATGTTTCAGAAGTAAAGAATTTGAATGTTGATTTAAGTATTTTTCTCTCCGGAATAAGAGTGAATGGTTTCTGGAGGCCCTGAAGGCTGATATGACATATTCCATTGCTTTGTGTTTGGGCCTGGTCTGGATTCCGTGTTTATGACAAGATTTGATGATCTTGAACCACAGAGAAGGCCTCAGATGTTTTCAGCTACAGTCATCAAAAGTTCTGACATCATGTGTGTCATCATCATTTTGCATAAAGAATTGTCTATGAAATGATCAATTATCAAAGGTGTTAAGTTAAAAACAAAATCAGAAAATTCTGGAAACACTGAGCAGGTCAGGATGCAGATGTAGAGAGAGAAGCAGTATTAACATTTCAGGTTGATGAACTTTGGGTAGAGAAAAGAAGTCTAGAGATTTAACAGTATTTAAAGAGTAACATCAACATGTATTTATGCATCTTTACATAACAAAATGTCACAGAGGATTATTACAAAGCACGTTTTGACAGTGGAACAAGATCTTATCCCAGGTGCTTGCTCAAATGTAATAGGATTAAGGATCATTTTGAAGGTGAATAAACAAGTGGAGGAATATCTAGATTGCAGGGCCTCAGTGATTGAAAGCATAGCCATTAACTTTTGAGCAATTGAAATTGGGCTTGCAGAATAGACCGATGTCAGAGAAACGTAGAGAATTGACTGGCTGTAGGTGACTACAGAGATAGCACAGGGTGAGGCTGTACAATGTTTTCAAATCAAGGACAAATATTTTAAAATTGAGGCATTGTTTAACCAGGAGCCAATGTATGTGAAGGAGCATAGGGATAATGAGTGAACAATGATTGGAATGAAATAGGACACAGGCAACAGAGTCTCCAATAGCTTCAAATCTATGGAGTGTGCAACCAGCCAGGCTTGCTTTGGAATACTCCAGATTAGAGGTAACAAAGACATGGGTGAAAATTTCAGCATCAAATGAGCTGACACTGAATTGTAATCAGGTGACATTGCGGAGGTAGAAATAGGTGGTCTAGAAGATGACTCAGATATATGGTTTAAAGCTCATCTGAGGGTCAAATATGGCACCATACCTGTCCTCAGCCCCTTCCACATGTTCCAATGAAGACCAGTGCAAGCTCAAAGAATAGCACCTTAGCTTTTCAGCAAAGTGATCCCTCAGTCTATAATCTGGCAAAAGTATATTCCTGCTAATGATATCAAATCTAATGCAATTTTCATTAACTTTCATGTGGTCATGAAAAGTCTAGTGTAGCCTCAGATACTTGCCCCGGAGAAGCCTGGAGTTGATAGTGAATGGATTTTCTAGCTCTTCCCAAAACTTAGTTTAAGGAAATCGCTGCTCATCCATTTCTGGATGTTGAGAAAGCAGTCTGACAATTTAGAAGAAGGGGGAAGGATCGAGAGAAGTGATGGTAAGGTAGAGGTGGATGTTATAGGAATACACGTGGGAATTGAGAAATGTGGAGCCAGGGAAAATTGGCTGGAGAAATAGAAAATAAAAAGGGAAGATTTGTGTTGCAGTGGTAGTAGGATCAAATAAAAAGAAGGAATAATCTTGTAAAGGAAAATAGGAGTAGCAATTGAACAACAAGGTACGATGGGATGGCCCAAAAGGGAGATGGAAATAGCAACAATGGATCCATTACCTACTGAGATAATGGGAGTAATGGTTATGATCTAAAGTTGTTGAAATTCATGTGAGACTCAAAGTTTATAAAATGCCTAATTGAAAGTGAAGGAGCTGTTCTTTGAGTTTGCGTTGAACTTCATTGGAACAGTGTGAAAGGGGCTGAGGACAGAGAGAGATCAAAGTGGGAGTGGGATGAAAATAGGAACAAGAAACTGAGGTTCACCTATCTGGAATGAGAGAATGTTTTCAGCAAAGTGATCACTCAGTCTGTAATCTGGTGAAAGTATGTTCCTGCTAATGGTATCAGATCCGATGCAATTTTCATTAACTTTCATGTGAAAGTATCAAATGTCCCATTTTACAGCTTTACTATATAATGACGTCATTGACTTCTTTAGTTATTTAGGTTATTGCGTGCAATGCTGTAATTAAAGATTTCCTCAAAATATGTGAATCAAAGGTCTCCACTCACATTGATTTATCTGTAAGACGTCATTGAATGAATTATTGTGTACAAAGTTTCCTGTCTTGAGGAAATAGAAAAATGTGTTCAAATATGCAGACAAATATTGTGTCTTTAGAATAAAAACTGAAGAAGTAAATGAAGATAAAACAGTAGCTGATATGTGTGTAGCAGGTGAAAGGTTAGCACTTTGGCCATAAAAGAAAGAGTCCAGGATCTCAGGTAAGCTTTTTGCATTCATTTGCTTAAAATAAACTTGAATAATTTTCATTTTCTTAAAATGTATATCTTTCTGTAAAGTATTAGGAATCTATTTCACACAAATCTAGTCCATATGTTGACAAAGGCAACCCAAATGTTGCTGTTCTTGGTATTACATTACAATAGCCTCAGATTCTCTGGCTATGGAGCCAGTTTCTTTTTCTTCCAGTAAAGATGTGTTTGAAATCTCACTTAATTCAAAATTACTTCAACTAGATTGGTTTCAAATGACATTAGTGGGGAAACGTTACATGGCCTCATTGACAGTTAACTGAGAACACATTCCAATTATCTTCTCATAACAAGGCTAAGATGAATCTCAGTTGAGCCAGACAATAGCAATGCATAAGACACAACATCAAATTCAAAACCAACACCGGCTGTTCAATTTTATTTATAGCAGGGCAAAGTTTTGATCAACTGAAAAATATTAAACAGTAATTTAGGATACTTTACCGGTTCTATGATTTTCATTACTTGCAAAACTGATTAAGAATCCAAGCCCAAATGTTAACCCTTTGGTTCTCTCTACACATTCAGTTCCGACTGCTGTCAACATATTCCATTTCACAATTTTAGTTTTTCCAAGCCATCAAGGCCAATAATTTTATACTAATCATGGACCAGTAATTCTGATGCACCTTCTAAATCCATGACCTCTGCCAACCACAACTGTGTTCTCCAAATGTTTTCCCACCCTATTTTGAAGCTGGAAAATTGCTATGACCTTGGAGTGAAAGTGGGGGATGGTGGTAAATCTGTATGGGGAAGTCAGAGAGAGGATGGGGTAGAGATGTAAGGGTGGAGACTAGCTGTTGGGAGAGAGGCAGCGATGTTCTTTTCACCTAGCATGTTGCATATTGTCCTGTGAGCAATGATTGGACCTTGGAGATGAATTCATTAAGACAATGCTTACAAGCCCAAGGCAAGAAAAAATATTATGCATTTGCTTGTTGAGGGGCTTTGAAGCCAATCGCAGGACTGTCCCATTGCTGTCACATTTGCAGAAGGAGCTCAGAATATCAATTGCTCATCAGGTGACACCCTGACATCTCACAGCCCCTGGCCTTGAAGAATAAGGACAGTGTGTATCTGGCAGCAGTATCTGGCATCTACAAGTTCCCCTTCAAATCACATACCATTCTCATTTGGAAATATAGCACTTTCCTTCAATGGCACTGAATCACATCTTGGAACCTCCTATCTATTCACTCTGACTGTCTTTTCTCTCCATCTGTTAAAGGTTGGACTCCCATTGACTTTTTCTACACTTATGGGCGATTATGAAGCAATTTTCCATGACCACTTACAGGCTGGCTGATAAAAGAGATGCACCAGATATTATCTTCTGCTATCAGGCACTTGAAAGGATTCACAGACAAGCAACCTGTTTGGCCAGAGTAAGAACACACTGTTCATTACCAACAAGTCCTCACCTAGGACTTGAACCTGGAGCTTCTGACCCAACAGGAGGGCTGTTACTGCAGCATCACAGGATGTCTACTTTTTAGCACTGTGGATGTACTAATATAGATGAAACGCAATAGTTTAAGCAGGCAGTTCATTATCACCTCTTCATAAGAGGCCAGATGTGGACAATAATTGAAGGGGCTATTTTTAGTTAGTTTGATTAATGATGTAAATGTGTGGGACAGCTGAACCTCTGGGAGGGATAAATTGAACCCAGTGGCATATTATCCATGATGATATTCAATATTATAAGCTCAGAAGTTTGATCCTGGAAAATAACTCTACCCAAAGAAGTATTAGTGGTTGAAAATCGAATGGGTCCAAGAGTTTTCATTGCAGAGAAGTTAGATATTGTGATCAAACAACAGCATGTTTGTAAAAGTCTTTGAATTAAACAAAATAATATTTTAAACATGAAGTCAAATCACTTCCTTTGACCAGTTCAACTCAAAGTAGAGTGACAAATTTGTAAAATGTTGACACTTTATCTTATTTTAAAAGATCTCCCCCTCCAGCCATATTAACCATGAGCATTATGTTTGGACAGATTTCTGTCACAGTCATGGATTAAGTTCACATTGACTCCAGGTCATTGACTATGATTATACCTCACAGTGTGTGGTATTACTCAAAAACAAATGCTAAAACAGTTGATGGTAAGAACTGTTTCTCAACATTTGGCCCTAGTTTTTACACATTTGTATTCATTTCTAAACTGTCCAATACATATGTAACATATTACAGCAAGCTGAGGCCAAACATGTGAGCAGTCATACTGGCATAAAGAACTCAATACTCGTATTCCTGATAAAGGAAACAAGATGCTCTCATTATACCTTCTGATTTTTCAAAACAAGTACATCTTTAGCCAATTCTTTATCTAATGTCCCATCAAGAATGCAGAATATCAGCATGCTTCTAACCAGCAAAACATTATGCTGAATATAATGAAAGATTTCTGACCGTACAGGTATATTCCTTAAGCTTGGGGGATAAAACCTGAAGCATCCCAGATGTGGGGACTTTGTTCTGTTAATAATTGGAGCTGGCATAGCCTCAAAGCCCATGGGCTGAAGGTTACTATATGTGAGGTAAGTGAATCAGAGGGGACAGAGGAGCAGGCTAGGGGGAGGTGGATGATGGGTAGCTAGTGATTATGGAGTGAAGTATTATGGGATAGTTGATTGATAGAAGCAAAGTAAGTATATTGGGGTGGGGTTGTTCGGCTCTGGGTTGTGGTGGTACCAAAAAACAGCCAGGAGTGGGTGCTGCTTTATTTTCCTTATATAATGTATCAGGTGGGGGAAATGGAACCAGATATGCTTATTGCTGTCATGGTGGGTCTTTAGTAGTTCCAGTAAAGTTCAAAAAAGATATTTTAGGCTGCATTGCCTCATTTCATTTAGTATGAGAAAAAAATTCTCTTTTTTATAAAAGAAAAGAAATGCAGTTTTAAATGATCCGTCTATCTAACATATATTAAAATATATTGTGCATTTCTGAAATTATGTAATAATTCTATTGATGGGCTCAAAAGGATGGTCTCAAGTAAACCTCATTGCACTCTATGCATAGTACTTTTGCATGATTGGGATTGCCTATAATGGGATATCTAGTTTGGTTATCCAGTTGATGACCTCCTCCAGTGCCAAGTGGAGAAAAAGAGAGGCTGCTGCTTCCTACTGGCAGGTTGATGTGATGTGATGCATTCAATAATATGATATTGTTCTGCATTTCAGGTTGACCCTTATCTCTCACTTGTGGAGCAGGTACCCTATGTGAGGGAGATTGGAGGCAGGGGCCTCTGTGGTTGATTCAGCGACAAACTGTTGGATTGCTTTGTTGCTTGTGTTCCACAAGTCCACTAATCTGAAGAACACTGGCTGCAAGTGGCCGAGCAAGTGTAAGTTGTAGAAAGGGGAAGTTCAGCATTGTTCATGACGATTTCCATCTTATGGAGTAAGGTGATGCGGCATTGAAATTGGGGTCACCAGAGAAAGACACTCAGTTGGAGTGAACTTGTCTCTGACACTGTCCTCATGTTGTCATTTAGTTGCATACCTATGATCTTTGTGCAGGGCCATGTGCACTAATGCTCTTTCCTATGTAAAACAATGCACCTTTGAGCTGGCCTAAACCGCATTCCTAGAGCTCGTTAGTGTTCACAAGTCCAGAAAGCACAAATGATGTTTTTCTCCTTGGCAGCTCTTTCTCACAGGCTCTCCTGAGAGCACTGATTGCTGGCCATAACACAGTTCCATGAGATCACTCCAATCCCACCCAAGAAGCCATTGTTAAAGTTTGAACCTCGCTGATGCTCTTTAACAAGGTTAGTCCTGCTCTTAATGTTTGCTTCAAGAGATCACCGGAATAATCTGGAACTGGAACCATAGCTCATTTCTTGGCCATTGGCCCTTCAGTCTAGGATGACTAAAAGTAGTAGGAAATCCCTACCAACAAGCCCTGTATAAGTTAACTACCCACTAACTAGACATGCTGAGGAAGGCAAATCTAAATAATAAAGTAACTAAAGACAAAGTACAAAACATCTGCCTGCATGCATAATCTATCATATTTGTCATAAACTGTCCTGAATCGAGGTGTAGTTGATCACTAAGGTTTTAGTTTATTAATTGGAGATGCACATTATCCGAATCAAGAAAATATTAGGAGCTGTGGAAAGTAGATAGCGTATTTTCTGAAGGCTAAATTGGTACTTCCTTGAATGCTGACCCAGTCTTTATGTGGTTCATTTTATCAACAATTAAAAGCCCTAGAACTTCAAGGCTAAGGCTTGGATTATGGCTCTACGTGCCAGCCTCTAATTTTCTAAATCTCACCAAGCAGGAACTCAAAACTGATCAAATTCATGAGCCGCAAATGGAAAACAGTCGGGAAAAGAGTCTTTTAAGGATTAGTGCACTCAGTCAAGAAGTGAAAAATGAACAGGAATTGTTATTTGACTCTTATGCCAAAGTGATTATTCTGAGTGACAAGGCCTAATACTTCTCAGAACAAAATTATTTCCTGATGTGAAGTGATGTAGATGGTTTTAAAGTGATTAATATTCAGTGCAACTTAATGCTTATTACTTTTTATTTTCAACTTGTTACATTTTACCACAGCCAGCTTGTTTGTTTAACTTGTGCAATGGTGCAGTTCACTCCATAGGGTTTTAAAAATTCCTCGAGTCTAAAAAGCATTGAATTCTAATGGATTTCAATTGGATGCAGTGTCTCTCAGTGAAGAGTAAATTTTATGATCTTATGTCTCTTGAATTTTCCAGACCAAAATTCATTTGAAAAATGAATGTTGAAGGAATAGAATGATAATTGATCTCTTCCCAGCAACATAGACTAATGCTACGAGACAGGTATTTAGTTAGGAATGGCTTCCCTTTTTAACTCTTTACCATTCGGAGGCGTTATTTCTGATCAAAAGGAAATAATAAAACCCTGAGCATCTCATTTTCTTTCTGACCAGCTAATTTAAATCAGACCTCCTGAAGTACAACTTAACTTGGGGTCTGCCAACCGACAAATTTATGGAAAGTTACTTGATTAGTTAATAGTTTGGAATAAGGGCTGGTAGCAAAGAGTACGTTGGAGCACATTGTTCTTCTTCTGAGATTTACTGACAGTTCTATAACCCCCAGCATGTGCACTACATTCTTATATTGGATTCCATTTAATTTATTTTCCAGATGATGCTTACTGGTGCAATTTAATTAAAAGGCCCACAAGTCATTTCGTCTGTGACAGAATGTAACAGTACAAGGAACACTTAGTTTTCCAAATGAAGCAATGCCAATATAATGTGAATCTATGAGAGATAAGAATGTAAGAAATTTATTTCACACTTTTCATGACGACTGGATGTCTCGAGCCTCTTTACAATTACTTAAATACTTTTGAAATGTAGGAATAGGGGTAGCCCAATCATGCACAAAAAACAGCAGTGATAACAAACAAGTCATCTGCTTTTTATGATATTGAGAGGTAAGTAGTGGTTAGGACATGAGGGATAACTCAGCTGCTGTCCTTTGATTTAGTGTCATGCAAGCTGACAGGATCTCAATTTAAGTCTCATTTAAATGACAGCACTTTCAACAGTGGCAGTCTGTTAGTACCGTATTGGAGTTTTAAACTTCATTTTGTCCTGAACAGGTGGGATTCAGCTTTTTCACTGCTCTCTTCTGTTCCCATTCATTTCAAATTCATGGTAGAATGTGTTGGAAAGGAGCAAATTGGATAAAGTTTATTAGGTTGTCGTGAAGCAACTTTAAAACAATTTTCTAGCAAATGGCACAGACTCACTGTTGTACAAAGAACACTGCAAACTTTTATTTTGGCCCTGACCTTGCGATTGTTAGCTGCATTTGAATTTCCTTTTAAGGCCAAGGCACTTTAAAAGTCATGCCTTGGAAATGAAAAATGTTACATTTTCATTTGTGTTGTACTGATTGGATCCAGAAGTCTTCTTAAAAACAAACAAAACAAAAATGCCACATCCACAAATTTGCTACAGACAGTAAGAGATCTTTCTACTGTTCATGTTGTATAAGGAGACAAACTAGGCATTTAGTTCAATGCATAAATCATGGTTAAAACACTCTTGCTAATTTTAAGTGCATTCATGTGTGTATATACATACATATACAGCTCTCTGAAGGTTTTATCTATTCTTTGGTCTATTATTAAGTGTTGGAGTTAGATTAGAAGCCAGGAACCAAGGAGAAGATGGACAGAAATGAATCGATATAGTAAACAGTTCCCTTTTCCTTTCTTGAGTTTTGTGAACTTTGAATTCAGCCATTTCAGTCTCCGTAGATTTGAACTTGTCTTTAAATTAAACTCCTAAAAGCATATCCCAGAAAAGAATCCCCCTCGTCCTCACATACCACCCCACCAACCTCTGGATCCAACGCATCATCCTCCGACACTTCCGCCATCTGCAATCCGACCCCACCACCAAAGATATCTTTCCCTCCCCACCTTTATCTGCTTTCCGGAGGGACCACTCTCTCCGTGACTCCCTTATCCGCTCCAAACTCCCCTCCAGCCCCACCACACCCGGCACTTTACCCTGCTACCGCAGGAAGTGCTACACCTAACCCCATACCTCCTCCCTCACCCCCATCCCAGGCCCCAAGAAGACTTTCCACATCAAGCAGATGTTCACCTGCACATCTGCCAATGTGGTATACTGCATCCGCTGTACCCGTTGTGGCCTCCTCTACATCGGGGAAACCAAGCGGAGGCTCGGGGACCGCTTTGCAGAACACCTTCGCTCGGTTCGCAATAAACAACTGCACCTCCCAGTCGCGAACCATTTCAACTCCTCCTCCCATTCCTCAGACGACATGTCCATCCTGGGCCTTCTGCAGTGCCACAACGATGCCACCCGAAGGTTGCAGGAACAGCAACTCATATTCCGCTTGGGAACCCTGCAGCCCAATGGTATCAATGTGGATTTCACCAGCTTCAAAATCTCCCCTCCCCCTACCGCATCCCAAAACCAGTCCAGCTCGTCCCCACCTCCCTAACCTGTTCTTCCTCCCACCTATCCCCTCCTCCCACCTCAAGCCGCACCCCCATCTCCTACCTACTAACCTCATCCCGCCCCCTTGACCTGTCCGTCCTCCCTGGACTGACCTATCCCCTCCCTAACTCCACACCTACACTCACCTTTACTGGCTCCATCCCCGCCTCTTCAACCTGTTTGTTTCCTCTCCACGTGTCCTCTCCTCTATCCATCTTCTATCCGCCTCCCACTCTCTCCCTATTTATTTCAGAACCCCCTTCCCCTCCCCCATTTCTGATGAAGGGTCTAGGCCCGAAATGTCAGCCTTTCTGCTCCTATGATGCTGCTTGGCCTGCTGTGTTCATCCAGCTCTGCACCTTGTTGTCTCAGATTCTCCAGCATCTGCAGTTCCTACTATCCCAGAAACATTCCACTTGTTGATGAATTTCGGAGAAATTAAATGGGGATTAGATTACCTGTTGATGCAGCCAAAAAAGGGTCTGGTACTTGCCTAAAAATTGGCTAAAGGTTTTGAACTGTGATAAAACCTTTTAAATTCATAGAATTTTTGCAGTGTGGAAGCAGCTCTTTGAGCCCATTGGGTCCACACCGAGTCTCTGAAGAGCATCCTACCCAGGCCCACCTTCCTAGCTTATCCATGTAACCCTGTATCTCCGTGGCTAACCCACCTGGCCTGCACATCCCGGACACTATGGGCAATTTAGCATGGCCAATTTGATTAATATGCACATCTTTGGACTGTGGGAGGAAACCGGAGCACCCGAAGGAAACCCATGCAGACACGGGGAGAATGTGCAAACTCCACACAGGCAGTCACTTGAGGGTGGAATCGAACTGGGGTCCCTGGCGCTGTGAGGCAGTAGTGCTAACCACTGAGCCACCATGCTGCCCCATGGTAGTTCTGAAGGGTAACTAGTCTTGAAATATTAACTGTGCTTTCTTTCCACAGATGCTGCCAGACCTATTGAGTTTCACCAGCAATTTCTCTCTTTGCTTTTATTCCTCCAGGAGAATCTGTTGTGCTGCGGGCGTAACCTTTCTGAATTGGAGTAGCACCTACTTTGGTGCATGAAACTTCCAGTTGAGAAGGACCTCCTGATTTGCTATAAATAGGCTACAGCCATTGAGCTGGCAGTCTCTACACAAGGTGCATGCCGCACCACCAACTGGAGAGCTGGCAAAATCAATCTTAATTTGGTCTTTAAACTTCATAAATGCCCGCCTCCGAGGGGTAGGTAGCCAATCCTGAAAGAGTTGCCCGTCAATTGGAATGCATGGTCAAGCCATCCTACTGCAGCGCTTATTTTCGAAGATCTGGCCTCCCAGGTCACCAACAAGGGACCAAGAAAGTTCATCAATAGAATCACAGAAGTGTTATTTTTAATAATTTATCAATGGGGTTTGGATGTTAGGTGAGCATTTATTGCCCCAATGTTGCCCCAGAGAAAGTGGTAGTCAGCTGTCTTCTTGAACAACTGCTGTCTTTGAGGTGTACAGTAATGACCAAGATGACTAGAACAAAGCAATTTGACATGTACAGCTCTTTCACCTTGCAGAATATCCATCCTATTGCTCATAAGGAAGCTCTTAGACTTAGGCTGTCAGCCACAGAAGAGCTGTGATAATGTGTGCTCATGTGATCAGGATCTCATTTTGAAAACACATAGCAAAGCAAGCCATTGTTCCTGGAACTCTTCACCAACAATAAAGCTCCTATCCCATAAGATGTGTGACGCATCCAATCTGTGGTGGTAATGTGGCAGAAGTTCACTGTCAGTGTTAAAAGTGAATTGAGTTCTTCATCTCTGAGAAGCGTTTGGCACCTGGAGTTCATGAAGTGAATGTTCAAAAGCCTGTTTCTGAGCTGGAGCCTTTGACTCTTTAGACTGACTTAAAGACCTCGTTCCTTTCTTCAGAACCAAGGGAATTCTTTGCAGTACATCATGCTGCAAGGGGGAGGCAATGGCCTAGTGGTATTATCACTGGACTGTTAATGTAATGTTCTGGGGACCTGGGGTTTGAATTCCACCATGGCAGATGATGGAATTTGAATTCAATTAAAATAAAAGAATCTGGAATTAAGAGTCTGATGATGACCATGAATCTGTTGCTGATTGTTGTAAAAGCCCATCTGGTTCACTAATTTCCTTTAGGGTAGGAAACTGCCATCCTTATCTAGTCTGGCCTATATATGACTCTAGACCCACTGCAATGTGGTTGACTCTCAACTGCCCTCTGGGCAATTAGGGCAATGCCCATTTATTGAATGAATAAAAAAAAAACTCCCCATAGGCATTATTCTTAAGTGATCAGTGTTACTCACAACTGAAATCTGAGGTAGAGAAGCCTGAGAAATTAGGAATCCTGTGACTTGGTTAAAATATTTCTGCAAGCCAATGTCCTAAGGATGCATGTTATTGTTAGCTGGATAAGCAATGGGGGTTTATCAACATTAAACTTAGGAGCAGGAATAGGCCATTCTGCCCTTCTAGCCTAATAAAATCGCGATTGATCTGATTGTTGCCTCAACTTCAAATTCCTCCCTACCCTGATAACCATTGAATCCATTATTGGCCAAGAATTAATGAGTAATTGCCTTAAAAATATTTAATGACCCGGGTTGCTCTCCAGGGAAAAGACTTAGCCCTCTTTTAAAAATAATTCTCGATTTGAAATGTAAACATTTTACTTTGGTTAGCTAATGCTTTTACCTGGTTAAGCTCCAATATTTCCACTTCTTTAGTTGGGGTTCCTTAAGCCTCTTTTTTGCCTACATAGAACTAAACTATTTTAGTTGAATAAGTGGAGTTAGATGGTCTGCAAGTAGAGCATTTTTAGTAGTTTGGATCAGGTGTCCTTCAGCACAGTAACTGGTTTCAGCTTGATGAGTCCTGGTACATTCAGGTATTCATGACTTGGATGTGTGGAGAGAGGAGAAATGAAGAGGTAGTGTAACCAGTAACACAATTATGAATGATCAAACTGCCCAAATGTAAATCAAAGAAATATTATATGAGATATGTTAGAAATTAGCCCAGTCCCTGGTTGCCAGTAATATACACACCTGGGGACAAGCCTTGCACTTGTTACAAGAAGATATTGTAGATAAAATACGAAAACTTAACTGTCCAGAGCAGCTTCAAGGTTTAAGTAAATTGAATATTTTTAAAAAATCAGGAGACCCACTGTGATTTACGTCAACAGAGGAGCAGGTAGATTTGAAAGTCCTGTGTGACGATTGGATTGAAATTTTATGGTTCCCTTGGAAAAGGGCCTGTGAGCAGTTTTTCTGAAGATGAGATTGTTGACACTTGCCCTTCCTATGCTTTTGAAAAATAGACAAACAAAATTACAAAACACAGGATTGCTTTTCGAAAAAAAAATTGAAATGTGCTAGCCAGCGACACCCACATCATGTGAATGAATAAAAATAAAGTTCTTCAGAAACATAATTCATATTTATTCGTGAACGACGTCTTATTAGAACTTGACTTCTTTGCTTTGGAATGTATTGTTCATATTTGGACAAGCAGTTCCTATCTGAGTGCAGAGTTTTTTTTTCCATGGAGTAGATTATGGAATTGTTGACAGTAGTAAATGAAATTTGGGATAATGGATTTGCTGAAGTTTATGGAGCATTACGCAGTGGATTTGTAGAAGAAAATTGCTCTGCTTATCTTATCATCTGGCAAGGAATTGGGCTGCTGTTGCCTGGTGCTTTGTGGATTTCATGCTGCATCTGACCAACTAAAACCAAATTTAGATTTGCTTTTACTTTAACATAAATTTAGTTTTGACTCTATTTTGCAAATATTATCCTCTCATCTTACTTAGTTGTAGTTGATTCTCACCGACAGCTGGTTCATTTTGTTGTCATTAAGTGGGTTAGATAAACCCAAATTTCAATAAAGTTCCATACTGAAGGTAACATAAACGATGCACCATGGTCTTTCTAAAGTGAGGAGTATGCCTCTGCAGTTAGTTTATATTTATTGGACAGGCATGTTACAGCTATTCCCTTTTGCATTGCCAGCCCACAGATTTCCCTCTTTCACTTTTCAGGGTGGAGAACTGCATCCTGGTGTATACAGAACATTGAAATCTCACTCTCAATGATCAGAAGTTATTCAACCATTGCAGGCCTCAGACCTGAGTTCAATTTTCACTAAATATATTCCTTCTTTTATTCATGGGATGCAGGTAAGGCTTGCATTCATTGTCTATCACTAATTGAACTTGTGAAGATGGTGATGCGTGGCATGGTGGCTCAGTGGTGAACACTGCTGCCTCCCAGTGCCAGGGACCCAAGTTCGATTCCAGCTTTAGGTGGCTGCCTAAGAGGAGTTTGCATATTCTTCCTTTGTCTGCATAGGTTCCTTCCCACAGTCCAAATGTATGCAGGTTATGTGGATTGGCCATGCTAAAATTGCCCATAGTGTAGATAAGGTGGATTAGCCATGGGAAATGCAGAGCTAGAGGGATAGGGTGGGGCTTGGTGGAATGCTCTTCAGAGAGGTGGCGTAGACTAGATGGGCTGAATGGCTTTCTTCCACACTGTAGGGATTCGATGATTCACCACAGCCCACATTATTACTCACTGATGTTAGGGAGACACTTTGAGCCAAAGTTAGCAGAGGAATGGCCAAAAATTCTATTTGAGGACCTTATCACTTTGTGTGAGCCCATTGTAAAGTCCTGTGAGAGGAATGGCCCAATCTGTAAGGATGATACAAGATGTGGAGGGGAACTTGCAAATGATGGTGCTCCCTTGCCTCTGTCACTCATGTCCATCAAGATTGCAGAGATCACAGGTTTGGGAGATGAGGTTGAAGCAGCTCACTAACTGGAAGACGTTGCTACATCCTGAGTAGGAACATGAACTCCAAATTTCCTCTATCTTGAGTATCATTTTCCAATAGTAGTGCCTGTGCCTGAGCCTTGGCTATCTCAACATATATCAGGGATTAGAAGCTGTTCTTGTTTCTTGCATTTCAAGGAGGGTGAAATGATTTTCTTGTCAAGAACTTCTCCCAGAAGCTTAAGCAGGATAGAAGTTTGAAAGAATGGATTGTAGATAAAAGCCTAACTAGGGGACTGGAGACTTGACCTGGTTCTGCAAATGTTGAGAACGTTGGTACAGATGGAAGCAATCTACTTGACATGGACCTTAAGCCTAAGACTAGAGGAGATGGATATGATGTTAATAAGTTGGAGATGGACAAGAAATGGAAAATGTCTCCCTTTCTCCCTCTCAATTGCTGATTATCTGCCAATGTTATAACAGTCAATCAGGATGTATAGATCAATCTATGAATGTTTTCTTGTCATTTGATTCTGTTATATCCTTAAACAACTCCAAAAGGCTTGCCAAGATATTTTTGCCAGTAAAATACCCATATTAGCCACTTTACAGGGGCAGTGATAGTCGGGGGTCTGAAAACGTACAATAAATTTAAAAGCTAACTGAAATTTCTGACACATACTTGAAAATACTTTGCAATTAATATCACACACTGAGTGCCACAGAAATAAGAGGATAAATATTCGGGTCACTCAGTATCTGGACTGCTCAATGATCCATGATTATAGTAAATCTTACTATTTAAAAAAAACTTGTTAAGCATTTCCTTATGTGTTCTTTGCTTAAGTAGCAATTGTTGTGCCAAACTGTAATTTAATTCATTCTTCTCAATCAGTAAACGTTCTACTTTAACACACTTAGTTGCTGATGGTTTGATATTTTATGAAATGTAGGAATCCTGAACTTTGTCTCCAAGTAAACATTTCATACACTTTTTCCGGAGACAAAATGAATAATAATTTTGCAAGTTTCCATGAGCAAATGTGTGAAATGCATGGATTCCGAAAAATAGTAGAGGTTGGACCAATGTGTTCAACCTAAAACGTGGCAGGAAAGAGATACTCTGCAAAAGATTTCTTTCTTGCGTAACTTCACTGATCCCATTACTCACACACATATAAATCAATGGTGTTAGTTCCAGTGATCGGTTGATTCTTATCACTTGGTAAACTTACCGTGATTGCATCACAGATGTTAATCCTGTGTAGCAAATAGTGAAGCAATGTAATGGAAAGTCATAACTGGAAACTGATGACATACTACAAGCTGAAAATGCGGCCACAAAAAGTCCAAAAAATGAAGTAAAACTGTTTTAGGAAATGCTGCAGTTTATTTGGGAAATCTGAACAATCTCATTCCAGAATGCAGATGGATGCGAACTATCCAAGATTTTGTCTAATGACTTCCAATCACCTCTGAATCCTGAGATGAATTTACTAATTTATAATCGCTCCCAGTTTGTTTATCTATCTGTAGCATATTTTAAAATGGCAAACTCAAAACTCTTGTCAACTGAAATCTGAATATTAAGGAAGTTATAGGAACCAAATTGCCAGATTTCAAGTAAGCAACATTACAAGGAAAGTCTACCAGTCAGCCTCAATGACAAGTCAAGTTGTTTGTTCTCATTTCTAATGTTTATTGTCCAGGATATTGTGTGAGAAAAAGGAGACGAGCTTCAGTACGTGCTGAGGATTGTAAGAGTTAACACTTATAGAGATTCAATGACAGTACATTTCCATCCTCTGTAGTCAACAAATGATTACTGGAAGTGGCAGGGAGGTATGATGTCTCTATGTGAAATTTGCACATATAGGCCCAAGGGAAAACAGTGAACCTAACATTTTGGAAGTATGGTCAATAATTACCGTAAATACCTAAACTCAGAGTAAAGACATGGAATGTTATACAGTAATATAGAACATTCAGCCATTTGTGTCTAAGCCACCTGTTTAAAAACTCTCCATTTAGTCCATTCCGTTTTTTTTCCCCATAGGTCTAAAATTGTATCATTTTCAAGTAGAAATCCCTTTTGAGAGTTACTATTGAACCTGGTTTTACTGCTCTTTCAGGCAGCGCATTCCAGATCATAATAATTTGTTGCGTAACAATTTCCCCCCTCATGTTGTCTCTCGTTCTCCAGCCAATTATCTTAACTCTGTCTTTGTCAGCTTATTAATCCTTCTTTCACTGGAAACAGTTTCTCCAGATTTTCTTTTATCAAGTTCCTTCTGTTAAATCTTGCCATAAATTAAATCTCTGCACTAGAAAAAAAGCAGGACCAGTTTCTCTAGTATTTTCCACATTACTGAAAACTTTAGCCTTGGCACCATTCTAATAAATCTCCCCTCTACCTGCTGTTGGTCACAATGACATTACTGAAGTGTGGTACCAAGATGCTCCATCTAAGGCCAAATCAAAGATTTAGAAAGTTTCAGCATCTTTTTCTTGTTTTTCTAATCAAAACCAGAATTTGCAAAGACAAGATCCCATATGCCTTCTGAAATTCTTTCAAAGACTTATGCACATACTACCAGATCTCTTTATTCCTGAGCCCCCATTAAAATTGTTTCATCATTCCAATATTCAAAAAGTCTGTTCATTACCTTGGAGTCACATTGGATCTAAAGCCAAGCTTCAGACATCATATTCACATGATCACTAAAACCACCTTTCATCACCTCTATTACATTGTTCAACTTCACATTACCTCAGCTCATCTGTTGCTGAAACCATCATTAATGCCCTTATTTGTTTTTGACATGATTATTCAATTGGATTCCTGGATGGTTTCCCACACACTGTCCTATGTAAACTATTAACATGACATGAACCACTTTGGAATGTTTGTCTGTGTTAAAAGTACTTTATGAATTTAACGCAATTTTCATTCATCCTGTTCCTTGTCTGTTTCCCTTTCTTCCAGGTCTAAGAAAATCCTGGTCCCATTATGGAGAAGTCAAATATCACTCTTTCAATTTCCTTAGCTCGACTTAGGGATGGTGACAATGTTGTGCATTCTCTGTGCACTGACTTCCGCATCTCTCCTCACAGATATCAAGGGAAACTGTGGGAGATATTTGCTCTAAGACACTTTCAAATCCTGAAGCTCAACTCCACATGGACGTATGGTCAACCAAAACTATTCACAAGGTTGAAGAATGAAATGGATGTGGATTGGAGATTTATGTAAGCTGTGTGTGAAAGAGGAAAGAATTTTCATGACAGAACAAACAGTGGAGAGCCAAACAGGGGTTGGAATATCTTTTACAAAAAGCTCAGAATTGGCACGGAGTGGGAAATAAATATTTGTTTGTTTAAAGAAAGTAATTAAAACTTAATTCTATGTTAGTTTGTATATTGGTATATTCAGTCCTTTAAGCGGCTGGAATTGTTGTTGTAAGTCAGTAAAAGGAGCCACAATTAGAACGTAGGGTTTTTTTCACTGTCTCGCTGATCTTTCCTGTGTAACTTTTCATGCAGAAGTAGTGGCTTGGTTGTGATCCGCAACAGCAAATGCTCTGTTTAAATTCTGCTCACACAACTGACTTTGAACAACACATTTTGGAACTTAACTGGTGTCCAGTCAATGAATGGAATGTATGTAATAAAAGTCAGAAGGATAACAATTTTTTGTGAAAGGAACAAAATAAAACACTTTCTTAGTCAGACCATATGATTAAAACTTGGAAGTTGTGAATTGTATGTATATAACTATAGCCTCTGTTTACTTTGAAGTCTTGAAAAGTGTCCTGGTGTTTGAATCCACAAAGAGCAGTATGATACACCAACTTAAATCACACACAGCAAGCCATGAGCTGCTAAGTATACAGGGTAGCAAGGGATGCTGTCTGTATTGTTTAGTTTAATTCTAGAAATGTCAGGGGGAGATAGAAAAATAATACATTTTCCCATTTTCAAATGGACTTGTCCAAAATGTTTTACTTGGTGAGTCAA
The DNA here is from genome assembly GCF_021869965.1 of Rhincodon typus. Lineage (NCBI taxonomy): Eukaryota > Metazoa > Chordata > Chondrichthyes > Orectolobiformes > Rhincodontidae > Rhincodon > Rhincodon typus. The sequence continues at coordinate 14,930,490 of NC_063363.1, forward strand.
AACAGATGGAAAATTTAATACTGAAATGGAAAGAGGACTGTTTTAAAACTAAGGACTGTGGAAGGTATTGCCTCAGTTTTAAAAAGCAAGTTATGGAAACTCATTGTAATTTGTGCTTACACTGCTGCTTTGTTCAAGCAGTGGGGGAAGCTGTAGATATCAGGAGGTGAGATTTGGCAAGCAACACGTTGCTGATTGTTTTGTGGAATTTAATCAGATGTGGGTGCTAAAGGCCAACACCCTGACAACAATTATCTGAATGGCTCCTCGGTAGCTGAACAGCTTATGGGTGTGCACAATACTTTGGACTGCTGAAAGATGATACATCTTCCTTTCCAGTAAAATACCTTGAGCCTGAAGAAAGCCAGTTTACTTTCTCCCACAATTTATTGCTTTTAAGCATTGAGTGAGAGCCTTTAAAATATGTCAACCCATTGCTCTGTGCTCCCTATGAAGAAACAGAAGAATCTGAAGAAAAAGATTAAGGAAACAAACATAAAGACTGGTGCTATTGAACTGTTTCTGCAGTGTTTCTTTTCTCTCCACACATAACATCATTTTTTTTTGTCTGTCTGTGTCACAAAATACATTCAAGGTAATTCATCCTCAGTAATTGCTTTTGGGGTCTGTTAGCACAGTTGGCTGGATGGCTGGTGTACAAATGCAAAATGATACCAACGACATGGGTTCAATTCCTGCATTGGCTGAGGTTACCATGTACGATCCTCTTTCCCAACCTCTTCCCTCACCTGAGGTTTAGTGATACTCAGGTTAAAGCACCATCAGTTGTCTCTCCCTGATGGAAGAGCAGCCCTATTGTCTGGTAGGACTATGGTAACTTTACCTTTAAATGGGTCAGGTGGAGAGTATATCTCACTTCCATTGTGCAAAGTCCAATTAGAGTGTGGCTGATTGGCTCAACTAGCAGCAGTCAGGGAATTAAGAAATTACCCTTGAATGGGTATATAGGGATTGTAAATATACAGGGATTGATGGGACATGATGACCTAGTGGTATTATTGCTGGACTGTTAATCCAGAGACCCAGATAATGTTCTGGGGACCCGTGTTTGAATCCCGCCATGGCAGATGGTGGAATTTGAATTCAATATATATCTGGAATTAAGAATCTAATGATGACTGTGAATCGATTGTTCGAAAAAACCCATCTGGTTCACTAATGTAATTTAGGGAAGGAAATCACCATTCTGACCTGGTCTGACCTACATGTGACCTTTAGGGAAGGAAACTGCCATCCTTACCTGGTCTGGCCTACATGTGACTCCAGATCCACAGCTATGTGGTTGACGCTTACCTGTTCTCTGGGCAATTAGGGATGGGCAATAAATGCTGCCCAGCCAGCTACACCCTCATCCTGTGAATGAATAGAGGAAAAATAAAATCATCCTGTTGCTGTTTCTTTATTTTCCCTTGAATGAAATGTTAAACTCTATGTGTCCCCTCCGTTGGATCTATTGCTATATTTTGAAGAAATGCAAGAGAATTCTCCTAAGTATCCTGGCCCAGCAGATTACCTCGTTATCATTATATTACTATTTGTGAGATGTGGATGTGTTCAAATTGGCTGCCATGTTTCCTACATTACAGTAATTACTACATTTCAAAGAAAAGGTTCTTTGTTGGCTGCAAAGCACATTGGTATATCCTACCGTCAAGAAAATTGTTGTATAAATGCAAGTTACTTCTTTTCTTTTACAAGAACTAAGAGGTATTGGGTCAAAAAAATCCCACAGGAGTTACTCCAGAATTAAAACATCTTTGTTCCTGGAAGCAAATGGAGGGTTTGAGTTGTAAGGACAGGCTGGATGGGCTGGGATTTTTTTTGACTGAAGCATAGGAGGTTGAGAGGTGAATTTATAGAGGTTTATAAAATCATGAGGGGTATAGATAAGGTGAATGGTAGGTTTCTTTTCCCTAGGGTGGGAGATTTCAAGCACAGGGTGAGAGGTGAGAGGAGAAAGATTTAAAAAAGACATGAGGGGCAATTTTTTTACACAGACTGTGGTTCATGTATGGAATGAACTTCCAGGGGAAGTGGTGGATGCTGGTACAGTTACAACATTTAAAAGACTTTTGCATAAGTAAATGAATAAGAAAAGTTTGGAGGGAAACGGGACAAGTGCAGGCAGGTGGGACTAGTTTAGTCTGGGACTACGGTTGGCGCAGACTGGTTGGACCGAAGGGTCTGTTTCTGTGCTGTTTGACTCTATGATTGATTTGTGGATTAGAGCTTTGTGATGTATGGAGGGGAAGAGGGGGAGTATTGGACCTAAGGAGCTTTCAACATTTGCAGGAAACCTGGGGATTGCAAGAATCAAAATTACACGTGAACAGTTGGACTTTGCATTGTTACTAGTAAGAAAGCAAGCCAATTTTTGTTACCTATAATTTCCATAACTTGAAGTTTGGATTTTTCTTTTACAATTCACATATTCCTTAGAAAGTACACACCTTAGCCAATAACTGAAATTAATTCCAGAGTCCTTTATTGCGACCTGTATGAAGATTTTAAAACAAGAAATCAGGTTCTAGTCGTAGGAAGAATATAGTTGATGTGTTGGCATCTCCCAGAAGCAAGAATTAACTGCTTGAGGATGGTCGGTGTTTGATGTTAGTGAGCAATATAAGTTGATGATTTGATGCGTCCATTTAATGCGAAGAATGAAATGTTGAAAATAAAAGTGGGTGGGCACAACGGAAAGATAAAAGAAGGAAAAACAAACTCGGGAACAAAAGAAAATATTATATTGAGAAAACATCAAGCACAATTTACTGTAATGGATTAATCTGTGTTGGTTGGCTGCAAACCAGCGGTAGTGTGAAAAGCTTGTACAAACCAGTTGGGCAGAAGTGATTGTGAATTTGGCAAAAGGAAGAAAGCGTGCAACCTATGATTTGGAACAAATCTTTGGTAAAGCAAAGGAAGATTGTGAGAACGTCACCGGCTGATAAAGTCTGTTTGATCTTTGCCACAGCTGGTGTCCTGGGGGGAGATTACAGCCAGGTGGCTGGGGTTAAGCCAAGTTTCAGACCATAATGTGCTGATTGTGAAGAACTGAAGTTGGCTTATGAAGATAATTAGATCGAAATGTATGGTCAGCATTATTTCCCAGTAGCCTGACCTGTGGAATAGTTTAACCCTCTAGTCCAAAACATGCTATTTGATGCAATAAAGAAATGAGTGTTACAACTGAAGAGTACTTGTGTATGCCCTGCATGTCTGTTTGTCCAAAGTCTCAAACAAAGGCTTTCTGACTGAACTAATTAAGAACAGTAGAAATTCTGAGCCAAATTGTTGTCTCAGATTAGGGAGCCTTCTTGATGTTGCTCACGAGTTCAGAAAGTGCCTCTGATGTTCTACTTTTTGTCATGGAGTGGAATGGTTGGGGTGCAATAATTCTGGGCGACAAGCGGGGAGCAAGACTTCTATCCCAAGAAACAGTTCAGAGAGGCTGTGGAACAAAAGGAAGCATTGAGAAAATGCCATCTGATGAATTTTGTTTGATCTTTGTTATAGCCGGACTCTCAAAGCTGACTACAACCAGACGACTGTGGTGATCTAGAGTTTCACATGGTAATGCACTGATTGTGAAACTGAGTTTTTACCTTGGCTTAGGAAGATTAATAGATGGAAAATGTTGTTTCCCAATAGGCTCTCATAAAGTGGTCTCTGGTTTAGCGACATGGTGTCAGTGCCACACACGAACACCAGGAGTGGGGTTTGTTGGGTAGGGGTTGTAGTTTACCTCTCTGTGGTTCAAGGGTATTTTAACTAAAGGTGTATCAGTGGAACTCAGTGCCATGAGTTGCATGATCTGCAGTGTGTGGGAAGTCTTAGACACTTGTGGCAGTCTGGATGACCACATCTGCAGGGAGTACCACATGTTTGTCCAGCTTGAGTGATGCTTAATGAAGTGCAGACAGAGGAAGAAGAGATGATCAATAGTCAGAAGACGGGATGCAGGCAGTTAGTCCAGAAATCCCCAGAGTGCATCTCACTTAAGGACAGTTTTTCTGTGTTGGAGCATAGCGAGAGGGATCGTTCTTCTGGGCAGTGTAGCCAGATCACAGCTGTTCAAGGGAGAGCAGAAAGAGAGGAAGAGAAATAGTGGTAAGAGACTCAATATGGAGGAGTTAAGACAGCACAGGTGGGTGTACAAGAATAGTCAGGAAAGACTTGTGAGGGGGAGATAAAATCTAAAAGTTTAATTGAATTTTTCAAGAAGGTGGCTGGGTGTGTATAATTTATAAGGATTTCTGTAAGGCTTTTGACAAGGTCTTGCATGGGAGACTGGTCAAGAAAGTACAGATCTTTGGTATTTTGGGCAGTTTGAAAATATGGATCCAAAATTGGCTTAGTGGCAAGAGGCAGAGGGTGATACTCAAAGGTTGATTTTGGCACTGTTGCAAGGTTTGTTGCTGGTGTGACTGGGACGGGAATACTAGCTGATTATTCCCTCCTCTAAATCAGCTGAAACTTGTATAATTCTACTTGAGAGTGGTTAAGAGACAGTGTAGGTTGAATTATGCTTCATTATTGCTTTGCTTGTAGGTGTGAACAATGTGATGGTAAGACAAAAATAAAACAGAAAAGCCAAATTTCCACAGGCGATTCAAGTGAATTTTGTTTGCCACTCTACCAGAAGAACGTGGAGGCTTTGGCAAGGGTACAGAAATGAATTACTAAGATGTTGTCTGGTTTGAAGGGTATTATCTATGAGGAGAGATTGGACAAATGTGGTTTATTTTCACTTGAACATCGAAGGATGATGGACGATCTGATAGAAGTTTACAAAATTATGAGAGGCATAAATAGAATGAATAGTCAGAGTCTTTTTCTCAGGGTAGAAATGTCAATTACAAGGGACGTAGGTTTTATGTAAAAGGGGGATTGTTTAAAGGAGAAGTGAGAGGCAGTTTGAAAGTGCCTAGAATGCCAGAGGAGGTGATGGAGGTGGATACAATAGAAATGTTTAAGAGGCGTCTTGATACACGTGAATAGGCAGGAAAAAGAGGGATACAGACAGCATAGAAGCAAAAGATTTTTAGTTTAGTTTAGAAAGGCGTCATTTCCTGTACTGTACTGCACTTTGTTCTTTGAATTAGCCAACTCGCATACTTAACAGAAATGCATGGGAGAGCCATGCAAGAATATAAATCAAGGTCCTACAACATACTTAAGACAGGAATGCAGTTTTAGTTTTCCACTGGGTGGAATAAGCAAGCCCTGTCAGTGGGATTGAATGTACAGTACAGAAGAACAAAAGCACTGGATTGGGGATAGGCGATTCAATCCCTCCAATCTGCTTCACTGTGTCATACGATATTGGTGGATCCGATCACGGCTTCAACTCCAGTTTTCGACCTGCTCCCCAATAACTCTTGACTCCACATGGAGAGCACAAACCAGTGACCCTTAAAGAGACAGGCAGAAGAATAGTTTAGGAAAATATGATGGCAGTTTTATCTTTTAGCAAGCTTTGTCGGCAGCAGAAGAAAGAGTGTTGTGTTTCTACTGATTCTTTGTTTTTGGCCATGTCCCTTCAACATCTCCTTGCTAGTTTGGCTTCACAGATGATTCCTGATTTACAGATTTTCCCTTTGATTGATGAGTCAAATACTCAGACCAGTTGCTGATGATATTGTATATAATTTGCTGCTCTCCCTTGTTTTATTTTTTTTTTATTCATTCATTCACGGGATGAGGGCATCACTGACCAGGCAGCATTTATTGCCCATCCCTAGTTGCCCAGAAGGCAGTTCAGAGTCAACCACATTGCTGTGGGTCTGGAGTCACATGTAGGCCAGACCAGGTAAGGATGGCAGTTTCCTTCCCTAAAGGACATTAGTGAACCAGATGGGTTTTTCCAACAATCAACAATGGATTGACGGTCATCATTAGACTCTTAATTCCAGCTATTTATTGAATTCAAATTCCAACATCTGCCATTGCGGGAGTCAAATTCAGGTCCGCAGAATGTTATCTAGGTCTCTGGGTCTCTGGATTAACAGTCCAGCGATAATACCACTAGGCCATTGCCTCCCTGTGTTGGGTTTGGTAGCATGGGGACATTGAATTCGGTGGTTGGAGAGACCCCGCTGTGTTCCTATCACTGCCCAATGAAGACCAGACTTCATGCCCTGTAGACTGTCTTATTCCCTGCTGCCAATTGATATTCTTAAGTGGACAATAAATGCCACTCTGGGGCCCTCATCCTTCTACCACAGCATTTGCCCAGTGAAAAGTCTGGAAAGCAAATCCTAGAATGTGTGCTTGTTGCAACCTTGGGTTGACATGGGAGGTGGGGATGGGTTTGGGAGCTTGGGAAGAATCTCGTTATCAGGCACTCATTACTTGAATGTGGTAACTGGTATCAAAAAAGGAGGAGTCTTCTGAGATATGTCCCTCTGCCCTTGTTATTGAAAGGTTCGCTAAAGTCCTTCACGGAAGGAAATCTGCCATCCTTACCTTGCCTGGCCTACATGTGACTCCAGACCCACAGCAATGTGGTTGACTCCTACCTGACCTCTGGGCAATAATTGGTGGCCCTGTCAATGACACCCACATTCCATGAATGAGTTAAAAAAAGCTCTCCCCCTCTTCCACAATCCCAATCCCACAAACTCCATTCCCCTTCCCATAAATCGCATCTATTTGGGTCCCCATGCTGATCCTTGGGTTGGTGTAATTTTGACAGCAGCCATTATCTTAGTAGTATAAAAACTGAAAGAACTGCGGATGCTGTAAATTATGAACAAAAACAGAAGTTGCTTGGAAAGCTCAGCAGGTCTGGCAGCATCTGTGAAGAAAAAATCAGAGTTAACGTTTCAGGCCTGCTGACCTGGTTCTGAGGAAGGGTCATCAGACCCAAAAAATTAAGTCTGATTTCTCTTCACAGATGCTGCCAGACCTGCTGAGCTTTTCCAGCAACTTCTGTTTTTGTTACTATCTTAGCAGTGGTGCTGTTGAGCGATGAAGAACTGCTGGCCTCTGGTTGGCAGCTCCTGATAGGCAGGACATCTATTGCCTCCAAAGGGCTTGATCTCAGAGAAGGCCCATTGCTGCCCAATGAATTGCCTGATTGGAACTTAATGCTCTTCCTGAAAAATGTCTTCTGAGAAAGAGGCGACACAGTACTCTCACAAGCTCCAGCTTCCATTAAATAACTGCCTATTAGTACCATCACTGTGGGTAATCTTCTACATGGTCATTTTGAAAATCACCCCAAATAATGACATATTTATACCACAAGAAGAACCATGTCAAATTCGGTTTCATCTGTATGCTCAATGGTAAAATTCAGGTTTTATATTTCAGTTGGAAAGCACTGGATCGAGTTAATTTGCTTAAGCACAGTATCTATTATTCTGTCAATAAACATTTGTTTCCAGGACATAATGAGAGTCTTGGCAGACATGTGCAGCCGAAGAATAAGTATTGTTATACTGAAAGATAGATAAAAATGTCTATTTTTCTGATTAAAACGTATGTTGCCCTGTAGTTCTCTGACACTATAGCAGATCAAAGTGACTTAGTCTGAGAGGTTACTGGACAATTGCTTTCAACAAAAGGTTAATTAAGATAAGACTGTTTGCAGTTGAGATACCAGGTACAGTGTCTCAAAATGCTTTGATAATATCCATTTGGTCTCTGTCAAGAGAGATTGGACTCTGTAACTGCACAGGTTCAACTGAGGCTGCACCACTTCAAGCTGTTATTATGGTCTGGAATGCCCCAGCCACTTCAACTGGGAATGTTAAATTAGTTCAGACATTGCCCAGGATAACATGGTCTGCTTTGATCATGTAAAGCATAAATTTGTGCATAAATTGTGAGACAGTAGTTGAACACATGTGACTCAGAGCTGTTGCAGCTAAGCAAACAGACTGAGGGATAAGCATTCATCTTGGACAGTAGCACTGAACAGGTGCTATCACATTTTCCCCCTTCTTTACAGTCTGTCAATTCGATTGACTTCACTGTTGAGGTGATGTGCCATCACTGTGCTGTGCTGATGTGCAATGAATTTCGACCCTCGAATGTCCATATTTCAACTTGTTATCAAAGTGTTTCATATTTAATATTTTTTAGGACTTGAGTTATGAAGGATTGTGGAAAAATGAATGTATTTCAAATTATAATTGGACATCTGGACTAAGTTTGAAAAAAAAATCACTGAAAAGCCTTTGGGACATTGAAAACTGTTGTTTTAAACAGAGCTTCTTAGAAATCATTTCAGTTCAGATAATGGCATGAATGTACCTCATGGGAAATAAAGATCACTTTTTTACAATTGGGTTTTGTGTCAGTTCTGTTAGTGTTCGTGGTAATGATGTTTGTATTTGGATTTTTTAGTTGGGGAAAGCCTGCTACAGAACAAGTTTTCAACCTCTGTCTCTTGTTGTTGAAATATGCTTGCTGCGAGATCAGGGTGAAACCTAATGGTCTTCTGGAAGAGTGACTGAACAAACTTCTCAATGTTGTATTTCCAGAGCAAGCTAAGTCTGCCAGGACCCTACAGACAAATGTGTGTGATTAATAAGTTGACCATGTGTGAAAGAACACAAGATCAACAGACTTTGGAACTTCTCACAACTTACACTTATACCTTCAAGAATAACTACCAAAGGGTTTTTTTTAAAGCAAATCTCTGCAGAGAGAAATCCATTTGTTTTTGTAAGCATATGTGAACATTCATGTGTGTATTCTAGGTTATTTAGAGAAGTTAGTATTTATATTTTTATATACAAATTTTGCATGTTAACAAATTCAACATTTTCATCGAATGGGTTTTGTTTTATAATAAATCAATAATTTTGTGTCTATTAAAGTAACTTAGATCTTTTCATTCTAAGTCTAAAATAGGGAAAGCATGTGATGGACCATATTGGAAACTGAATATAATATTTTTATTTTATGTTGAAAATATTGGAATAGTGGGACGAGAGCAACAGTGCACTCCTCCCATCTTAGCTGTAACAAGTTACACTTGAATACTCCATTGTCCTGTGTTGTCATCTGTCCTGCAGTGTCAGTACTTATGCAATATTGGACCAGATTTTAACTATCAAGGTAATGTTGATACTATAGTGCCCATAATTATTTATGAAAAATAATGGTGGAATGAGGGAGGCATGAATCTTGTGGCTGCTCCTGAGTAATACCCGACAAGTACCCAAATAGAAAAGGTTTGGAGGTATATGGGCCAAACGCAGGCAAGTGGGACTAGTTTGGTTTGAGAACATGGTCAGTATGGACTAGTTGGACTGAAGAGTCTGTTTCCATGCTGTATGACTCTAGAACTCTCTGACTCATGAGTAAATGCTGCAACAACATCAGACAGCAGGCAGATTTATGATGGAACTCAAAAATCTGGAAGCTGCTATCCAATTTGAGCTCTTCTGCCATCTTGCTGTCTGCCTTACCACTTAGAAACATTGCTTGGCATGACATTACTGTATTTGCACAGTAGATACAGATGAAGCTCATCACATTAAGTTGTTAGTCATTTCAAGTGTTGGTACCCTATTAATGATATGATAAATCTTAATTACTGTCATCTAACTATTCTGGCACTGAAGACGAACAATTATAACCATGGATCCTCAAAGCATCAGGTTTTAAACATGTTGGAGATTTTGAAATTTAATACAATTACTTTCTTTTTTATTTTCTTTCAATCTCTTCTTCTCTCACCCAATTTTTCTTTCCATCTCCTTGTTTCTCTTTCTATGCATAATTTGACATTCAATTCATTGAATCCTCTTTCTTTCTTCCTTCACTTTACTTCATTTCCTTCTCAATCCTTGGAGATACACAGTTGATTGACCTATTCACTCAATTCTAAGATGCCTGGTTTCTCTTGCCAGTGTAACTTTTGATTCTGAACTGGAACAGGAACCTGACACCCAAAGTACCCACTGGAGCAACTGCATTTCCTTGCACTGCTAACACTATTACAGTTCCCCTGGTGAACTTTTGCTGTCCACTTGCTGCCTGCCACTCACTGTCACGCTCCCAACCACTTGTCAACATTTTTCTGTTTGTCAGCTGTCTTCGTGCCCTGCTCCTCAACTTAATCCCAACCTGCTCACTTACCACTAGGCTTACCCTTCTTGATCATGTTCTCCTCCCCTCTTACCACCTTGCCCACCACAAATGAGGCAGCAGGGGCATAGGAGAGGGTCAGTGGGGCAACTGAGGAGGTGAAGTGCTGGGACCAGGACAGTGAGTGGAGGGAAAGTGAGGGAGTAAGAGATTAAGAGTGGAGTGGCAAAGAGGGGTGCAAGCAGGTTGGCGAGTGGGTAACAAGACGGATGACAAGTGGGTAACAATGTGGTGAGCAGGATGGCCAGCAGGTGGTGGGAGGGACAAGTATGGCAGTGAGGGGTCAGGAGTTGAGCAGTGAGTGGGTTGGCAAGTAAGTAGCGGGGTTCTGAGGGGAATGACAAGTGAGTCAGTGATGAACCGGGAGTGGGCAACTACTGGGGTGGTGAGGAGTTGGGACTGGATCAGCGAGGAGAATGTGCAAAAACAGTGTTCTTTTTGGCCTAACCTTGTCTGATCTGCACTATTCCTCCTACTGGAAGCAACCTCACTGTGGATAACATGCACTGCAACTGCATGTGCAGTGATTGTATTCCCTGCAGTCGCAGAGTCAACAAACACAGCCTTCTCTCACTGCAACATTGTCAGTTTGTACTTTTAGGAACTTTCCATGCTAAAAATATTATGAAACTAAGTATGTAAGGGCAAAGGTGCATAACGGCAAAAGATCTGAACTACAGAACAAAGTAAATTAGTCTAACTCTTCCTTGTTGCTTATTGTTTCTGTCTTTGTCAATGCTTGAAAAACTGGACATCGTGAAAATTCAGAGTAAAGTGATCTGTCGCTGAAGGAGATCAGAAAGAGATTAGCCCAGAGCTCTGGTAGATTCCAAGAAATCGGCTTTTATGTAGGAAATGCTAATTATTGAATCTAATGAAGACTTTAAATGATTCCTAGCAAAGGAAACTTATCTAACTGAGATGTGAATAGACTTGCTGAGTTGCATGTACAATTATATTTTCTTGATTGACATTTTTGTCCCAATGATATTCTGTATTTTCTTATTATGCTATGGGTGAATATCATAGAAGCTTTCTAGACTGATGTTGGCTTTAGTATTTCTGTTCTTTTGTTAAGCAAAACTGAATTGCATAGAAATTTTGGTAAGCCATTTATCATAGTTGAATTAGTTCTCAAATTCAGGTCAAATAGTTTGTTTCAAAAAAAATGAAGTGTAATAGCAGCTTGTAATAGACAGGAACATTGTCTAAGTATTGAAAGAGAAAGTGCCAGTTTTAAAAACAGTAATGGTACACAATATAGATGTTAGTACAAGCTGGACTTCTGTCTAAGTATATCACAAACCTCTCAAGCAACTTTTCACCTGATCATAGATGAATGTTCAGTTCGGTGAGCAGTAGGGCACAGACCTTGGTTGATAAAACTCCAGCATTGGCTACTGTTGCAGGCTCTGTGAGTTTCAAATGAAGATTGATAATAATATAATGAAGTGAAGAGTTCATGGATGACATCATTATGCCCTCTTGGTGCTAATTCACTGGTTCATGATGTAGACATGTAATAAAACCAAGCAGTAGGCAGCAAAACATTAGCAGTGGAGACTGAATGACTAGTTTAAAGCAACTCTCCAGCTGAAATATTGACTTAAAGTCTTTCTACTCATTAAATGAAGTAAGATCTCTCTGCCAACAGTGCATTGTCTTATACTGGTGCAATTTTGAGAACCTTATTCCACACAGGCTTCGAAGCATTCATTTAAAATGCAGGTATGATTACTTACTAGATAGGAGTCAATGGTAAAAGCTGTCATTCTTATTGGACTTTCTCCAGCAATCTAACATAGCTATGAAGGTTTCTGGACATTCAAGAAAGATAAACTTGAAATGATAACAATCAATGATAAATGTGCCCTTCAATTGCTGACAGATTCAACCATTTTCAAAACATGTGCGTGCTTTCAATCATAAGCATGTGTCAAAATGATTTCTGGTACAACTGGCTTTTACTTGCTCCCTATTAAAGTAGAAATAGAGGAACTATAGGTGGAACCACGGAGAAGTTCACTATTTCTACAGTAGAGTCCCACAAAGTTTTTATCTTGGGCCTAGTAGAGGTCACACTATATTGTTAGAAGTGTCCATATCTCAACTGGAAGAAACCATAAGAATGAAAGTGTCTGTTGCAGATATTTTCTAATCAGCCTGTTCAGAGACGTTATTACACACCCCTGGAGCAAATAGGACTTGAATCCAGGCCTCTTGGGTCAGAGATAGGGACAATTCCACTGCACTTCAGGTGTCCCCAGTGTCTGTTGTAATAGGACATTTGTCTTCAAATCATTTGATGTGAACATGGTATTTAGGTTCTTTATGAAGTTTATTGCTGTACAGTCTGTAATAAGTGCCTACTCAGGAACAGATTGTGTTCTTTGCCACTGAAATGAAAAATCTATTTCTGTACTGTTCCAACAGTTGTCAGGGAGGTAACCAGAAAGACCACCAAAAGAATACCATTCTGTGTGATCTCCGTTGTTTGGTTTGTTTCTTGGTCAATTCTAAATCCATTCCACAGACATTTTAAGCATGGTTTGGGTTCCCTGCTCGGCTAAAGAGCTTTCGAAAGGAATAGGATAGATAGAAGGGTCCCGACCCAAAATGTCAGCTTTCCTCCTCCTCTGATGCTGCCTGGCCTGCTGTATGTTCCTCCAGCTCCACACTGTGTTGGGAAGGATTAAGACTTGTCTGTGTTTGTGTCATGTTAACTGATCTCTGGTATGGTATTTGAAATGGCCAATACAGGTAGCCTCAGTGTCCTTGATTGTGAAGGATTAAAAGAAATAACAAGTCCAAGTGCCTGTTGCTGATCACTGCCCTGTTGAAGTGGTGTTCCTGTTTGGGCATTGATTGGGGGTAAGGTTAGAGTTCATTGTGATTGTCCATATCATTAGATTACCTGACAATAACTGTGGTATAGACTCATGTGAAAAAGTTGGTGTAGTTGAAGAGTTGTCAGCACACCTTGAACTATATAGCTATGGACAAAAATCAGAAAAGGAAAAATTAATTTCATACTCCTAGATTCCTGAAATTGATATTTACAGGGAAAACCTCGACAGACGTTGTAAATTGATAGCATCAAAGTAAATAAAGTGCTCATTTACTCAAAAACAGTTTAAATTTCAGGCCTTGATGTATCACTACAGCTTGAATATAAGGATATTCAGCTCTCTAATTCTCTGTGTGAAACTAAGTAACAGAGATCAGAAGGGCATAACTCAGCTACACTGTTTTTCTCAATGGCAGGAACACAATGAGTACTGTCTGTATCCCTGATCCTGATCTGTCTAAATGGTAATAGTTACATTTATATACTGCCTTGTCTTGTCAACATTCCAAAGCTCAACATGCAATCAATAACTTTGTAGCGTGGTGAATGTGCCTGCTTAGGAGGACATCATTAAATCAACTTAACATGATGAACGTTTGGTGGTGGCATAGGTTGAGGAAGAATGTTAGACAGGACACTAGTATAAGTCTACAGTTTGTTCAAATTTAATGTCATGAAACTGTAAACATCAACCTGAACTATTTAAACAGATCTCTTCCAAAGGCTGACATTTCAAACCATGTGACAGCCCCTCAGTAATCCTGTAAGGAGACTTCAACCCAGATTATTTAGACTCAGAGATGGGAGTATGACTGAGCGATCTAAGTTCTTCCACTGATGCCTTAGCACACTCACCTGGAAAGATCAGATGAGAACAAAACTAAAGTGAGCCCTGCTGCCTTCCATTTTGGCCCAAATCTTCTGTTCTGTTGATTGTTGAAGACCCAATATATGACAGAAAATGCACATAAGAACACTACTGAAATCGTGATGTACAGATCTACTGGAAAGTGCCCGGGAAGTTTAAACTTCCAATAGGGTGACTCCCTACTGCTGGCAATCTGAGTAAATGTCTCCTACTCTGAGCTAGAGCTGGAGACTTGGAAACTTGACAGAAGTCTACAGTTCTTATCTGAAAAGTTATACAGGAAATGTTAGACAGATTAAAATCTAGTCTATCACCTGGATAACTCCAAATGCTGTCCTTCCCTAAAACTCCCTGACTATGCACTATCCCCTGACCTGATCCAACTATTCCCAGATTACTTGATTGACCCATAACCTAGTATGAATACCTCTAAATTAATCTTGGATCACCTAAACCTCTGAGCTGAACCACCCACCCCTCCCCCCAATCTCCCCACCGACTTGTTCCCCCATCAAACCAGATCAGAATACACCCTTAACTAAACTACCCATCCCAACCTGAACTGACTATCAATGACTCTGTTGCTAATCCTCCACCCATCAGGTCCTATTATCTCCCCACCCTGATTACCCTTCCCTGAACAACCCAACTACTCTCATGGACTGCACACACTGACTATGCCTCTAACTGACCTGGCTATAATCCCTGATCACCCCTCTTGCCAATGCCATGAACCCCATTGACTACCTGACTAGACTCTGATTACTTGACTATACTCCTACTACCTGATTACACTTCCTGATCATCAGGTTACCCCTTGACCACCCAACTATCCTCCTGGACTGACCCAAGTAGCCAACTGACCACCCAATGACTGGCAGAGGTTAGCATGAACGTCCCATCTTCTCAGCGTACCCCCTCTCACCTGATGTATGGTGACCCTTGGGTTAAATCACCATCAATTGTCTCTGTAATGAAAGAGCAGCCCTAGGATCTGGGAAGACTATGGCAAATTTTGCCTTTTACCTAAACTTCCTCATTGACCAGATTGTTGATTCATTTAACTACCCACCTCATTCACATTCCTACTCCATACCTGATCATCTACCCAATCATTACCTACCTCCTCACCTCATCTAAGTATCCACGTACCCACCCAATACCTACTCATTCACTGACTTCCACACCTACATGCACACCCATACACCCAACTCAGCCATCTCACCCAATTCAACCACATACCCATTCACCCACTCACCCGCTAAGCCACTCATCCCATAAGCCACTCACACACACTCAAACACTGGGCTTTTAGACTTGCCAGAATGCAGTTGTGAGTGCCATAATGAATGGGGCATGTTGTCACTTCCCTCAAGTCTATTCTGCTCTGAAGGAGGTCTGTGTGACGCTCTGCATTTCTTTGCCAGTATTGGAAGATTCTGGAAGAAACATGCAGCATTGTTAGGTTGGGAACATCTTTGCACGCTGTAAAAATGAGCAAAGCGTTGCCACTACTTGGGAGATTCAGGCCATTCCCACATTTGTTTACGGACTCAGATGAGAAAGGTATGTGAGTTCTGATGAAAGGCCATCCACCTCAAAGGTTAACACTGTTTCTTTCTCCACAGATGCTGCCAGAGCTGCTGAGCATTTCCAGGATTTTCTGTTTTTGTTTCAGATTCCCAGCATCCAAGGTATTTTGCTTTTGGATGAAAAAATGGGTCCTTGGAGAAGTTATGGAAAGTTGCCAGCTCAAGTGAATGGAATAGGAATGATACAGTATTATTAACAACAGATATACATGAGTAAGCCAAATTCTGCAATTCAATCTTAGAAACCTGGCCATATTCAATTTTGCTCTTAAGATTTTTGAATTCTCATTCTGACTACAGTCTTTTAATGTTCCAGTTGTACTTTGTACGGGTATATATACTTTATATATATAAATATATATATATTTATATTTGCATACCAATTTGCTTTGAAGTAAGGGCATGACCTTTTATTTTCCTGATTTTGTTTCTCACATCTTTATTTCCTCACTTTTCCAGTTCTCGCAAAAAGACCTGGAGAGCACTGAAAGAGTTAACAAGCTCACATTCTCATTGTAACGGATCAATTCATTTGTTCTACCTCAGTTGTTTTATTCCTTTTTAGACAAAGTATCAAGCCATTGTCTTGAAAGGCATATGCCAACTACTACGTTTCCCAACTGGTGGTACAAAATCTCTTGGCACCACATGCAGTATTTATTGGAAGCTTTTACAAAGCCCTCACACCAAATGTGTTGCTTTGATGACAACTCATGAAGCTGATTGTAATAGAAACATGTGGGACATGTTATGGGGCCACATTTTTACTTTAATGGACCCTTCCTTTTGCAATCTTTCCTGATGGCCAATACCACAATCACACTATGGTTCATAGTCATAGAGGGGAGACCAGAAAGCAACTAAGCCACAGAGTCAGTCAGCGTTCCATGGATCTCCTGCCTCAAAAGTTAAGTTTCAATGAATTCAGTATCATATATACAGTCATAGAAGCATAGAGTCATACAGCATAGAAACAGTCCCTTTGGTCCAACCAGTCTGTGCTGACCATAATCCCAAACTAAGCTAGACCCACCTGCCTTCACTTGGCCCATATTGCTCCAAGTATTTCTTATTCATGTACTTATCCAAATGTCTTTTAAATGTCAGAACTGTACCTGCACCCACCACTTCCTCTGGAAGTTTATTCCACACATGTACCACTCCCTGTGTAAAAAAAATGCCCCGTGTCTTTTTTTAAGTCTTTCTCCTTTCACCTTAAAAGTATGCCTTCTCGTCATGAAATCCTGCACCTTAGGTTCACCATAACTGCTATTCACCTCGTGATTTTATAAAACCTTGATAAGGTCACCCCTCAACCTCCTATGAAAAACATTCCAGCCTATTCAGCCTCCCCTTATAACTCAAACCCTCCATTCCCGGCGACTTCCTAGTAAATCTTTTCCTAACCATCTCCAGCTCAGTAATATTCTTCTGAAACAGGGCAACAGGTAATGGACTCCAGAGAGGCCTCTGTCATTTCTATTATCTCTCATCTGTTTCCCTCCAACAGGGTGGTTCGAGGCAAGGGAAATTCTTTTGTGTTTGGTTAAGATCAATGAGTGAATCAATTCAATGAATCAATATTCAGTTCCATCAAAGTGTCATTTGTGAGAGCACCATATTGAATTTCTGAATGAAAGCTAACAAGGCTATTTGAATTTGCTGCTCATTTGCTGTGGTTTCATTGGTGAGAGTGCTTGACTTGTTAGCGAACATGGGCCACTGATTGAAACATATGAGTTGCTAACCCTGATCAATGTGAGGCAACAGGAAATTGTCTCCAGCCTATAGTTCTTATATCATTCTGAGTTTCTCCAATTTAATGCTGTTCAAATCATGACTTGTACTTCAATTTGCACAAATAGTGACCAGAGTAATAATGGAAATTATATTTCTAATGATCCCGTGAAACCCAAAATCCTGTATCATTGTTTAAATAACGGAATGCATTGTTGGTTTTGGGTTCAATTCCCAACCTATACAGGTTCAATAACTGGGGAGCTATATTTGGTCTTAATACAGAAAGCAGATGGTGCAGAGTCAGCCAGTTTCCTGCTCATTATCAGAATCAGGTAATTCTACAGCACAGAAGGAGGTGATTCAGCCAGATAAGATTATGTTGACTCTTTAGAAGGGCAATTCACTTTGTTTCACTCAACTTTTTTTTCTCTCCATGCCCTGTAATTTCTTCTCTTTCAAGTCTTTATCCAATTTCCTTTTGATGATTATGTATCTATCACTAAATCGGACAATGCATTCCAAATTCAAACCAGTTGTTGAATAAAATATATCTCCTTATGTCATCTTTGCTCTATTTCCTAATCACTTTTAATCTGTATTCTCTCATTATCGACCTTTCAACTACTGGAAACAGTTTGTCTTTATTTACTGTAATTAAACCCATTGTGATTTTAAACAAGCCTTTCAAGTCTCCACTTACTCTGCTCTGAGAACAATCCCAGTCCATCATGTGGTTGTAATGTCTTGTCCATAAACACATAAGACCATAAGACAGAGGGACAGAATAAGGCCATTTGGCCCATTGATTCTTCTCTGCCATTTGATCATGACTGATATGTTTCTCAATCCTATTCTCCTGCCTTTTCCCTGTAACCCTTGATCCCCCTACCAATCAAGATCCTATCCATCTCTGTCTTAAATATGCTCAATGACTTGGCCTCTACAACCCTCTGCGGCAATGATTTCCACAGATTAACCACTTTTGGCTGAAGAAATTTCTTCTCATCTCAGTTCCACAGGGTCATTCCCACAATCTCAGGTCCTAGTCTCTCCTACTAGTTGCAACATCTTCTCCACCTCCAATCTTTCCAAGTCCCTGGAATTATCGCACAACTCCTACAAGTAGACTGGAATGGTCTGCTGGTGCTTGTTGGCTTGGCTTATGATCCTTTTGGGGCATTTATATATATGCCTGACATTGGTCAGTGCAGGGGAGTGGAGAAAGTTTTAGAAAACAGCAGTTTTCTTTTAAATGGTGAAGATTAATAGGAACTTCTATATGTTTGAATGGATGCAGCAATGTGTACTATATTCAAGATGCACTGCAGAAATTTATCAAAGATCCTTAAACAGCACTTTCCAAACGCAAGACCACTTCCATCTAGAAGGATAAGGGCAGCAGATGTATGGGAACACCACCACTTGCAAGTTCCCCTCCAAGACACACACCATCTTGACTCATTCCTTCACTGTCATTGGGTCAAAATCTGAAATTCCCTCCCTAATGGCATTGTGGGTCTAGCTACAGCACATGGTCTGCAGTTGTTTAAGAAGGCAGCTCACCAACACCTGCTTAAGGGCAACTAGGAAGCAACAATAAATGCTGGCCAGCCAGTGCTACCCACATCCCATGAGAGAATAAGAGAAATTACATCTGCTTAAGATACAGGAATAACATGATTAAGACTGGATGATATAGTGATGGGAATGAAGATATTAAAGTGTTGTTTTGCCAAATTTCTTTAATGGCAAGCACAAGGAATTGCACTTGAGCCTTATTTAGGTGACGTTATGACCTTCGTGATAAAAGATATGTCTGGTTGTCATTTCCCTGCCATGTTTTCTGAACAAGGAGGTGGAGAAATTTCCATGATGTGCCTGGATGTGCAATGAGCCATTTCCTCCGCTCTCCATGAGCACAGCTGTTTGGATATTGGACCATTGCTTACACAATAGTCATAAAATGTCTACACTATGACCACAGAAGGCTTGATCTAGTTTTATTTCTCTAGTAAATTAGTTGCTCATGAGTGATCATAAGCCACATGTTGAGCAACAGGTATTGATTGAAATAATCACCAGCCTAAAATGTTCTTGTGGGATTGATTTGTGATTCTTAGAAGTCAGGCATGATTGAAGTGGTTCAATTGTTTAGACTGTCTTTTGTCATTTCTCATTTAGATGGTCAATATTGCCAAGGGGCTTCTGGCTGAATGAGTTGGACATCTGTCCTTTACCTTCTTCCAAATGCAGATTAGTTTCGGTTGGAATGCAGACCCTGGCCTGCATGTAAACTATTTTTGGTTGTCTCGGCTTGTTCGGCCTCTTTTATATGTCAATTAGAGATTATGAGTAGCCTCAGGCCAATACAGTGATTTGTTTTATTGCCTATAGTTCCAGGTGCTATTTGTTCTGCAAACACTGACCATTCAGCATTTTCTCCAGATTGCTCGGACCTGGCTCTATGCGATGAGGTTTATTGGAATGAAATCTGAGTGTTTCAAGAGGTTTTGTTTATCCCATTAGGTAATAATTATACCTTTTCTCTGTCTCTTGACAAAATAGCCTGACAGTGGTCTCTGAAATGTAGGTATTTGTAGGAACAGGACAAGGAAATTACGCTAAATAAGTCAATCCTTTTGATTAATATCATTTTAAATCTATATATAACTGAGTTCAAAGACATCAATGGTATCGAATGACAAACCTTTATGATAAAACCCTGTACCCTTGTTCAGTTTGTTTCATTACAGCTAAGTATGGTTCTGGTTATTTCTTATACTTATTTGCGTTAATTACATTGTCACTTTCAAGATAAGTAAATGAATGCCAGGCTTGATTTTGCAGTCAAATGTATGGAGTGGGACTCAGACTCATAATCTTCGGCTACAGAGTGCCAGTAATAATAACTGAACTATGACTAACACTTGTTAGCAGCCGGTTAGTTATGTAACTTCTCTCTGATGTCCTAAGGCAGTAATGCCAGATATTCCAGAGCTCTAGCTTCCAAGTCAGTTATGATCTCTGGTGGTCCTTTGGCGGCAAATCTAACATTTAAAATATAAATGCTCAGACAGTCGACACAATGTTGTCTTGCTTCAAGTAAGAATATCTGGTTTACAAGTCAAACATTCATGCATTTAAACCAGGGAAAAGTAAGAATAACAGATTAGGCAAACTCTTCCCAGTTCCTGAGCGACATTGGCCATGATGGGAAACTTGGGAAAATTGTGAGACGGGCAGTGAGGATCTTCTCAATGTCGAGAGCAAAAGGATCTATTTTCCAACTTGAAACGTGTAATGAAATTCTCACTACTGAGTGGGAACAGGCCTGATTGTATACATTAGCATGCATTACTATTTAATTATTACTTCATCTTGCCTCGTTGATATGTAGTTTCTCATTCTCCTACCAACGGTTAGAAACTATATGGTAGCAATTCCCAAAATGAAAGTCAGAGTTGTTAACAGGTGACTCCAGATCACCACTTGCTGCTCTGAGTCTCTATCTTGGATTCTAGGTACCAACGTCTTGAGGCGCCTTCCATGGGCATATCCATGGATAATGACATCCAACATTTACCACCCTCACCCTATTGTCATTGCACATTTACCAGAACATATTTGCCCTGTACATTTGCTATTTCCCCCTCCCACTGCACTGATTGAGTTTTATCTATAAGTAGCTGCTCCCAGTCTATTTGGGCCTGTGATTCAATCTTTGGAGCATATTGACGTCTTTCATTGCAATACTACTGCAAGGACAATTTGTGTGCAGGTAGATGGACCCATCTGATGGATTCCACCAGGGTGCATTTCAGGGCTGTTCATTCACTGTCCTAGTGGTTGATTATTTTGTGCCTATTTCAATGCCTACTGTACTTCTGTCTTGCCTTGCCTTATGGTGCAGGCGCAAAGACAGACAGCTTGGGTAAAGACTAATTTTACTAGGATCAGATACATTTGGCCCAACTAGACTGGGAGCAGCTTCTTCTAGATAAAACTCAATCAGAACAGTGGGATGGGGAAATAGCAAATGTAGTAAAGATAACATAAAAGTTAGAAACAGAATAAAAAGAGAAGCTCATGGTGATACTGCGACCTCAAAGTGGTGGTGCCCTTAAAAACTGCGAAACGAGTAGCTTAAAAAGGAAATTTGAAAAGCGAGAGAGTGGCTGAATGGAGCACCTGGATTTCCAGACCTAAGCAAGATGTTAAACCAAGGACTCTTCAACTTTTTCAGCTGGATGTAAATAATCTCATGATAATGCCAGAAATCAAAGTGGTCATGTTTTCTCTGATGTTCTGGCCAAATTGTTTCCCACAATTTACACCAAAGAATGGATTATCTGATCATTGCTAAACACAGTTTGGGTGCTGTGCCTCCTACAATACAAAGAGATATGGAAGGTTAATCGAATGGGCAAAGGTGTGACAAACGGATTTCTGTAGGTAAATATGAGATGACCCACTTTGAATCTGAAAAGGGTAGAACAGACTGCTTTCTAAATGGTGCAAAGCTGAAAATACAGATGGCCCATGGAATCATGGAATCCTTGCAGATAAAATATCATTAAATTGTCATGGTCATGTCATGTCAAGGAATGCGCACCTTTATTTCTAGGGAGCTAGGATACAAAGGAATAGAAGTTATATTACAGCTAGACCTTGTTCTGGTTATACCAGACCTGGAGCAACAGTGAGCACAGTTCTTGGCACCACACTTTAACAAGCTTCAGAAGGGAAAGTAGCATAGGTTCAGAAGAATCATGCCAGGAGAAGAAATTACACAAACTAGGGAGGTATTTTGTAAAACTTAGAAGTGGAAGGGGTGAATTGGTCCAAGGTTTCAAGATAATAAATGGGGAATATCTTAACTACAGAAAAACTATTTCTGCTGATGGGGAATTTGGAACAAAAGGGAATCATCTAAAGCACAGAGTCAGGTCTTTGCAAAGATGCATTTTTGCAATTTTACTGTGTGCAAATTGGCTCCCACCCTTGAAAAGTAAACCATTGGATGTAAAGCAATTTGCAAGATTCTGAGGCAGCAAAAGACATGATGAAATACAAGGTATTTTTAAGGGAGGAGAAATTAGCATAAGCAAGTGTAAGAACTTCAATTTTCTTCAAAAATACTTGCCTTGTCATTGTTTTTAAGAGACTTCAAAGGCAATAGAAATATTTCAATGACGAATGGATGAATCTATGCAGCTGTTTTTGTTGTTTCATACTATTCTCCTAGCTGTAGGAGACAAAGTTAATCAGCAGTGATAGTCTGGTCAGGGCATCTTGCATGCAATTCTCTTAAATTGGCTTTAGCTTGAAGATCGGATACCTGGAACCCAGAATTACCAAAATGATGCTCTTGAGCTCCATCATAATTTACAGGGTTGTATTCAATGGGAAAGAGAATTGTTTTGATTTTCCATTGTCCTCGGTTCAGGCTTCAAAGCAAAGGAGTGGGTAAAACTCTTGCTAAGACTGGAGAGTGATCTTCTATTTACCTGACGGTTGTGTCTGGTTTTCCAAGAAACTTTCAACGTTACATTTTTTTTAACTTTCCATGCTGTCTTTTGAACTTCACTCTACACAAATTGGCTGCTATGTACTTTAAAAACACCAGAGACCACAACTCACAGTAAGTATCTTATCTGGTATAAAACACTTCAGAGTGTCTTGATTGACATTTGATTTTACTTAGAAAATCCAAATAGTAATTTATAACCCGAGAAATTGCCTGCCAAAGTACTTACTTTGTTTATTGAGAGAACCAGACCGAGTTTATGTTATAGTCAATGAATTTATCTTTATCACCTCATTCCCTTTGCTTCTCAGATTATTTCACACCTAAAGTTTTCTACGTAAATGTCTTACACTTACACTTGAAAATGGTGCTTTCTATCACGTATGAGTTTAAAGCAGCTGGAAAATACCTGAACTGGGGAGATAGCATCTGAGTCTTCATAATGCCCTTTTTATATTAGTCTGACGCAGACTTCTTCAGTGCTGCGAGGAGTTGTGTGATTTTGCCACTAATCTAATAGTGTATGACAGTTTATTTGCTACATGAGATCAACAGACTATCAATGTATGCAAACAGCAGAGGCCAGTCTCCTAGAAAGAGAAAAGGTAATCAGCTATAATGGCTTCCAGCTGGGAAAGAAACACCAAACAGCCAGCTCATCCTTCACACTGTCATCACCAGTACCTATTTTGGAGCCTCAGGAACTGTTGCCTTGGACCTGGCAAAATAAAACCACTCGACCAAGATTAAAGAGATGCCAGCAGGAATATCCAGGAATATTAATACTTTCTTAGTGGGGAATAAACAAACTTTCCAGAAAAATCCTTAAAGTACATTGAACCGCACGTTGCCAAGACAAGATAAACTCAAAATCCTAAATAGGTCAATATTGTTTATATAGCTTTTACTAGAATGGTGACTTCAATGTTATTATTCTTTGAGCCTCTTAATCATATTGGTTACCTTGGAGTTGACAACATGGAATCCATTTTATGTGGGCTCCATGTCTGGAAGCAATTACTTAGCATTTTTATAGAGTGGCTGCATTAAATTTTATTACTGAAAACCTGAGGACTCTGTGTTACCTTTTACCATTTCTTTAAAGTTACCCTTGAGGCTGGTAGTTAGCAATATATGCATTCTTTCAGGTTAATTAATGAGTTCTTGAAATAAGGGAACGTTCTGGAAACTTTCCTCATTCCAGTTCAGAGTTCCTCATGACTTGAAAATTAAAATGTTGTTAATAGAAATATTTGTGGTAGTTGCTATGCAAACAGTTTTGTGCTTTTCCTTAGCGTGGATGTTACTATGCTTGTGACCACTCTTTTAACCACTGTTCTGTTGTTAAAAGTAAATCTAGTTGGAAGCTTCCTCTGATCAATGCTATCCTTCTGGACTCTTCTTTCTCCAATGATACATTTTTAAAAACTTTTGCATGCTTATAAGGCAACTTCCACTTTCATGTCTAAGGGAAATATAACACTTTTTAAATTCAGGGTACTTAGTCTGGTCATTCATCTACTCCTTGCCCAGGTGTGACATTGGGGGATACAGAGCTAACACTCCCTTTGCACACCAGTGATTTCCAAAGGAAACCTTTAATCATTTTGTTGATTGAAAATATCTGTTTGGTGTTGATTACAGTCAGACTAGATTTATAATGTAGACGTGTGAAATTAATTCAATCTGCCTACAATCATTTGTCATCATACTCTTTGTTGGATTTGAATGCCGACCCGAAAGATGTAAAGGTCAGTTTTTAAGCCAACGGTAGCATACAACTCCCAGTAGTCTTGTCTCTTGATCCAATTGGGGCTGAAGATAGAAGTAGAATTGAAGAGCGGAAGAAGGAATATAATATGATAGAAACTAACCAGTACTAAAATGTCTGGGATAAAACTTATGGTAAATATGCAACAGAGCTTTAAAGTGTCACCCCTTAAATCCAAGCACAATGTTAACTTTTCTAATTGTTATTACTCAGTGCTTCCCAAAACTTTTACCCAGTGAATCCATTTTGGGGCTTGAACATTGAACATTATCTTGATCCTTCAGTTTACAGTGGAGAGGTGCTGAGGAGACTAATGGAAGCACAAGGGGATGGTTGGCCAAAGCTAATTCCCAGTTTGTAATTGGGGTCTCAACCCCACTTTGTCGAGTCCTGCTGTAACAAACTCTCGTCCTGAAAATAGGAGGCACTGCAAAAAAGGGTGATCAGAGACGTTTTAAAAAGCTGAAGGAAGATCAAAAGTGTACTTATGTAGTACAGCTGCTTGTTGGAAAGATTCTGAGATAAAAGTTTAATGAGAGGAAAATATTAACTTATGTTTTGATTGAAAAGATGAGAGGCTATTTATATTCAACAATCAATGAAGACCATCCCCGAAACACAACTTTTATTTTTAGATACTCTTTCTTTGTACTCTCTGCGAATGTTTCCAGAATAAAACCACTCTAAGCATTAATTTGCAGCTACAGCTTGTGGAAGAGCTACATGTGAAACATGAAGTAGCCAATCTTGTAATGGCTGATGGGATTTTTCTGATAGGAAGCTTCCATTGATCAGTAGTTTGCAGAAAGTCCAAAATCAGATAGATATAAATGCTCAATATAAAATCATACAACATGGAAAGAGAGCATTCAGCCCATCATTTGAAAGTGTTATTCTTACCGCAAAGTCCTGCAATTTGTTTTTTTTTCAAGCATTTGTCCAATTCACTTTGTGAAAGTTTACATTGAATTTCGGTCAATTGTTTCTTTTGGATCTTCTTTATGGTTGTGAATGAGTTTTCAGATCTTAGGCTGGGGTTTATTTCCAGAATAACAGCTGTTCCCCTTCAATCCTCCTTCGTGAACAGCCAGCGAATGTGCAAACTCTCAAGAAAGAGCGAAAAAAAGAAACAATGGAGGAAATCTCCTAAAGTTTCTTTGTTCTGGTGAAGCATGTCTGCAATATCTGGATACTTTCCACTCTGGATTAATACAGCTTTTGATTTTCTGACACTTTGATGAAAAAATAACCTAAAGGAATCTGAAATAAATGAGAGATTATTTAACAAATAAGTGGTTAATCATATGATCTAGTTATAATACATGCAATGATGCCCAATGGGATTCAGTATGTATCCCACTCACAAGGTGCAATTTGATGACTTACAATTTAATAAAGCAATTCAAAATCTTCAAACATTTGCAATTAGAATTACACCCTGGCATGTGTCAATATGTGGAACACACTGGCAGTGCTAGATAGATAAAGCAGCCCTATGTTTATATACTCTCTTTCCTATTACCAGTGTGTCATAACTTGATTCAGAACCAGAGAAGAGATACTTTTTGAAGTGTATTCATTGAAGTCAACTCTCTACTTCTGTAATCCCCTCAAACCCTGATTTACTACTGCGATGTGGGCTTTTGCCTTCTGTAGGGTATTTGTACCTGATGAGGAAACACTTTTGTTGGCTCCTGTAACATAAGGACTAGATGTGAGTAATGTAGAATTGAAAGGTTCAACAGATGTTTATTACAGATCCTGAAATATACAGATAAATACTAAGCTATTAGGTCACAGACTGCAGCACGCTTCAACTATCCATCACGTGGGCCCATTTAAAATGGAGTCTGAGAACTTTATACCATTAGATCATGTGCTATGATATAGTAATGATAGCATCAGCATGTCTCTTAAACCTACACTGCATACTGGATCTGAGATGTAATGCAACAATCTCCACAACCCTCTAAGATATCTGTGCTTCTCTAATTCTGGCCTCCTGAACATCCCTGATTTTATTTATACCACTGTTGGAGGCTGTGCCTTCAGCAGCCAAAACCCTAAGCTCTGGAATGCCTATAATTCAACGTATGCAAAGCAGGATCCCCCAAATGCTAACAGAGATAAATAACCAGCTAAGTAAAAGGCCAAACCGCAAATGCTAGAAAACTGAAAAATAGAAATTTATGGAAATATACACCAAATCAATCAACATCTATAAAAAGAAAAGTCAGGCAAGAGTGGAATGCTTCCAACATTTTTTGTTTTCTTTCTTTTAAATGAGCTGATAATCTGTTTCAGTGTTTTTTGTTGAATGAAGAATGTTGGCGGGACACCAGGAGACTTTTCTGCTCTCTTTCAAAATGCTGCAATGGGAACTTATATGTCCACCTGATCAGGCAAGTGGCTGCTCTGTTAGGTATCTCATTTAAAAAGTATCTCATATAAAAGACAGCATCTTTGGCAACGCTGTGCTCTCTCTGTAATGTATGAGAGTTTGCCTGGAATACATGCTGAAATCCTGGAAGGTGACATATATCCACAAAATTTCTGATTTAGTATGTGATCAATAAATTAACTGAAGAAGATAGTTCATTATTGAACAGTTAGATTGAGGGTTAAGAACATAGTAATTAAATTCTTGACTTTTTTCAAGAGGACCGTTCCTTAACGTAAAGGAGAAACATTGAGTATGGAGTGGAGGAAGCCCAAGACAGGGGTGGCACAGTACCTCAGTGGTTAGGACTGCTGCCTCACACCACCAGGGACCCGAGTTTGATTCCACCCTCAGGTTCACGTGGAGTTTGTACATTTTCACCTTGTCTGTGTGGGTCCCCTCTGTGTGCTCGGGTTTCCTCCCATAGTCCAAAGATGCGCAGTTTAGGTGGATTGACTGTGATGAATTACCCATAGTGTCAAGGGATGTGCAGTCAAGGTGGACTATCCATGGGAAATGCAGTGCTGTGGGGTAAATGGGTCCAGGTTTGATGTTCTTCAGAGTGTTGGTGTGGACCTGGTGGGCCGAATGGCCTGCTCCCACACAGTAGGGTTTCTATGATACCCATATTTGGATCCTAGCTTGAACTATCTTCCTTTGTTCCTCATAATCTTATAGTTGAAACTCAAAACTTGTCATTTCGATTTGAAAGTAGCTCAAGTACTTGTGCCTTTTCAACATCTTCCTCCTTTTATTTAGCACACTTTGTATTAAGAAAACTTAAGCAACAAGGCAGGCAACAGCAATGAATTAAAGATAGGACGTCCACATTAAAAGTGTTTTGGCAGCTTTTTGGTGAGAAAAGCACTGTTTGTCATTCCAATCATAATTCCTGCATAAGTGGCATATTTCAACTTCATTGCACCATTTACTTGTGAACACATTTAAAAACAATTAGTCACACCATAGCTTTAATAAAGATGATGCCCTTTAAGCTATTTGTTGGAAGTTGAGATGCTGATCCAGTTTTGCTGGATACAATGTTAAACTATATCACCGTTACTCATTAATGTGAAACAATCTGTAATGTAGCATACAATTTATTATAGGATTGTTAATATAGGATGGTAGAGGATTAATAGTGAGAGTTGTTAATCTTATTGACTAATTTGCTTTATCGACATAGACAGAATCTTGAAAACCCAGTTCATGAAGAGCATATCTTATTCTTCCCTGGAGCGTGAGCAGCGCAGGCATGGTCTAGATTTGTTGCCTATGCCTAATTGTCTGAGAGAAGATGGTATTGAGCTGCCTTTGCAAACTGTTGCAATCTCTCCAGCATAGGTGACCTAGAACGCTGTTAGAAAGGTAAGTTATCCTTATATTGTTCATAGATCTTTGCCATTAGCCCACTGATTGTTTATGTTAAACTGGTTGCTGAGGTACATGGGTCTAAAATCTCAGTTGCCTGCTTTTGCTGACAGTTGGCGGAGATTTTTACTTTTCAGTTCTAACATTGATCCAATATTGTTTTCTTTGTCCTAAAGAATACAAAGAGACATTGTTTAGTTTACCGTGAAGCCTGTTCTGAGGAAAAAACTAATTGCAGCCTGTGCATGCACAGAATTGCCAGCAGATGTCCTCAGTGTACCATGATACCATCAATGTCACTTAAACAATGCTGTACCATTTTAAGCACCTACTTCCAAGTTTAAAATCAGTTTCATCCAGGCTTTGATTTTTAGTTGAGCCATTATTTTAATGTTCACTGTGACATTACATCTTAGACGACTTGTGGTACGGAGTGTGGTATGTACCAACTATTTTGAATGGTTTAGATGACCTTTGTATGGTCTATCTCTTGTCCTTGAAATATATTACTGACAAAACAACATAAGAAAATTGAAGACATGTAAATATAATTTGGTCTATCAAAATTCACCCTGACTGTCCTATTACATTAGTCAAATGTATTTTGAACAGTGTCAGTATCCCCTCTAACAGATAATTCTGACGTTTAACACATTTTAAGGATGTTCTTATTAATCTCGATTTTAAGTTTTGTTTTCATTAATTTAAATGTGTCTTTTTGTATCACGTTGGTCACACTTCTTGCAGATTGCCTAGCACCTGAAACGTGCGGGTGAGCCAACCCAATGTGCTATATTCAGATTTCTCTTTTAGTACTGCCTCCAAACTCCTCCACAGGACCAGAAAAGTTCAGCCTGGGGTTTCCCTCACTAATTTAATCTATATTCTGTAATTGGAGAGTTGACTTTTCTTCATTGACTTTTAAATGGAAGATCAATTTCTAGAATGATTGGACCCTAGAAGCCATACATTGCATTTTAACCTCTATGCAAAATACAATGGAACAACAAACTCCTCTATGAAGGATTATTTTCTTCCATTGGCTCAGGGTAAATTTTGCTTTTCCCCAAAACAAACACATTACCTCAACGGCCCCACCATGACTTGGAGAAAAACCTTTATAAACAGCAGCAAAAGAAAAGTGTCAAAGTAAGTCAAACATCATATGCACCCACATCAGCTCCACGAAATTTCATTCTGTTACTGTTGGCTCTTGGAAGAAGTTGTGGTCTGGCTAAGGATAGAAAGAGACTGCATCATCTGGACTGTTGGTAAGACTACCTTTTTATTTAACATTCTATGAACTTATTTACACCATTGAGCTTAGCACAGCACAGAATCATTTCTCTCTACTGTCATGTGATTTGTTACATCAAGCATTGCTTTATTTCACTAAATGTTGCTGGAAGGAACGCAAGAAACACAGGATATTGCCTCCATGACTATCTATCTGCTTGGTCATAGAATGTAGGAAATATTAGTTCAGCTGGCTAGATGGCTGGTTTGTAATGCGAAGTAGTGCCAATAGCATAGGTTTAATTTCCACACTAGCTGAGGTTACCATGGGAGAGTCTTCTTCTCACCTTTCCTTTTGTCTCTCTCTCTCTCTCTATCCTTCTACATTCCAGGTCTTAGTGCACACAAAGCCTTATGGTCATTGAGGTGACTGAAGTAAAGTGAGTACACCAGTCTCCCAATTCCTCAGCTAAAACATTCTGATTCTTTTTTGTTGTGTGGAACTCCATCTTTAACAAATGGACTCATTTACATTTGCTACTAACTGTGAGAGGTTATATTCCTCCAATGTTTCTGCCTAATGTAACACCTTCCAAATCCAACTTTAGAGAGTACTCTTTATGTTTTCTCCTTTCCCCCCCTCCCACTCCTCCCTCATCAGTTGTCTCAGACATGAAAGCCTCCTTTAAGCAGAGGAAAGTAATGTCATTAATCAGTGTGAGCGTTATCACCAATATGCAGGATCATCCTTTAATCTAACTGAAGTTCAGAACAAAGATCACTTCAAGCGAGAACAGATTTGGTATTGAAAATTTCTTGGTGTGGCTGTACATGTTGTGTTATGTGCCTTGGCTTCATTAAATAATATCTTTATATTGTAAAATTTTCATCTAGATTTTTGTAGAATCATGGAGACTGTATGGCCCTTTGAAATTGGCAAGTGAGACTTGGATTGAGAAGTCCTACCCCTATTTCCAAATATAACTTTAATTTTTTACCAGTAGGGGAACGTTGGCAAGGCATCGCTCACGCATGTAGGAAAGCCAAACTCAACAGGTCAGTTCAAGTTGTTGTAAACAGAGTCTAGTTTTGGCCTTAATGGACAGTCTGTAAATTGTGAATTATTATGAGAGCAATAAACACTGTTGGAATGTGAATAAGATCTAGAGAACTGTGAAGCTGTCAAGTTATTGAAGTCCTTAGCCATTCAAAAATTAAACTTGAGCCTACATATATCAATGAGAAGTGAATGGAAACTCAAGCTACAAAGTTATTTAAATGTCCAGCCCTTTAAAAATTAGAACAGAATAGGCAACCTATGTCAGTGAGTCTTGAAAATAGTCTGCCCTAACAGTTTTATTAGCTGTTGGTAGACATTACCCCAAGAGCTATGACTATGGGCAGAACATTAGGGGGGCAGATGTGGGCAGCTCATCACCCCCATTCCCCCTCCCTCCATACTCCTAGTAATGAAAGTTAGCTGGAAGCTGACTTGTCCATTGGAAGTTCATCCCGCAATCATAATGCTGACATAAATTGACAAATTACAAGACTTGTTCCCCTTATGTCTTGCCCTTGGGAGCTGTTGGCCAATTTGACTTGCTGACAGCTCCAACAGTAGTGCCACAGGCTTAATAGTGGGCACTGCCAGTACTGCAGGCAAGCCCTCAAGTCGCCCCCATGCAACATGGTCAATGGTATGTCCAGGGGATTGGTTAAGGGATGGCTTTTAAAACTTAGACTGGGGACAAGGGAGTCAGAGGTGAGCTTGTCAGTGCAGCTGGATGTGCAGGAAGGCGGATACTATTTTCAAGGGGTGCCTCTGATGTGCGAAGGGCTGCCCTAAATACAGCAACACCTCCCTTTCGCCCCACCATTCCCAGTAAAAAACTGGGAATACCATTCCCAATCAGTGCCCATGCCAACAGTATTGTGATTTGGGAAATGTGTTCTCAGTGTCAATTGAGCATCTAACAAGATTAATTGACACTTAATTTTTTATTAATGTATGGAGCTGATTTTGGCATCTACATGCTCTGTGTTGTGGGAATGAGATCAAAGGTGGGAGGGATGGAAAGCTAGTGAGTTATTCATTTCCCTGCGTTAAATCGAACCCACAACAGAAAGCACACCTAACAAGCCGGGGGCAAGTAATATCCAGCAGCATGTCATTATTATTGCTTGGCTGCTTTCTGCAATCTCTCACAGTCTTGGTTGGGGAACTTAAGTTCAAAGTTTAATTGACAATGATTAGCTGTCTTTGACATGCGGTATGATAAATACAAGTCTATTTGCTTTTATAGAGGGATTAAGCACTTCAGAGGTTTTAAATAATTTTAAATGGCTTTCATGAATGAGTTTTTTTTATTGCAGTGAAAGCTGCAATAGATAACTAGACAATTACTTTATTTCATTTCAGAAATGACTCCTGATGTCTGGCCATAATGGGTACTGGGTGAGGTGGCATGGAGGATATAAAACACAATTGGTGATTGGCATAAGTTGACCTTTTGTTGGCATGTGAGGTATGAGGAATCATGGGAATGTTGGAGACATGGGTTGGCTTGAAACGACATCAGGGCTACAATCAGTCATAGAATCATAGAGTCCTCACAGTATGGAAGCAAGCCATTTGGCCCATCGAATCCATATAGACCATCTGAACAGCATCCTACCCAGACCCAACCCCTTACCTATCCCTGCATTTTCCCATGGCTAATCCATCTAACCAGCACATCCCTGGAAACTATGGACAATTGAGCACGGCCAGTCCATCTAACCTGCACATCTTTGGACTGTGGGAGTACACCAGAGCACCCAGAAGAAACCCACGCAAACACCAGGAGAACGTGCAAATTCCCCACAAACAGCTGCCCGAGTTTGGAATCGAACCCGGGTCCCTGGCGAATTGTGGCAGCAGTGCTAACCACTGAGTCACCATGCCACCTGTGATGGCGACGTATGGGGACATGAGTTAGAATGAGGCCTATAAGGGGTAATAGGGGTACATGGGGATAAGAAGTGCAGTCTGGTTGACCTAATATTCACCAAAACAACTGGGACAAAGTGCCAGTGAATTGAAGCAGGCCTTTAAAACAGGCCTCCTCAGGACTTGGTAGCCCCTATTGCCACTTTCCGATCTACATCCAGGGCTGGCAGGCCTGTGTCCATCCCACCCTCACCTCAACCAGTGATTGAAGATCCTGCAACTTGGGTGAGTTTCCATCCAGGACATGCAGCAAGTAGGGAGGTTTCTTGGCTCCCACAACCTGACGTAGGAGCCTTTATTGTCCATTGAGAAAACTTGCTGACAGAAACTGCCAATAACAGAAAAAAAAGAATGAGATACACAGAAAATGTTGAGAAAAGTCTTTGGGATTCTTGCTTCCGAGAGATTATTCTCCAGTGAATCCAGTGTTCATGGATTAAATCATGAATTGTGGACTTTTGGGTTAATGAATTTACTGTAGCACAGAGCTAACATAGGCTACTATATTACAACCAAACAAAAACATAGCATACGTCACCAATCAGAAATTCCACATGTATAAACAGCACCTGGCAGGATGACTTCATTGTTGTAACAATGGGATAGGTAAGAATTATATACCACACCTTGAAAGAATACACACATGCTTCCATTGAAATAAACCTTATTAAATTGTGGTTCCTAAGGGCTCTTACAATAAGATCATTGATTCATCATCCCCCTTCACCAGTTTACGACTCACTACACAAGGTATATGTGCAGATAAACACATAACAGTAATCCTAAACCTACAAGGCAGATGTTGTCATACTCTTAATACCACACGTCGACTTAAGTCAGACAATGTAATCTTTTCATCTAGTATATAATCGCTATTTAGGTTGGATCTGCTGCATTCACCTGGAAAAATGCTTTTTGTGCATCAATAAACAATTTAGCCTCTGCCATTTATCTGATATGCGGGAACAATTAGCTGCATTGTAATCCTGGCAGACCTGATATGTATCATGCGATTTCTCTCTAAGTGGCCAGCAAGGTGTCTGTAACAGACCTGCTGCAGTGCAACAAATTTTTCTCTAAAGTTGATTACTTGAGCCCCAAACATCAATTGCAAGATGGAATGGATTATATATCGTTGTATTATGATGGAGGCTTGGGTTTGATGACAGGATGAATGGCATTTTTTTAATCTCTAGAGGGATGTGGGATTTAATGCATATTCCTGGTTGGCCTTGAGAAGGTGGTGGGAAACTGGTTTCTCGATCTGCTGAGGTCTATGTGCTGTAGGTATGGCCTTAGGGAGAGAATTCCAGGATTTTGACCTGGTGACACGGAAGGAATAGCGATATATTTCCAAGCCAGGACGGTGAGTGGCTTGGAGGGGAACATGCCGGTGATGGTTTCCCATGTATCTGCTGCCCTTGTCTTTCTAGATGGAAGTGGTTGTGGGTTTGGAAGGTGCTGTCTGAGGATCTTTCGTGAATTTCTGCATTGCAACTTGTAGATAGTACACATTGCTTTGACTGAGCATCAGTAGTGGAGGAATGGAAGCTTGTGGATATGGTACCAAGCAAGTGGGTTTCTTTGTCTCGGATGGTTTCAGGCTTCCTGAGTGTTGTTGGATTTGCACTCAACCAGGCAAGTAGGGAATATTTCATCACACCCCTGACTTGTGTCTTGTAGATGGTGGATAAGCTGTGGGAAGTCAGCGGATGAATTACTCACTGCAATATTCCTAGCTTCTGGCTTGTTCTTGTAGCCACTGTGTTTTTATGGTGAGTCCAATTGCGTTTTTGATCAATGGTAACCTCAAGATGTTGATAGTGGAGGATTCAGCGATGGTAAAGCCATTGATTGTCATGAAGAGGTGGTTAGATTGTCTCTTATTGGGGATGGTTATTGCTTGGCATTTGCGTGGTGTGAATGTCACTTGCCACTTGTCAGCCCAAGCCTGGATATTGTCTACATCTTGTTGCATTGGAATATGGACTGTTTCTGTATCTGAGGAGGCACAAATGGTCATACAGACATTGAGTCATAGAGTTGTACAACACAGAAACAGGCCTTTCAGTCCATGGTGATCAGATATCCTAAATTAATCTAGTCCCATTTGCCAGCATTTGGCCCATTTCCCTCTAATTCTTTCCTATTCATATACCCATCCAGATGCCTTTTAAATGTTGTAATTGTACCAACCTCCACCACTTCCTCAGGCAGCTCATTTCATACTTGCACCATCTCCTGTGTGAAAAAAATTGCCCCTTAGGTCTCTTTTAAATTTTTCCCCTCTCACCTTAAACCTATGCCCTTTAGTTTTATAACACTCTTTAAGGTCATTCCACAGACTCTGACGCTCCAGGGAAGATAGCCCCAGCCTATTCAGCCTCTCCCTGTAGCACAAACCCTCCAACCCTGGCAACATTCTTGTAAATCATTTCTGAACCCTTTTGAGTTTCACAACAACCTTCCTGTTGCAGGGAGACCAGAATTGGACACAGTATCCGAGTGATACCCTATTGGACACAGGCTTTCTGTCACAAAAACATCCTTCAACATCATCCTCTACTTCCTGCTACTCAGCCAATTCTGGATCCAATTAGTCAATTTTCCATGGGCTCTTACCTTCACTATCAATCTCCCATGCAAGTCCTTACCAAAACATGATCTGCAGACAATCCTTTGAATTCATTCCACTTGCTATTAAACTTAATATACGTTGGATAGGAGATCTTATTTTGAAGATACAATTTCTTGTTTCCTTTTCCTAGCTGAATTTGTTAAAAAAAAACTGTGACACTTCATGGACTACAATGTTTTTTTGAAACTGTCATATTGGTCAACTATTAATTACGCAATGTAGTGTTTTATAATTGAAGTGAAAACAAACAATTAAACCTCTAAGCGACCACAAAAGACCCCAGGTCCTATTAATTCACACCATTCAAAAACTTTTCTGAGATGACACTTTGTTGTTGTGAAGCAATAACTGCCATAGACATAAACTAATAGGATAGAATGTTATAGTGGTCTGAGCAATGTGGACTATGGTGAGATTTGTGGCTAAATTGGATGAGAAGCTGAGTGAAGCCGATTGCAACATCAGGATCATCTCAATCCAGTCTTTATACTTTTCACAAGCAGTGTGGCTAGTTCCTCACTCGGCAGCAGTGAGTTCCCAATTAAGGGAGATTATTGCTTGGTCAATACCTTATTGATGGGGTGTTCCACAGGGATTGGTACTATATCCACTTCTGTTTGCCATTTACATAAATGACTTGGATAAGAAGATAGGAGGCATGATTAATAAGTTTGCAGATGACTCCAAAATTGGTGGTATAGTGGATAGTGAAGAAGGTTATCTAAGATTACAAAGAGATCTTGATCTACTGCATCAATGGGCTGAAGAATGGCAAATGGAGTTTAATTTGGATACATGTAAGGTAATGCATTTTGGTAATAAAAACAATGGCAGAACTTATACAATTAATGGTAAGGCCCAGGGTGGTGTGGTAGAACAGAGAGATCTAGGGGTTCAGGTACATAATTCTTTGAAATCACAGGTAGACAGGGTTGTTAAGTAGACATTTAGCTTCATTGCTTAGACCTTTGAGTATAGGAGTTGAGAAATCATGTTGAGTTTGTACAGAATGTTGGTGAGGCCTTTTCTGGAGTATTGTGTGTGGTTCTGGTCACCCAGTTATATGAAGGATATTATTAAACTGGAGAGGGTTCAGAAAAGATTTGCCAGATGTTGTCAGGTATGGAGGGTTTGAGATATAAAAATAGACTGGAAAGGCTGGGGGCATGGGAGGATGAGGGATGACCTTATTGAGGTTTATAAAATCATGAGGAACATAGATGAAGTGAATGATAAGGATCTTTTCCCTGAAGTAGGAGAGTTCAAAACTAGGGGACATATTTTTAAGGTGAGAGGAGAAAGATTTAATAAAGACATGAGGAGCAACATTTTTTACATAGAGATTGGTTTGTGTGTGGAATGAACTGCCAGAGGAAGTGGTGAATGCAGGTACTGTTACAACGTTTAAAAGACATTTAGATAAGTACATGAATAGGAAAGGTTTGGAAGGATATGGGCCAAGTACGCAAGTGGGACTAGTTTAATTTGGAAACATGGTCGACGTGGACTAGTTGGACTGAAAGGTATGTTTCCATGCTGTATGATTCTATGATGGCCTAACTTGCCTCATTAATATTCAGTTTTCTATTTTACCAAACTTGCCCAACAATCTAAACATTGAAAAAACTCATCATAGAAACCAATCCGGATACGTGGCAAATTCAGCTTGTTTCTTGCTCCAACACCATTGAATGTAATGTTAGATTTTTACCATTACATCAAATTCAGTGAATCTCCCTTCAAAAGAATTAAGGGCCTGATATCCTCCCTCCCTGGTGATCACAAAATTGCAGAATGTTTACAGTATGGAAGAAAGCTGTTGGTCCATTGTGTCTGAACTGGCTCTCCGACAAGCACTATGAGTTGGTGCCTTACCCCTTACCATTGCATATTGTAAATGTAGATGGTGAGAGACATGGTGAGAATGGAAATAATGGGGCAAGTTGGTCCTGGAAAGGAGCACACTCCCTTCTCAACACCTTATAAATTAAGTTCTGAGTGACCTTTTTGATTTGCCATCAACTGAGTCCTTAATTTGTCAATTAATGGCTAGTTAAGTGCCTCAACTCACCATGTCCTTGATCACTGCCTCACAGGCAGTTGAGAAAGATGGCTAGTTTCCTGTCACGGTTGGAGGAGAGAGACCTTCAATTGCTCCAATCTGTGGGTAATTGGAGATGGAGGGGAAAATGGGTGACTTATGAAAGTCACTCATCTTTTCTTGCTTCTGACACCCCCTCACTCCCCTCTCCCCATGACCTTCACCCCACAGAAAGTAAATAATAACAAACCCTTCTTATCACTGGATCCCCTTAGGAGTGGGCCTCAATTGGTCATCAGATGCCATTGGCTTTTGGCTGGTGGTTCCTGATGATCTTGCTAGTGTTGAGTCACATGACTTGCAGAGAAAGTCCCCTATGTTCTTCCTGTCAGCTCTTAATGAGTTGTTGATGGGTGACTTGGTGATTTATTCCAAGGGTGGGTCAGATTGTAGGTCCCACATTACATGCTCATCCACACACTTTTTAAAGGGGAGGAAAAATTCCATCCTGTATGTTCAAAAGCAAGACATTGAGAAATTACTATAGTTCCGACAGTTGTTATTTTTGAGTGGTGTATGCTTTAAGTTTCCTGTAATAGAGAAATGTATCAATGTTTCTAATGCTTATATTGGAAATTGTAAAAATATACAATTTTACTGAACTTGCCTTGCCAATAAACAGGAGTTGCCTTTCAAATAATCCCAAAGAATAGTTTATTTCATCTGAAATAGTTCTTAGAACCCATTGCACTTGTGGTTTATGTTGTACTTGTTAATGTTATATTTCATTGAAATGTTTAATAATATTAAATACGCAAATTAATTTCAATAATAAAAGCAGAAAGTGCAGGAAATACTTAGCAGGCATCTCTGGAGAAAGCAATAGAGTTAGCATTTCTTCTTGGTGACCTTTCATCAGAGTCCTTGCTTTTGTACTAGTTATTAATCTCTGCATTTAAGATATGACACTTTGAAGCATGTGATATTAATTCATTAGGCAGCTACAGTAAGGGAAGTTTGAAACAAGTCCACAGAGGCCAGTATCCTGTCACCAAGTCACCCTTTATTTACATGTGTAGCGTCCTTGACACTGATCCAGCTCCCTCAGAGCCAGCTCTCAGAGTGAAAAGGATGTCTGAAACTCCTGTTCTTACCTGTCAGCCAGTGTTCCCTGATTGGAACAGATTAACAGCCCCAGTCAGGGAACTGATATTCTATGAGGTCTACCTGGCTAGCCTCATTCCAATCACTACAACATAATGATTAATCTTTGTATCACACAATTTTGAAAGTGCCTATGATTAAAACTAAGCTTATATTATTTTAATTGTACACAAATTGATATAATAGGATAATTAGCAGAAATCTCTTCCTAATTCAATGGCCAAATTGTTCACTGAGGTTCTGAAATTATACTGTGAGATGCTAAATAATTTTGCAATGAGAAACATTTACCTGAAGTTCTTGTCTTTCTCATTTCAGTGAAGATGATAACCCACTTAAAGTAATATAGAGGTGAGAAAGGAATTTCAGGTAACATTGTTATACTGAGGAATCCATTGAATGATTTGAAAACTTGTGTTTTACTTTATCCTGACATGGTACTCATTTAATTCTGGAGATAAAAGCCAGTTGATTTTGGCTGTTGGCCATGATTATACTGCTCACTGTATTTGTACTGACTAATATAAATATACTTTGGGTGAACAGAATGTGAGCTGATGTACCCAATGAGCACGAAAGATCATTATCAATCATTTAGAACATCACTGCGTGCTTAAATTACATAGTTTTTTTGCAATGCATGTTACAAAAATTGTAAATCAATATTTCATAAAATGTTAATTAAATTGTTTAATTAAAAACTATAATTTTGCCAACTTAATCGAGAGCAAGCAAAGAGACACAAACCTTTCTCTCAGGTACATGTTCAATTTAACATCCTGTTACATTATTTACTTTAAGGTTGCAGTGTTATTCGGGAATCATTTTGTGCAGCATAATTGTCTACCCAGAAACGTCCTGTGATACTGGATAGGCAATATCCTTTGAAGGAGGATGAAAATCTAACAGCAAGTTATTGAAACCTAACAACAAAAACAGTTTGCACCTACAGCCTGGGAAAATTTGCCCCTTGCAAATGTTTCCCAAGCCTTGCTGAAGCATATGAAATCTGGTTGTGTGTAGTTGATGGGCTGGAGACAGGGAGAATATAACTCAACTGTTTGACTTTAAAGTCTGCAAATGTTTCTCTTTTGCAAGACTGGTACCAGATTTAATTTCAGCTGCCAAGTTATCTTAACAATGGTAAACATATGCACTGGCTGAACTATCCTGTTAAAAACAGTTTTTAAGGAGCTTTAAGGACATTTGCTATTTAACCAATAACGATCCTAGCATTTATGTAATTATTCTGGTTTTCCTTTTCCAAAATGAGGTGGACATGTCCAATTGTAGTGACATTAGAAAACTGGAATGCTTTTAGTTATGGGATAGGTTGCTTTCTGACATTGATTTGAATGGTGGCTTGAGTCCCACATGACACATTTGGTGGGAATATGTGATCCTATTCATAGTGGAATTAATTAATGTATTCCTTGTTGTCCCAGTAGAGATAAAATATGGACTATTGATTTTCCAATTTCATCATCTGGTTTTAATACCTGAGAATTTCATGGAGGGTGGCACGGTAGCTCAATGTTTAACACTGCTACCTTACAGCACTAGGGCCCAGCGTTCAATTCCAGCCAACTGGGGTACTGTGTGAGTTTGCACATTCTCCCTGAGTCTTTGTGGGTTTCCTCTGGGTGCTCTGGTTTCCTCACACACTCCAAAGATGTGCAGGTTAGGTGGATTGGCCACACTAAATTACACATAGTGTCCAGGGATGTGCAGATTAGATGGACTATCCATGTGAAATGCAGGATTGTGCAGATAGAGTGGGGGAGATGGATCTGGGTGGGTTGCTTTTTGGAGGGTCACTGTGGACTTGATGGAGTGAATGGCCAGCTTCCATAT
Source organism: Rhincodon typus (assembly GCF_021869965.1). Classification (NCBI taxonomy): domain Eukaryota; kingdom Metazoa; phylum Chordata; class Chondrichthyes; order Orectolobiformes; family Rhincodontidae; genus Rhincodon; species Rhincodon typus. Next base: position 14,970,697 of record NC_063363.1, read on the forward strand.
GGTAGGGATTTTATGATTCTATGAAATAGTTTTAAAAGTGGACAATGCACTGACTTAAAAATGGTTACAGCTGACTATCTGATCACACAGGTTAAGTCAAGCTTTATGAAACCAATGTGGAATAAATTTAACTGCGTGGAACTGAAATTAATGGTTTGCAAAGGTACTAAATTCAGTCAATCCATTCTGGTGGGAAAAGGTACTAATTGCATATTGTAAAACTTTGTGGAAACTTTCACATATTGGAGATGGTAACTATTCTACAATTAGCAAACATATAAAAAAAATCCACAGACAGAATGCTAAAACGAAGGTGCAATTCAAGGTGCTTCTTGTGGTAGAAGGGAGGAGATGGATTTTTGATGGAAAAACTGGAAGGAGCTTGAGAAAGGTTTTTGTCGACCTCTCAAGAAAGAAAAGGTGTTTCCTTTCCCTTATGTTACAACCAGTCCCTGGGTGATGTTCCATGATTCATTGCAGTTCCAGATGGGAGATCTCAAATTCATTATGTCCCCAGTTGAGCACAGGTGAACTGGCTCTCCTTCTTTATTCATCTGTCCTCTTGGTGGGTAGCAACAAGGTTATTCATAGAAAGGATCCAAACTGATGAATTGGCTCCTTACTGCTACAGTGGAAATAAGTCAGCTACATTTAAATTAAAGAGAGTTATCGCTTTCTGCTAAAAAAAACATTATTTTTGTTGTGTCAAGCGGGGGAGGTTGAAAAGAGGGGAACTGATTCTCTTCTCTATTATGTTAGCCTTGCTAATATAGTTTCTGCAGATTTGACTATTATTGAAGGTCCAAAATTATCAATCTGCTGGTAAGGACTTTATAAAGTCAAAAGCAGAGAAAGAATTAATATATTTCTTTTCCTGCCATTGTATATAATCATGGCTGATCTACCCCAGGCCTCAATTCCTCTTTGTGCTAACTCTTCATATCCCTCAACTCCCCCATATTTCAAAAATCTACTAACCTCTTCTCTAAATACTTACGGTGAGGTGATCGAGCCTCCACAACTGTCTGGAGAAGAGAGTTCCAGACACTCACTACCCTCTGAGTTAAGAAATTACTTTGTAGCTCACTTTTAAAAGTTTCCCCTTATTCTGTAACTAGTCCCCTATTTTGAGATTTCCCTAATAATGGAATCATCCTCTTAACATCTACGCTGTAAAGCCCCTTCAGAATTGTGTATGTTTTGATAAGTTCACCACTTATTCTTTCAAAATCTAATGAATAAAGGCTTTGCCTCTTTAGCAATTCTTGGTAAGTAAATCCCTACATCTCAGGAATTAACCTAATAAATCTTTTATGAACTGCCTCCAAAGCAGGTGTACTGCTTCTTACATACAGCGACAAAAACTGTACTCCAGATACAACGTCACAAATACTCTATACAACTTTTACAAAACTTTCCTATTTTTTACACTCCAATACTCAGCAATAAAGGCCAAAATGCCATTTGCCTTCTTAATTATTTGCTGGATCTACAGCTAACTTCTTGTGTTTCATGTACATGAACACTCAGATCCCGCTATGCAGTTCTTTTTCTAGGGGCTGTCTCCATTTAAATAATAATCTGCCTTTTGATTCTTCTCAATAAAGTGCATTACCTCATAATTTTCTACATTAAGCTTCATCTCCCAAGTTTTTGCCCACTCATTCAATGTACTTATATGCCCTTGAAGTTTCTTTATCTCCTCATCATAACATTAACCCTCAGATACTTTTGCAACATCAGCAAATTTGAATACATTACACTCTGTCCCCTCCTCCAGATAATTAATATAGATTGCAAATAGTTGAGGCCGTAGGAGGATCCTTGAGGCACTCTGCTGGTTGTGTCTTCCCAATCTGTAAAAGACCCATTAATCCCAACTTTGCCTTCTGTGTCTTAACCAATCCTCAATCCATGCTGAGACTTTTCAATTTTAAATAGTCATCGGCTTCAACATTCACTCCCTTCACGATCATAGCACAGTGACAGTAGCATGTATCATCTAAAAGATATATTGTGGCAACTCAACAAGGCTCCACTAATCATGTTTTCAAATCCATGATCTCTACCATCTAGAAGGACGAGGGCAAAAGATATGTGGAACACCACCACCCCAAGTTCACCACCTAGCAATTCACTAGCCTGACATGGAAATACATCACCAGTCCTTCAATATTGATGGGTCAAAATTCTAGAACTCCATTGCTTATAGCTTACAAAGAGGAAGCTCACCACCAGCTTCTGAAGGACAATTAGGGACTGGCAATAAATGCAGATCTAGCCTGTGATGTGTGCATCCGATGAACAGATAAAACTAAATGTTTCGTATACTACAACAACAATTACAGTTTAAAGTACTTAGTTAGTTATAAAGTGTATTGGAATGTCCTGAAGTTGTGAAATATATGCATCAAAACGGGGGGATAACTTGATGATGATTTTGTTGATGAGTGTGGATGCAGATTGTATTGGAAAATGTCCATGGACATCAAATTGGGTACAAGATATTCTGTAATAAGGCGTGTAGACTGAGGCACAGCTTGGAACATTCATTCTGCCAGAAGTTGGCTACATTTCAGTGTGAACCTAATATCCTGTTTCTACTAAGGAGGGATTTATTAGGTGTTGAATGCATGCAGGTTTATTTACAATAATTTCAAAACATATCTAAGAAATGTAAAAACCTTAGAAGAGTTACAGAAAATAAATCAAAAACAAAATAAAGCAGAGTTACTTGATGGCTGTTAGCTTTACATCTATAAACTCAACATTATTTACATATGGACATTGTTGACATTCCTGACTTCAAAGCTTCTTTAACTGTATGTAGATGCCTGGGTAGGTTGGCGTCGGACAAGAGATAGCCAAGATTTGTATGTTGGGAAGGCATTGCAGCTGGTGACCCCCATTAATCTCCATCAAATCATCAACTTTTAGTTCCTCTACCAAGTCATGCAGATGGCCACCTTCAACCTCATAACGATAAAGAAAAAAAAAATCTTTAGAAGATAAACTAGTCAGGTCATATTTGGTAGGGAAGATTCAAAAACTTGAGATTTGTAGGTTAACATATTTTCACTTGTGAAAATCCAAAGTTGTGGATCCATGGACAGGAACCTGAAGTATCAATGATCAATTGCGATTTAGAAATATTCGTATAAAGTCAGTAACAAAAATTATAAGTATTGTTTCTGCTTTTTATTTTCTTCTCAAACACTACAACTGACAGACCAAATCTATGATAAATGGTAGTGACAATGTGGTTTGAAGAGCAGTAATGTAAAAGTAAAGAAACCCACTTACAAAGCATGTTTAATACCATTGGAATAGATTATGTTCTATATGGAATATAATTTTAATGTGATTTGCAACGAGGTTAAAGATTCTTTAGCAGTGTTCCTGACTGTGGGTGCACTTTATAAATGTGTTATTGAGGCTTTAAAAAATTATGTTAAAGTAATTGCAGCGGTCTGCAATCACCCTAACGTTAAAAAACACCTCAGAGGAGTAACACTCTGAGCATATGGGCACAATTGTCCCATTTTATTCACAGTTTTAGGTGGCGATTGTCATGCTACATCTACAGCCAAGAAAGGTCGACTTATTGTGCACCAATCAGCTGGTTTAAAGTTGTTATACAGAGCATAGGCAAGAGTCCCTGTGTACTGCAGTCCTCAAAACTGTGTCCGAGTTTAACAGAAGCTATAGTTGTGTAAGTTTGTCTCCGACAGTATATTTCCCTTGACTCATGAGTGGTTATGTTCCTTCCAGTGACATTTGAAACTGGAAATGAATATTGTTGTATTGAAAATTTATTACAACTACCTATTTTTTACAAACATAATTCCCCTCAGTTACATAGGCATCTGGGCTAAAATACGCTAAGAGGTTACAACAGATGTTTAGGGTTCTAGCAGTGTGTCATGCTTCAAATGATCTGAGGTAAGATGGAGTTTGAGAACGTTAACTTACAACAGATGTAGCTCGGTGGGTAGTACCTTGCCTGATCCAGGAGTTATTTGTTTCAAGTCCCATTCCAGAGAATTGAACTCAAAAATCTAGGCCAACACCCAGTGCGTTATGGAGAGAGAGCTACACTTTTTTTGTATTCACTCATGGGACGTGGGCATTACTGGCTGGGCCAGTATTTATTGTCCTTACCTAGTTGCCCTTCAGAAGGTGGTGGTGAGCTGACTTCTTGAGCCACTGTAGTCTATGTGCTGCAGGTTGACCCACAATGCTCTTAGGGAGGGAATTCAATGATTTTGACTCAGTAACACTGAAGGAATGGTGATATATTTCCAAGTCAGGATGGTGTGTGACATGGGGAACTTATAGGTAGTAGTGTTTCCATGTATTTGCTGCCATTGTCCTTCTAAAAGGAAGTGGTCATGTGTTTGGAAGGAGTTTTGTTTGTCTAAGGATCTTTGGTGAATTTTTGCAGTGCATCATGTAGATAGTACACACTGCTGCTACTGAGCGTTGGTGGCGGAGGGAGTTGTCTTGTGGATGTGGTGCCAATCAAGTGAGTGTTTTGTCATGGATGGTATCAAGCTTTTTGAGAGTTGTTGAAGCTGCACCCATCCAGACAAGTGGGGGGTATTCATTACACTCCTGACTTGTGCCATGCAGATGGTGGACAGGTGTTGGGGAGCCAGAAAGCGAGTTGCTTGCTGCAGCATTCATAGCCACGACCTACTTTTGCAGCCACTGTGTTTATACGGCCAGTCCACTCAATTATAACCCACAGAATGTTGATAATGGGGATTTAGTGACGGCAATGACATTGAATGTCATGGTGTGTCGGCTAGACTGTCTCTTATTGGAGATGGTCATTGCCTGGCATATATGTGGCACAAATGATACTTGCCACATGTCAGTCAAAGCCTGGATATTGTATGGATCTTGTTGATTTGAACATGGACAGCTTCAGTAGCTGAGGTGTCATGAATGTGCAATCATCAGCGAACGTCCTCACTTTTGACCTTATGATGGAAGGAAGATCATTGATCAATCAATTGAAGATGGTTGGGCTGAGGGTTACTCTGATGAACTCATGAAGAGATATTCTGGATCTGAGAGGACTGATATCCAAAACCACACCATCTTCCTACGTGCCATGTATAACTCCAACCAAGAGTTTGCCCCCGATGCACATTGATTTCAGTTTTGCACGGGCTCCTTGATACCACATGGTGGTCTTGATTACAAGGGTTGTCACTCTGACCTCACCTCTGGAATTTAGCTCCGTTGCCCATTTTGGACCAAGGCTGTAATGAGGTCAAGATCCGAGTGGCCCTGGCAGAACCCACACTGGGTGTCACTGAGCAGATTATTGCATGTTTGATAGCACTGTTGATGATACCTTCCTTTCATGATACTTTGCTGATGATTGAGAGTAGACTGACAGGGCGGTAATTGGCCAGGTTGGATTTGTCCTGCTTTTTGTGTACATACCCAGGTAATTTTCCACATTGTCACGTAGATGCCATGTGCACGATACCTTTCAAATAAAATGTTAAGCTGATCTCACCTGCTTTTTCAGGCAAATATCCCTTAGCATTACTTTGAAGAATAGCAGTGGAGTTAACTCCAAAGTCCTGGCTAATATTCAGTGCTTCAATCAACAGTAGAAAAAGAACAGATTATCCTGTCATTATCATATTTCTACATGATGTGCTTGATGTGCACAAACTCATTGCCACATTTCCTACATTACAACCATGACTCCACTTCAATTTGAGTATGAAATGTTTTGGGAAGTGCTAAGATTGTGAAAGATGCTACAGAAATGCCAGACTTTCCCTTTATTTTAATAGGGCTGGAATGAGTTAATTTCCATTGAAAATCTGATCCTTTGTGCAAATAGGTTATTTGGAAAAAAGACAAATTCTAAAGATATGCATTTGTTTAGTTCTTCATTTTCTCTCCTTTTCCAAACTATGAAAACAAAAAAGCTGCAAATCATTTTCTGCTAGAGAACTACAACAGTATTTTTGAACAAGGTCAAATATGTTGGATGACAATTCTCTGCTATGTTTATGTTTGCACTCCATTCTTCCTTTGTAAAAAAGTAAACTATAGAGACCGACCCATTGCCAGTTTAATGAGAATCATGGGACTCCTGAAGTATTATTCTGATGTTTGTTCATACAAGGCAAAGGATGAAAACCTGACAAATTTTGAACCAACGACACAATTCTTATATTCAGGAATCTAGGATTCTCCATGTTATTTCAGAGCTCAGCTAAGAGTCAAGGATGTTTAAGTTTGGAGTCACATGTAGGCTAGACTGGTAAGAACAGCATATATCCTCCCTAAATAATATTTGTGAACCAGATTTTTTTATGGCAATGGTTATGCAGTTGCTATTGGATGAGCTTTTCTTTATTTTTGACTTCAACTTTCACCACCTACCAAATGACTTGAACTTATGTGCCAAGAGCAATAGCCTGGGGCACTGGATTACAAATCCAGTGGTGTTCCCAGAACACATTGTCCAAACAGAAAACTTGCCACTGACATGCTAGAGAGTTCAAACTCCACAGTCTGTTGGAAAATCCTGCCTTCTGGATTTTCTGTTTGCTATGTGGGTACATGAAGTTAAAATTCGACTCCAAAATGATAAAACTTTGAAATTTATACAGCAATAGAAAAGAATAATGGATTCAGATACACAAAACCTTAAAATTAGAAAGACCACTGACTGAAGCTGTAAAGAAAGTGGAGTGTGATCTTTAGATTATAAATATTGACATAAGGACTAAAATCAAACAGTAATGCTAAGTTTATTGTAAATCATGGTTTGGGCTTCAGTTAGAATATTTGTGCCAAGTTTTTGGCATTTTACTTTAGGAAGGATGTCAAGGTGACAGAAAGAACACAGAGGAGGTTTATTAGGAAAAGTACGAGAGCTAGAAATCTTCAGTCAACGAGAGAAACAGGACATTTTCCTGAAATAGAAGGCAAGCATTTGTTTGCTGTAAATGTTCCAAATTGAGAAAGCCTTTGATAAATAGGAAATTTCAATTACATTCCTGGTAGATTTAATCAATTCTAAATAGGGAGAAACAATTTCCATTTTGCAGGTGAACCAGTCTCAGAGAGCATACATCACAATCATTATGAAAAGAATGAGGAGCTGGTTCAGAGATTTGCTTTATGCAGAGAGTTGTTGGGATACTAAATGCCCTTTTGGAAGTAGTGGCAGAAGCCGAATGTATGATAAATTTTAAATGTCTGCACACATAAATACTTCTGCACAAGGTATATATTCTGTTACAAAACCAGTGCAGTTTAATTAATAATGGGTGACTTAAACACATATAACTCCTAAAACTAACCAAATATCAGTTGCTTTTTTACCGTTACCCACATTGTACAACTGCTAAATATTATTCTTCTTTCATTTGCCATGGGATCTGGGTATAACAGGCACATTATTGTCCATTTCTAATTGCCTGAGGGAAAATGGAAGTAAGCCACCCTTTTTAACTGCTGATTGACTTGTAACTTGGAAGGGAATACAAGAGCTGGCGTTTCTATGTGTCTGCAACCACTTGTTCCTCTAGTTGGTGAAATTGTAGTTTGGAAGGGGCTGTCACAGACATCACCAATTTTTTTTGCCTGGGTTTCAGTCTTATTCAATTTCCCTAATGTATTTAGATTATTCAAATGAATTTCAGAACAAGTCCCAGTAATATTTGATCATAGCAGATTGCTCTCTTTTCGGTAAGCAGCTATATCTCACTTCAATTAAAGAATAGTACTGTCAAATATGTGGTATTCTTGAGTGAAAGGAAGATGAATTTTATTATTTACTAACCCCAAGAAAAAACAAAATAACACTGCAACAAGTATACACAGACAGAGGTTTACAATTGGTAAATGGGGATGGTTTCTAGTACAAAGGAAGACGAAAGAATATGCAGTTTAAAAGTTCTTGAGTTGTGACAGTCAGAGGCCATGCCTATTTCTTTGATCTGTCAAATCGTTAGCAGCAGTGAAATCTATAGAATTCTTGGTGAATGATTATCTGGCTTCCAAGAGCTTGACAAGGAAACAGCCAGAGATAGAGAAAAAAAAAGACAGAGAGAGACAGAGGAAAGAGTCATCCAGTATTTTACAAATCCACTTTCTTCTCTTCCCTGCTCTGCCCAAAACTGTTTGTCTGAAATACTGTTCACATGTGTTTCCCAGGTCTGGGATTATTGTTTTTGTCAAGATGAATAATCTATGGGAAATTTCATCTCCAGAAAGCGTAAATCAAAAATTGGAGACAGGGAATGCTTCATGGCTGACTGAATTTCAGTGCTTTTTGATAAAATGTTAATTTTGGCTCAGACTCTTTGTTTTCGCACAATAGTTTCACCAGATTTGTTTAACCTAGTCAGATGACCATTGAGACCCTTCTGAGTCAGCGCACTTTTCAAAAGCCATTTTAGTCTTTAAGAGGTCTCAGGTATTAGAATCAAATGATGAAAGTTGAAAATAAGTAGTCCATTTTCTTCCCATTATCGTGACCCTATGCCTGATCTTGTCAACAGAAAACATTTCAGTGTAGAGCCAATCTTGAGATCCCCCTTTTTTTTAAAGAATATTCCTTTAACTCAAAAGAGATCAGGCCCAATCAATATAACCTCAAAAGTTCAGTTTTAAATCTCAAGTTTCTAACCACAAAATGTATATAGAGATACTGAGTCTGAACAGAATATTTGTTGGACTGACAGGCTATGATTAACTGTCTGCTTTTGGAACAGATACTAAAAATGTTTTATAACTAGAGGATTGTCTCAGTGAGATTAGATGAAATGTTTTTGGAAGTTAAAAATGAAATGCAAGTAACCCGTGACATAACAGTCCTGTAGTTCAAGGCTAAGTGTACAGTCTTCACAGTTTTGATGGGTGCAGGCTCAAATTTATTGGCAGTGATTCTCCAAGTTGATTTTCCTAGATTTTGACTAATTATTAACTAGACCAACTCGACAATCTTTGGGAGGTAAAATGTAGAAACATGGAAGATAGGAGCAGCAGGAGGCCATTCGGCCCTTCGAGCCTGCTCCGCCATTCATCACGATCATGGCTGATCATCCAACACAAAGCCTGCTTTCTCCCGATAACCTTTGATCCCATTTGCCCCAAGTGCTATATCTAGCCACCTCTTGAATACATTCAATGTTTTGACATCAACTACTTCCTGTGGTAATGAATTCCACAGGCTCACCATTCTTTGGGTGAAGAAACTTCTCCTCATCTCCGTCCTGAATGGTCTACCCCAGCGCATGTGATTGTGAAACAAAAGATGGGAATCTCCCATTTTTGAGCTAAGTAGGAGAGTTTCACAGAGAGAAACCTACAGCCTACCATGATCTGTAAGCCCACATGATCACATGTGAAACCAGCAGCTGTTTTTCTGCCGATGGGATTTTAGCCAGAGTTACGAGGCTGGAGCAGAAAGACCAGCCTCCCTGGAGCTGTTGGCTCATTAAATGGTGGCATCTCCAGAATTCATCAGTGTCACCTGAAGGTCATAGCTATAGCCAGGCCCCTAGATGGAGGATCATTACTGTAAAAGAGGCTGTTATGCGGCTCTGTATTCTGGAGGTCGGTGGTCACAGGGAGAGGGGAGCAGGAAGATTAAAAGCGAGGGCAGGTTGTGGTCCGTAAACACCGCGAGCTGAAATAATTTAAGATTCCGTGGATAAAGTTCTTAAGTGGTCATTAATTCACCACTTAAGTGACTTCATTGACAGTGGGTTGGGAAGGTTGACCAGGGGCCTCCTCACTCACAACTCAATTACCCCAAACGTAATGGCAACCCATCTAATTCTCTGCCTTTCTTTTCATCTTCCCCACTGCTTTTTGGGATGGATAAGTTCCACACAAAGATACCACCTGTGTCATTTTGCTCCATTATTAGTAGTGGTGACAAACATAGGGCGCCTTGCATACAGTCATATTAATAGGTTAAAATTTGTACGAGGGTTGGTGGAGTGCATTATTTTATCATGCAGGTGATCACAATTGCTAAATCAAGTGATTTTATAATTATATTCTGAACATATAATCTAATTTGGTGGAAGAAAAATCATACCAGACCTAAACATTAACTCTGTTTTTTCTCTCCACGGATACTACTAGACCTGCTGAATTTCTCCAGCATTTTCTGTGTTTGTTTTAGATTTCCACAGTATTTTGCTTTTGTTAGTTATAAGAATATTGTCCCATCAAAAAATAGGTGATGTTACAGGCATACACCCATTGAGAGATTTGGCAATGAAAGATGTTGAATAAAATTTTGAAAATTACCAATGAAAAAGAAAAGAAAATTAAAATTCACAATTAGATAAACAGTATCAACATCTGAATGAATTTGATTATAAATGAATTGCAACAGTTGGGATAGGGCTGGTTTCTAAAATGGTCTATTTGCCAAGGTTACCACAATAAACTCGGTTTCAAATCATGGAGAAATGTCATCCAAGAATCAAACCACAAAGCTCTCGAGGTTTGTGGCTTAAGCTTAGCATAACAGCAATGGCCATGAATGTAGTCAAATTCACTGACGTATAATTCAGAACAAATCTTTGCCAAATCCCATTTAGTCAACATTGGTAGAGTAATTTCTATTGTAAAACAAACAACTTTTCATTTTTCACAATACAGTTCTACTTTAGATGTTAAAGCACAACACTGCAGAAATGTGAAATCAAAGTTGAAAATGCTAGGAATGCTCAGCCGGTCAGACTGCATCAGTGGACAGAGAAATGAGATTAATGTTTCAGTTTGAAGACCTTTTGTTGTTTTCCAAAGCCATTTGCAGCTCTGATGAAAGGTCCTTCTTTTCAAATCCCACTGTTGCTGTAATCTCCCTGTCACTGCAATCTGGTATCCGCGCAGCAACTCTCCAAAATGTGTCTGCTGATCTTATTCTTGCCTCTTGAGTGTCACTGGCTTCACCATTTGTGGCTATGCCTTCAGCTGCAGATCTCCTAAATTCTGCAATAAAACCACCTCCCCCCACCCTCACTACCCTCCCAAACCAAATGCTGCTCTTTCCAACCTTGACCCCCTCATAAAAACTACCTCTTTGACTGAGGTTTCTTTCATTCAACTGTCTCAAATGTGGCTCACTGTCAAATGATATTTGCAACACTCCTGTGAAGCACCCTGCGATGCCTTTTTAAAATTAAAAGTATGGTATAACTACAAGCTGTTGTTGTTGCGTTGCCTAAAAAGAGGAAGAATAGATTAATCACCTACATGTTTTCCTATCGTCAGGAAAAAATTGTTTTAACAGTAAATTTTGAATTTAATTCTAACCTTGTTTTTATTGTTAGAACCTATTTTGGATCTTCTCAAGAAAAGAAAAATTTTAAAAATGCCATTTTAAGAACAAAAGCTATGTCTAATTAAGCAGCAAAAACATAACAAAACCAACACAGGAACATACTTTACTGACCAGATAATAGCAGAGCTGCTTATCATATGTGACTACTAGATGAAAAACAGTCAGCATAGAGGCCTTAAATTGTCAGAAGTGAGAGTGTTCAGAAGAAATGCACAGTACTTCTGCTTAATAACATATCTTGTGTTCAAATGTCCCTGGCAATCTCTGCTGTTTATATATTCTTCGGGATAATATGTCTTGCACCCCTTTTGACAGGCATGCTTTTTCTCTATTTGTGCCTTACAGCAGAAAATCTCACTTATTAAATATTGCAATGTTAGTTAAGAATAATGTGCTTGATGCGACCATAATGCAGTGTACTTTTGCATTATTGGAATAGTGGGGGTTTTCTGCATATTTGCCGTAGTAAGGTTTATAAGCATGCTTGGCAAAAGGATTCATAGACTTCTAGGGACACTGCATTGCCTGATGTTTTATGAACAGTTTGTGCGGAGGCCTCAAGAACTTCATGCAGTTAGAAAACACAAGCTGGTGGAGAAGTTTTGCAAGGGATTAGAAGCCAGAGAGGATATTGAGGCAGCGGACCAGCAGCACTTTTAAGCATGCCTTTGTCATTCTGTGGGCCACAGCCCCAGCAGTTCCTCATCCAAAACCCTTGCCAAGGAGGATGTAATATCTGAGTACACCTATCCTTCCTGAGTAATGTGTTGGACAAAAGAGTCATATTCCACCTGTCACATTAACTTTAATTTGTCTCCCTGCAGCAAATGAAAGACCACTTGACATTTCCAAACATTTTTGTCTTTTTCGCCTTGCCATGTCTTGCTGTTGCTCAGTCAAGTGGTGAGGCTCGATCCCATGATTTGACGATGACTTCTTGTTCGTCCATAAAATCACCTCTTGGTAGAGGATGGGGCTTACTCCATTAGATCATCTCTGCCAGATTCTCCTCCTACTGAAGAGCCAGGTTGCAGCAGAAGGAGAATATCGCCAAGGGCTCTGTGCTCGATCCAAGCACTAAAATCCCATCTGGAGCACATCCGTGGTGTAAATTCCAACAGTTTTCTCATTATCTAACTAAAAATGGAATGAGAGATGAAAAATTACAATCAATGACCTCAATAATAAACTCAATGGCCTGTTAATGTTTTCAAAGTGGACTGGTGGGTTCCTATTTCAGAGCCTGCTTGCCTCTGGTATGATTGGAAACTGGGGTGGGATGATGTTGGCTGGTCAATTCGATGCCGTGATACTGTATTTTATGTAAGTGCAGGGGATGAGTGGGAGCCCACAGTGCGTCTGAACGACTGAGATAAAATCCGGCTTTTACTTATTCAAATATTGGAGTTTGGAGAAGCTTTTTGCACAGTGGAGTTGGAAATTAATCGGACCTCTGAAATCTTGATTTCCGGCTGTTGGGATCATGGCATGCAGCAGGACAAGGATGTGAAGCCTCTCACAGGTGAACATATGTGCATTCAACATTTAGCCTCACACAGAACAGCCACTTGGGTAAAAAACTCTATTCAACTAAGCAAGAAAACTGGGGAAGTAACAAGAACAGAGGTATTTGTGAGCACAAAATGGAATATGCATACATATATATATTTGTCGCCCTTTTACTTTGCCTTTATGTTGTTGTTACCTTTCCCCAGTGTGAGAACGCTATGAAGTGTCTGGAAAGCTCCAGGTTGAAAGTGAAGTTGAATGCCAAGATTACCATATAGATAGGAATTCAGTATTGTTGTTACATAAAGTCTTGGAATGGTGACAAGCACTCAAAAAATGAAAATACTCTGAATCTAAAAATATCACTGCTTTTCTTAGCAATGTGTTGAATTAAAATACAACAGGTGGTTCTTATAAATAATGACTCTGCTAAGATATAGGGACTGAAACATTCAAATTGAAGGTGGAAATGTGTGCTATGTGGGCCAATTTTTAAGTCATTACATCTGAATGGATGTTGAGCAGCTGTTTCCTCAGAAGGTAAAACTAAAGTTTTGGAAAACAAGAGCTGGATTTTAATAACTGCAGGTGCCGTATGAAGGAGTTAGGGTGTGAGAAATACATCATGCATTATCCAAAATGATATCCACGGACTTAAGTGAAAGAATAGCTTTGGATTATGTAAGAGTAAGAACTAATATCAAAGTCTAGCTTATTGTTTCAGAAACAATTTCTATCTTGTCAATGTAACCTGTATGTCATTGCCGCATGCAATAAACCGCATCTTATTTAAGACAACGTCCTCTTTGCTTTAGACTACTGGATGGTTTTCCTCAACCACAATAGACCAAAAAGATCCCTTAGGTCACCACAGAGAATGAGAATGGCAAAATTAAGTCTTCCAGATGGATTATACACCATGATGGGCTGTGGTGAGAATTCATCTTACAACATAATGGCTGGCTGTGCAGACCTGCAGAGTATAAAACAAGCATAGACATCTTAAGATTCTTCAGACACAACTTAAAGGAGGCTGCTCAAAGTAGACTGAAAGAGCTGAATATTCAAGAAGTCAGCAGAAGAAAACCTCAAGGCAAGGCATAATTCTATACTTGATGGGACAAATCATTTCAAACCTGATTAAAAATGTGCTGCAGGGAGAGAGTTAGGAGCCTCTGGGAGCTGCAGTATTAGTAACTCGAAAGCAAAGATATCATGAAGTGGTGGTCAGTGAAAATGTTTGTGAGTCAGTGTTCACCCAGTGAATAAACAGATATTGGAAGCTCCATGAACAAGTTTTAAATTGTCTGGTGGTGGGCAAGCTGATCTTTAAAAGACTGAATATTATACACTGGAAACATGGAAACTTAAAATTGACTTACAACTCAGATGAAGTGTCAATGCTATGGTGTGTGGGCATCATATGTCATGATTACAGTAAGGGAATCAGGTGCACAAAAGCAAATTGACCTGAGACACAGAACTGTCGTAAAGCTGGAATTAAATTCATAAAGGGGCAATTTAGAAGCTTAAAATAGAGATGGCTGAAGGTTAAACAAACTAAATGGTTATTTATATACCTGACATCAAAGAAGAAAGTTAGGGGACTGTTGAAGCAGCAGAAAAGGTGGGGGAATCCATTATTTAATCTGTGGTAAAGGTGGGAAGCTGTTAATTAAACTACACATACTGGGATTCATCCGGAAAATAGAACTGTAAAAGCAATGGGGATTGATATTTACAGCCTCAGACAGTGGGTAAAAGCATTGAAAGATTCATCTTATAGAGTTAATGTTATTCATTCATTCAAGGGGTAGGTGATGTCATTGGCTGAGCCAGCATTTATTGCCCATCTTTAATTGCCCTTGAGAACATTGGCCTTCTCGAATCGCTACAGTCCACTTGATGCAGGTAGATCCAAAATATTAACTAAAAGGAGATAGAAAGTTGGGATAAGGGGGGCATTTTCTGAATGACAATGTGTAACCTGTTCCACTGGGATCATTGTTGGGGTCACAATTATTTACACTATATATGAATGCTGTGGTATAGAAAGGGAATGTATTATATCCAAGTTTGCAGAAGACACAAGAAAAATAGGAAAGCAAGTGATATCGCACAAAGGGTCTGCAGAGAGATATAGACAGTTTAAACGAGTGGGAAAAATCTTGACAGGTAGAATATAATGTGGAGTAATGTAAGGTTATGCACTTTGGTAGGAAGAATAGAGGAGCTGAATATCATTTAAATTGAGTAGGACTGCAGAAAGGAATGGAACAGAGGATTTGGGAGTCCTTGTCCATGAATACAAAAAACTATCTTCCAAGTTCAGTGGGTAATGCGGAAGGCAAATGGAATGTTGGCCTTTATTTCAAAGGGAATGGAATATAAAAGCAGGGAGGCTTTTCTGAAACTATCAGCAGTTAGCATTGCTGCATCACAGTGCCAGTGAACCGGGTTCAATTCCACCCTCGGGCAACTGTCTGCGTGAAGTTTGCACATTCTCCCCGTGTCTGCATGGGTTTCCTCCGGGTTCTCCGGTTTCCTCCCACAATCCAAAGATGTGCAGGCTAGGTGGATTGGCCATGCTAAATTGCCCGTAGTGTTCAGAGATGTGTGGATTAGGTGGGTTATAGGGGAATGGGTTTTAGGTGGGTACTCTGAGGGCCGGTGTGGACTTGTTGGGCCAAAGGGCCTGTTTCCACACCGTAGGGATTCTATGATCTATGATCTAAGGCAACAGGCAGACCACAACTGGAATACTGTGAATATTTTTGCTCCTCTCATCTAAGCAAAGATATATTGGCATTGGAGGTAGTCCGGAGAAGGTTCACCAGGCTGTGACAAAGATGGAGGGATTGACTTTTGAGGAGCAATTTAGTAGATTGGGTCTGTACTCATTGGAATATAAAGAATGAGGGGTGAGCTTATTGAAACATGCTATGTTCTTAGAGGACATGGCAGGGTAGATGCAGAGAGGTTTTCTCCCCTTGTGGGAGAGTCTAGAACCAGAGGACATCATCTCAGAATAAGGGATTACATATTTAAGACAGTGATAAGGAAGAATTTCTTCTGTCAGATGGTTGTGAGTCTGTGGAATTCTTTACTGCAGAGGGCTGTTGAGATTAGGTCATTAAATATACTTAAGGTCGAGACAGACAGACAGATTTTTAATCTGTAAGGGCATCAACTGCTATGAAGAAAAAGCAGGAAAGTGAAGTTGAGGATTATCAGATCAGCTATGATCTTGTTGAATGATGGAGCGGACCCAATGTGCAATTGTTTACTTATGCTCCTATGTCTTATGGCCTTACTTTAAACTCTATCCCTTTTTAAAATTCATATCCATAAACAAGCAGACACACAAAGGGACAAGACAAGACTCAAACATTATGGATAGGGAATGAAAGAGTATGTCAAATCAGCACAGTTCTGGCACTAGTGCGGATCACAAATGTTGATAAGCTGATTTCTTCCAGCTTTCTTTTGACACCTACAAATCTTTGCTAATGAAGTGAAATTGTGGATACACCAATTCTCAATCTTTCATTCACTGGTTGAAGATTCTTCCCTTCAATGTCTCTAAAAGTGTTTTATCCTTTCTTTTCCTCTCACAAAAGATTTGCAGAGAAAAAAGTTACAGAGAAAGGTGAGGGAGAGGAGCTGGCTACTAGGAATTTTGTTTTTACTTCGCCATATAGGAAGGATGTTTTCCTTTATGGGTTGGATGATTCTGATGTCCACACCTAAGACTGTCCCACCAGCCTATGTCCATTCAAGTGGTTATTGCTATACCGAGTCTTCCTGAGACAACATCAACTGGTCTTGGTTGAAAAGCCAATCAAAAGACTGTCTGCAGACAAAATTTTCCTGTACACACAGACCATGCCATTCAGTCTAGAATACTCCCTCTGCTTGAATAAGGCAACATTGTAGACACAACTCACAACGTGCTTCAGTGACTTGTTTGTAAAATTGCAAATGTGTTCTTATAGTTTCCTCAGTTAAAGCAGTATCTTCTCTTGTTTTTAGTCCATAGTCCAATATTTGTGATCTTTGCACATTTGTGTTATTGCCATAAATAGGACAAATATTATGTGAATAAAGGTCTACTCTGATCAATGGGTTATCAATTAACCTTAGTTACATTCACAGTAGATTGGGTTACAGTAGATAGTGTTAGACACCCTATTCAAAGAGAAGAGAAGTAAGCACAGACATTGTGAGGAATCTGTAATCACATATAAAGTCAGTCAGAGGTATCTTCTGAATGTGAAATGCAAGCTTGTTTTCACAGTCATCAGAGCTAAATCTGAGTTGCATCTAACTTATTGCTGCACATGACCTTGGAGAAAACAATTGTTGAGAAAGAACATTGTTCCATTCCCTAATGACATCTTTCAATATTCACCTTGAACAGTAAAACATTAACAAGGTGGGTAAACAAATCTATTATTGAAATTCCTGACCTTTCTTCTTTGTACAGTTTTACCCTACTTAATCAATATGGCTATCAATTTCTCTCTAGTTTGCTTAATCACATTAACATTAACTCAAGTTAACCATTCCCCTTCTTAGTCATGGTTATAAAATCTCTGGTAGAGGTTGATAGTCAAATTGAGCTGTTGGTAATGAAATAAATTAGGGTTCATTGGCTTAGAAACTGGTTATTGTCATGCCCATTTTAAAGTTATGATACAGACTCCAACATCTAGTATGGCTAGTGGTGTACGCATGTCAATTCCAAGCCTGAGCTGCATCTACCATTATATTTGTAAGATCAGAAATACAGTCATCCAGGTGTTGTTCCTGAAATATGTGTTAGGTTCATTGCTTATAAATTGACAAGGTCAGGTAAATAAGGTTGGAATGTAGCCTAAGCAGAGGACCTGAAAGGCATGCTGAAACTAACACTAATTTTGTGCAAAATACTTACCTGAATTTAGAGTTAATAAGAGTGGAGATGCTCCTCTTGGCTATGGACTAGTCCCAGAGTCCATGGCCACTCCCATTTGATGGACTTCTGAACTTCTGACATTCCCCATGACTTAACTGAGTACTACTTCTTGTGGTGCAGTGACCTCAAATTGAAATCCACTTTGCTTGAAAGTTACCCTGGGGCACTTATCAGTGTCCCACATAAATAGATCCTGAGGTCCAATATTTAGTGTGCCTTGGATCAACTGTTCATATCCAATTCCCTCCAGTCTGCTAATTTCAGTTTATTAATTTTTACAGTTTACAGCTAAGAAACCTATGCGTTTCAATAAACAAAGTCACACTTGCTAATAAATTGAAATAACACTTCAATCTGTCACAAAACGGCATTGCAAATGGAACCATAAGCCTGAATATCTGGATCTGATAACAAGACACATAGAAAACACCAAAGGTATCACACAAAGCTATCATGGATTAATGAAATGGAAATCATGTTTGACAAACTTACTGAAGATTTTTGAGAATGTGACTAGTAGAATTGGTGAGGGAGATGTAGTATCTTTAGTTTTCGGAAAGCTTTTAATAAAGTCCTACATCCACCATCATTGTCTAAGATCAAAGCACATGGGATTGGTGGTCATAGACTGGCATGGATTGAGAATTGGTTAGCAGACAGGAATCAGAGATTGTATAAATGGATAATTTTCAGAGTACAAGGTGGTGATAACTGAGGTATCCAGAGATCAGTGCATGGGTCCTAGCTATTCTCAATATATATCAATGATTTGGATGAGGAAATCAAGTGTAGTATTTCCAAGATGGCATCAATGCAAAACTGGTTGGGAGTCTCAGAAATGAGCAGGACATAAAGAGACTTCAGGGTGATTGAGACAAATTGAGTGAGAGGGCAAATACATGGCAGATACAGTATAATAAAGGTGAATGTGAAGTCGTAAATTCGGTAGGAAAAACAAAATGACAGAGTATTATTTAAATAATAATAGAAAGAGAATGGTTGATGCATAAAGGGATCTGAGTAGCCTTGTGCACTGGTCATTGAAAGCAAGCATATAGGTACAGCAAATATTTGAGAAGGCAAGGCTTTGTTGGCACTCATTGCAAGAGTATTTGAGCACAGCAGCAACTAAGTCCCAATTTCTGAAGAAGGGTCCCATCCTGAAACATCAGCTTTCCTGCTCCTCTGAAGCTGCCTGGCCTGTTGTGCTCCTCCAACTCCACACTGTGTTATCTCTGACTCCAGCATCGGCAGTTCTTACTATCTCTGAGCAACTAAGTCCTACTGCAGCTGTACTGGGCCTAGGTAAGAACACTACTGGAGTACATTATGCAATGCAGACTGATTCCTGGGATGGCAGGTTTGATGTATGAGGAGAGACAGGGTTGACTGGGTGAGTTTCAAAAACAATGCGGGGGCATCTCATTGAAACATGTAAAATTATGACATGGTTGGGCATACAGGGTTTGGGGAGAAATGGGAGTTGAGATAACGGATCAGCCATGATCATGTTAAATGGTGGAGTGACCTTGATGGGCTGAAGAGCCCTCTTCTGCTCCTATTTTCCATGTTTCTATCACCATTTTGTTCTGCGATTCTGTGGAACTTTGGCAAAAGGACTCAATTGAATAGAATTGCTGAGCTGTAGAAATCTTTGGCTGCAATCTCTAGCAGTCTATCTAGGGGCTGCTGGTGAGGCCATACACAGATAATCTTGAATACAATGAGCCTGATGACTGCTGGCTTCGGGGCCAACAAATTTCCGGTGTGTGTCCTAAAGCAAGACTTCAGGCTTGTTTATAGCACTTGTAAGGGGATCGTGAGGGGATTGATTAGCTTAATTGGCTAAATAAATGGATTGAGGCATAGAAGAACACCAATATTCCTTGTGATGGCTATAGATGTTGCAGCCTGCCTCCTTGTCTTGCCCTGCCACATAATACTATTATAGCACGAACAATGATTAGCAACAGTTAGCAACAACGATTAACAAAGATGGGCAACAAAGACACGACATGAATCCTCGTCTTAAATGACCAACAAGGACTTTTGACTAGCACCCAGATCGTTTTATCTTTGGATGCATTGTGGGTGTTCAACTTTTTGCATCCTTTTCCCGTCTGAAAAAATACCAGATGCAACAAAGTCTAATTTCACGCCCCTGCTTTCTTTCTCCTTTTGATATTTTTATCAATTTAATTGAATGAAGCAAACTTATTCCCTTTTTCCGTCATCCAGCTTTGAAACACCCATTTGCATAGTTTAGACTTTAATCAATCCTCGCCCTGCCAAAATTTCACAATGGTTAAGCAGGGAGCTCAGACTGTAATCTGTCTCAAAACTTGTTTTGATAAGACCAAGGGAAGGTATTGTATGAAAACATATTTGACTAAAATTCAAAGGATAAATTTGCATAGTATAAAGACTTCTTGGAAGTGGTATAGTAGAATCGCAAATAATACTAATTGGTAACAGATTGTTTCCTTGGAGCTGTACAAGTTGTTTGCCACCAAGATGTACAGATCCAAAACGTTCCAGGGCCAATCTTCAGCTATACAGATCTAGCGAATCCCAGCTGCAGTGGAAATTGAGATTTTATAATTCTTTAATTCTTTCACAGGATTTGAGCATTGTTGCCCATTCCGAACAGTCCTTGGGAAATTATTAATGTGCTACCTTCTTGAGCTGCTCAGTCCATATGGTGGAAGTATATCCACAGGGACGTTAGGAAGATAGTTCTGAGATTTTGATCCCAAAATAATGAACATTGATTTATTTTTCAAGCTAGGATGGTGAGTGGCTTGGAGGGGAACTTGCAGAGGATGGTGTTCCCACGTGTCTTCTGCAGTTGCTGTTCTAGGTGGTGGAGATTGGATGCTTGGAAGTTGGAAGTTTGTTGCAATGCATCTTGTAGATGGTACAGACTGCAACCACAGTGCGTCAGTGATGGAGGGAGTGAACTTTGAAGGTGGTGGCTGGGGAGCTGATCAAGTGAGCTGCTTTGACTTTGTTCAGCTACCAGCATATTTTTTGAGGTGTGCTCATTGAGGCAAGTTGAAAATATTATGTGACCATCCTGAATTGTGCTATGTTTTTAGTTACTAGTGCTGCCAGTATTATTCCCTCTCATTTTGTTTCTGGCTGTGCAGACCTCTGATGACCAAATGTGACAGCGAATGCTGGAACTGGAAGTCAATGCTGTGATCGAGGTGCTACCACAGATCACCAGTGTGGAACCTTGAAATGGCTCCGCGCTCAAATAGCCACATCATGTAGAAGCAGTGATAGCTGCCAACATGCTATATATTGTGGTTATTTCCAACTAAAGCATCTGGGATACCTTGGGTATATTCACTGTTACCAATTATCCCTATTGTTATTGGTTTCAATTACTGATACCAAGAGAGGAAGGATGCCCACACAAAGTGTTCAGCAGAAAACAGCTTAGTCTTCATTAAACAGAATAAGTTTATTACATATTACTCGATAGCTTGTTACATTATCTCTGAGGCACAAGAGAGTCCTTGATTAGATCTCATGCAAGGCTTAGGAGTACGTATGCATACTGCCTGTGAAACATTCTGGTGCATAACAACACTATGGGAAAAAGTTACAGGGGTTCTAGTGACATGGACTATGGCAGGATTTGTGGCTGAATTGGTCAAAAAGTCTAGCGAGACTTATCTCAATGTTGGGAGTCTCTCGCTCCATCTTTAATTATTTTGCACAACAGTGAGGTGAGATTCGCATTGGGCAGAAGTGAGTTACCAGTTGGAGGGATTTGAGGACGTTTGAATTCTTAATAATACCACAATTCAATTCATTAATGTTCAGCTTTTGATCTTACCAAATGTGCCAAACAAGTTAGACATCAAGAAATCTTGACACGGAAATTAGAATGGGCACTTGGTGACTTCAGAGATAGTAGGAACTGCAGATGCTGGAGAATCCGAGACAACAAGGTGCAGGGCTGGATGAACACAGCAGGCCAAGCAGCATCATAGGAGCAGAGAGGCTGACGTTTCGGGCCTAGACCCTTCATCAGAACTTCAGTTTGGCACTGGCTGTTACAATCAGTACCAAACTGCAAGTCCAGGCATAATCCATGGCCATCCACTACATGTACATTGGCAGCTGAAACAAACCCCTCATGACAATGATCATACTGCAGGCTGCTCAGGCTACACAGACTTGCTTTATAGGACACACTGGCAACTAGTATTGAAAGGCTGCAACAAGGACACTAGTGTTGTATAGTCAGATACCCCACTCATGGACTGGACCAGGCTGCTCACTTGCCTTCTTTGTGCCTGCTCACTTAGCATCTACCTGCATAATCACAGAATCCATGCCTTGCCATAACATGCCATGACAGTTAGCCCTCAGCCAGAGCCAAAAGGCCACCATCCTGCTGTATTCCCATGCTGCTTTGTGCAGATATACAGACAGGTTGCTTGATGTCCTTGCCAGTAGGAATCTATCCCCTTCACACTGTGACACCTAAAGTGTGTGTCAGCATGTGCAGCAAACTACTTATTCAACCAAATGGTCTTGTTGGAGACTGGTTAGGTGCCAGTCCTCATGCTTGTCAGTGGGGGAGGGGGTGGTGCTGCTGGTCAGGGGATCTTGGGATCTTCAGTCAGGCACACAGTCGACACACTATCCAGGGGCTTGGCCACAGACAATCATCAGTCTGGGCGCTCACCCTCAGAGAATCTGTCCAACTACAGTCCAGGCAGAGGACAATGGGTACTCTTGAAGGGTCAGCACTAGCAGTCTGGAGAATTGTGCCTCTTCAGTCAGAGCAATATAAACACAGCAGCCAGGGGTCTGGTCAGTCATGTCTTGGGGCTACTCGTCAAAGTCAGTTAATCCCATGAGTCTGTCCATTGATCGTGTAGGAGGGTGCAAGGGTGGCCTCTAAGGGCAATGGGGTGTCACTATCAAAAGAGATAGGACAGTCAAGGCTGTTGGGGGGTGGGAGTAGGGGGAACCAGGTGGGAAGCAGAGCTATTTGTGAAGGTAGCCTCAAAGACCATGACGGTTTGGGGAGGGGCAGGAAAATCAAAGTGAATTGTAGCTTGCAGAGTAGTATCGGAGGCCATGGTAGGGTCAGGAGATGGGGCTTATTAGCAGATGGAGCAGAGTGGGCATCATTAAAGTGGCCCATCACTTGTGGAATTTGCAAGGGTGTTGTAATTTAAGAGTAATTTTACTGCATCATAGAAACATAGAAAATAGAAGCAGGAGTAGGCTATTTGGCTCTTAGAGGCTGCTCCCACATTTAATATGATCATGGCTGATCATCCGATCCATTCATACATCCATCCCCCATTAGGGTGGTCTCAGGGCTCTCCGCTTCCTCCTGGACAAAAAGGCCTGAACCGTCCCCACCCACCAACACCCTCCTCCTCCTCCTGGCCAAGCTTGTCCTCACTTTGAATAACTTAACTTTAACTTCTCTTACTTTCTTCAGGCCAAAGCTGTGGCCGTGGGTCCCTACATGATTTCCAATTTTGCCTGTCTCTTCGTTTGGTATGTGGAACATTCCTTGTTCCAGTCCTACTTGGGTCCCGTCCCATAACTCTTTGTCTGATACATCGATGACATCATCAGTTCTACTTCTATCTCTTATTCTGCATTGGAGAAGTTTACTTATTTCCATTCCAATTTCCTGAACTCACCTTCACCTGGTCCATCTTTGTCTCCTCCCTTCCCTTCCTTGACATCTGTTTCCATTTCTGGGGATTGGCTGGTCACCAATATCCACTACAAATACACTGACTCTCAGTTACCTTGACTATATATTCTCACACCCTGCTTACTGTAATGACTCCATTCTATTCTCTCAGATTCTCCGTCTCCGTCATATCTATTCTGATGATGCCAGTTTCCACAAGGGGGCCTCTGGAATGTCTACCTTCTTCCGCAACCGAGGATTCCCTGTTACCATGGTTGATAGGGCCATCAGCTGTGTCTGAGCCATCTCCCATTCTTTGGCCATCACTCCCTCCCCACAACAGTGATAGGGTCTCTCTGGCCCTCACTTATCACCCCATCAGCATCTGCATCCAAAGGGTCATTAAGTGCCAATTCCGCCACCTCCAGCAGGATGCCACCACCAGGCACATATTCCCCTCCCTTCCCTTGTTATCCTTCTGCAGAGACTGTACCCTCCTGGACACCTTTGTCCATTTCTCCTCCAAACTCAACACTCCCACGGCACCTTTCCATGCAATCTCAGAAGGTGTAATACCTGCCCACTTACTTCCTCTCTCCTCACTATCCAAGATCTCAAACACACTTTCGAGGTGATGCAGCAATTTACCTGCAGTTCACTCAATCTAGTCCACTGTATTTGCTGCTCACAATGTGGTCTCCTGTACACTGGAGAGATAAAACCCAAAATGGGTGACTGCTTTGCAGTTCACGTTTGTTCCATTCACAACTTCTGGTTATCTGCCAATTCAACACATCACTGTGTTCCTTAGCCAACATCTCTGTCTCAGGCTTGCTGCACTGCTCCAGCGAAACTCACTCCAAGCTGGAGGGCATCTCATATTCTGCTTGGTGACCCTCCAGCCTTCTGGACTCAATATCGAGTTCAATAATTTTAGGGCCTGAGTGCCTTCACCCAAGTCCTTACTTAATCCCCACACTCCAGGCCTTGTCATTATATGGGCTGCTACCACAACAATCCCATTGTCAGCTACTGATGGTCCCTAGCCTACCTCGAATCCATTCTCTTCCCCCTTGGTCCAGACACTCCCCACCAATATCTAGGACACAAGCCACCACACCCTTCACCACTTTGGTAACTTCCAGTTCCCTGACATCCAGCGCTTCATCCTTACTATGGACATGCAATCCCTATACACGTCCTTACCCCACATGGATGACCTACAGACCCTCAGATTTTTCCTCTCCAACAGACCCATCCAGCACCTCCAAACCAATATCGTCCTCTGCCTCGCCAAACTAGTCCTCACCCTCAATAACTTTTCCTTCAATTCTCCCCACTTTTTCCAAATCTGGGGGGTTGCCATGGGCACTCGCATGGGCCCAGCTATGTCTGCCTGTTTGTAGGTTGTCGAACAGTACCTCTTCAGTACGTACACCAGTACTGTTCCCCAACTCTTCCGCTGTTACATTGATGCTGCATCCTGCACCCAGGCTGAACTGGAGCAGTTCATCGAATTCAGTAACAACTTCCACCCCCGTCCCTCAAATTCACTTGGTCTGTCTCCGACACCTCCCTCTCCTTTCTTGACCCTCTATTTCCATTTCTGGTGACATGTTACGGGCTGATATTTAACTATAAATCCGGACAGTCCCATAGCTACCTAGACTACACCTCCTCCCATCCTGTATCTTGCAAAAAACTCCATCCTGTTTTTCCAATTCCTCCATCTCCGTTGCATCTGTTCCACTCCCAAGCATCCTGGATGTCTGACTTTTACAATCAATGCTCTCTTCCCCCTTCTGTTATCCAGACAGCTCTCCACTGTGCCTCCTCCATGCCCTGCTCCACAGCTCTTAAGTACCCCTTCCTCCAAATATAATAGAGATAGGGTCCCCTGTGTCCTCACTTTCCACCCCACCATCCTCCACATCCAACGTATCATCTTCAAGACTTTCGCCGACTCCAAATAGACCCCACCACCTGGAACAGCTTCCACTCCGCACCCCTCTCTGCCTTCCGCAAGGACCATTCCCTTCAGCACTCCTTCATTCGCTCCACACTCCCTACCAACCACTCCAACCCACCCAGTCCCTTCCCCTGTAACTGCAAAAGGTGCAACACCTGCCCACACACTACCTCCCTCACCTCCATCCAGAGCCCTAAACAGTCCTTCCAGGTGAGACAGAGCTTCACTTGTGTCTCCTCCAACCTAGTCTACTGTATCCGGTGCTCCCGATGTGGTCGTCTCTATGTTGGTGAGACCAAACGTAGACTAGGTGACCATTTTGCCAAGCATCTTCGCTGGGCCCATAATGGCCAACCTAACCTCCCGGTCACTGCCCATTTCAACTCCCGCGCCCCACTCCCCCTCCGACATGTCGCAGCAATTCGGAATGCAAATTTGAAGAACAACACCTTATCTTCCCCCTGGACAGCCTACGGCCCAAAGGACTCAGCATTGAGTTCTCCAATTTCAAATAACCTTCCCACCTATCACCCGGCTCCCCTTCCAGCCCCACCTCCTCCCTTCCATTCTACCTTCTGACCCTCCCTTCCAGCCACCAACTGGATTCCTCCCTCTCATTGATCAACCAGGTCATACCTACTACCAGTGTCCACCTATCACCACCATTCCACCTCCACTCCTCCCCCAACTTTATCTGCAGCTCTCCCTAACCCCCATATGCAGTCCTGAAGAAGGGTAATACCCAAAACATTGACTGTTCCTTTCCTCCAGATGCTGCTTGACTTGTTGTGTTGGGCTGTAGTCATCACTTACATCTGCAGTGTCTTGGGAGAGTATTCTGCTCGTCTTCTGACAGTAATGGTATCGAGGTTGCATCCATCTTAGGCTCGGAGGTTTCCTCGACACTAGGTGGAGGGGGATTAACCACAGTTTGTGACAGGCCTTCTGGTTGTTCTGAGGGGCTAGGTATGTTTTGCTCCTGCCCTGTTTGCGAGGTAGCAGCTTGCAGGTGATCCATAACTACATCCCTTATAATCTTTGAGCCCTTTGGCCCTAAGAGCTATATCTAACTCATTCTTGAAATGTTCAATGCTTTGGCTTCAACCACTTTTTGTGGTCGAGAATTCCACAGACTCACCACTCGTTGGTTAAAGAAATTCCTCCTCACCTCAATCTTGAATGGTCCTTAGGCTGTGATCCCTGGTTCTGGACTCCTTAGGCACTGGGAAAATCCTTCCTGTATTTACCCTGCTTAATCCTGTTAGAATTTAATAAGTTTCGACGAGATCCCCCATCATTCTTCTAAACTTCAGTGAATGTAGTTCTGAACAATCTAGTCTCTTTTCACACATTCTGGGAATCAGTCTGGTAAACCTTCATTGCACTCTTTCCATAGCCAGAACATCCTTACTCAGGTAAGGAGACTAAACAGCACACAGTAAACTGTACTGTAAATATGATGATAGACTCTGATAAATGCAATTGAAAGTAGAATGATTGAGGTGTACCTGGGATGGGAAGCGGGTTGGAGCACCGCAGGTCCTCCATTTTGGACAATATGCATTGGTCACTCAGCAACCATGGCATCTTCATCAACTTGATATATATATGCTGTGACCAGGAATGTGGTGGGGCAGGCAATAATGCTACTGAAGATGTGATTCAACAGCATGGATTGTCTGGTGGGGGAACTTCAGTATAATCCTGACAGTGTGTGCCACACCATTCTGGTGTGCTGGGCTCAGCACAAATAGAACAGGCAATGAGACAATGTAATAAATACTGAGGAGCTGGGAGTAGGCTTCTGAGGAGAAAAATAAGAACATTGAGCTAGAGGAAGTTGTCCCTGTCAAGGACAGAACTCAGTTACATCAAGCTCTACAAGCCAGGCAGGTTTTGTGGCTTAAATTAAACAAAAAAAAAACTGTAGATGCTGAAGATCTAAAACAAAAACAGAAATTGTTGGAGAAACTCTGCAGGTCAGGCAATAATTGTGGACAGAGTTGACCTTTCGAGTCCAGTTCCTAAGAATGATCACTGGACCTGAAACATTGACTCTGCTTTCTCTCCACAGATGCTGCCAGACATGCTGTGTTTTTTCTCCAGCAATTTCTGTTTGTGTTTCAGGCTTTTGGCTGTTGTGCTGTTACGTTAACAATACAGGACCGTGTGGATTGCCAATGATTGCCCAAATGCACAGCAGCTTCTCAAAGATGGCACAGGTGCAAGCGATGCTGGCCTTTTGGTGGATATTTGTTGAGGGATGAGTTTTTCTGGGAATGGCACATGGTGAGATGGTAGAAGCAGTCATGAGGGATGCCATGAGGCAGAGGAGGTAAATAATGAGGCATTTTTGGTAGCATGTAGTCTGAAATCTCACTGGGCCTCACACAGGCAAGTATCACTCCAAAATAAATATATTGCACTTAGCTAGAATAAGTGAAATTCAGCTGAATGAAACAACTAGAATATTGGTTTCAGGTAATAACTGCCTTCTGCAACAGTGTGTTCCTTGTAGAGAGTGGATAGGCTTTGAGGTGAGTTATCTGCCTCAGAATTGGGTGATACATTTGCCTAGGTTAGGGAAGGGAAATCAGCTAGGAAATCCTAGCATTGACTCGATTGGCTGATTGGCCTCCTTTTGTGTTGTAAATTATGATGTGATTCTGCTATTGATCCCCAGTGCAGTAATCCCCACTTACAAGTGCCCATATGTCAACTTTGAGTGGGGATTATCATCCTTATTTGCCAGCACTCGAAATGAATGAAGATCCATTTGTGAATGCCATGGCGGCTGTCGATGGACATGTTCTGGAAGTTATTAAATTCAGGAGAGGAGGCAGGCTGAGAAATTTGAGAAAAAACTTTGAGTAAAGAAGAATTATATACTTACCACACATTGCAATAATCTGAAAAGACAATGATTTAATCTAATTTGACTTATTTATTGTCACGTGTATTTATTACAAATACAGTGAAAAGTGTCGCTTAGTGTGACCACTCTCCGGTGCCATCTTAAAGCACAGAAAATAAATGGCTCATATAAGTAGGCAATTCCCTTACAGGGGCTGGACTAACTCTTGATCATATATAATCTTTGTACAAGTTATATCCGGTCCCCAACACCTCATCTTTACCATGGATGTCCAGTCCCTCTACACCTGCATTCCCCATGCAGATGGCCTTAAGGC
>NC_063363.1:14999752-15034329 GCF_021869965.1 Rhincodon typus
CTGCACCTTGTTGTCTCGGATTCTCCAGCATCTGCAGTTCCTACTATCTCTGATTCAATATAAAGTAACATATAGCTAGAAGGGAGTAATGCAAAGTAAGCATTCAGATGATCTAATTAACCTTAAGGAACAAAGCTTGAACACAATTATCTTGACCATTCGCAGGCATAATGATGAACAGTGCATGTGAATTTGAACAATGAATGTGAGGCAATTAAAACCTGCCATAGATTGTAGGAGTATGTCTGGGTGATGAAAGATTCTGTACAAGTGAAAACTTGGAGCTGGAGGGAATGAGGTGAAATAAATAATTAGCATGAATCATTCTACCAGAGAAAGAAAGTTTAAGATCAGTGTTGACGTACAGTTTTTTGTCTCTGAAATTAACATCTTGTTTGCTGGTGGCACTCACTGGAGAAACTTGGTGGTGGGGTCTATGTGGCTCCTGATAAATTACATTGTGAGTTTTTAATCAACGTGATTGGACATATTTTTCCAGACGTTAGAGACAGGTGGGACTAGACCACAGACCTTCTGGCCCACAGAACCACTACTACTGGTAGCACAAAGACCTTTTTATTTCAATTCTGTGAGCCTGACGTAATTTGAACAAATAGCTTTCTGATCTGGAGTCAGACATGCCACAGTTGTATCATAAACACAATCAGGGGACTGGGATCCATATCACTCAATGAGGGACACAAACTGATGGCTGTGAAAAATTGAAATTACTACCCTGTTTACTCTATTTGTTTACAAGTGTTAAACACTGACATTTGGCTATATATCATTTCTGGGTGCTCATCTGAAACAGGTATTGGGCCACTTTATAATTGCAAAGAAGCAGTAAATAGTATGACGCAGAATTTTTGGATGTAACCTTTCTGTGAGCTTCAATTGTAAATTGTCAGTTTAGTAGCATTTTATTTATAAGTGTACTACGTCCTTTGCAGTAAGCATTTCACAATTAAACAAATGGTTGGTCTTCAATGTTTTTTTAATAAGAAAACCTGGTAGCTCGATTATGCAAAGAAACACTTCCTTTTGAAATATTCTGAACAATTTAAAGGGATTCCTTTATTTGACAGTTTCAGCTGAATCTGAAACTAAATCTGCCATGAGACAAAGAGTCTTCACACCACAAAGGACTCAGGACCAGGCTTAGGTCACTTCATTTCTTCGGGGCGCCTGACCTCAGCCTGTAATTAGTCACTTATTACTGGAAAGAACAAGGAAGAATTTCACTGTCATTCCTTCCTCATGCCTATCTGCTAGAATTCTGAAGCAGGATACAATATGTAAACGTAAGTTAGCAAGTGAACTGCTCGGCTGTTCACAAAGATTAAGTATACCTTCTTGTCAACGAGTTAGCTAACTTGGTCTTCTGCTGAAGCCTGCAATTAGTACAGGTTAACTTTAAGTCTTGCTAGCCTTGCACATGCTGAGCCCCTTCCTGGGGCATGCAGTCACTCTACTGTGCATGTATCAACTGGCATAATGAATTTGTGTTGATGAACAACATTGGATGGACAGGTACTAACGGTGTATTATGAAAGCCCCGCCTCCATTTAGGGACACATTTGAATTTTTAATCAATGGAATCCAATTGCTCTTCTTTTCCATTGAGGTCAATGTCTCATCAGTATAACAAGCATACTTGTGACCTTAGAGCATGTTCTGCAGCCGTGAATGTACAGATCTCCAGCACTGCGACTCACAATTGAAATTACAGGAAGCTGATCTTCTGGATACCAATTTCTTTTGGAAGTCAGTTTGTCATATTGGCCTGGTG
Organism: Rhincodon typus; assembly: GCF_021869965.1. Classification (NCBI taxonomy): domain Eukaryota; kingdom Metazoa; phylum Chordata; class Chondrichthyes; order Orectolobiformes; family Rhincodontidae; genus Rhincodon; species Rhincodon typus. The sequence goes on from NC_063363.1 coordinate 15,001,545, forward strand.
TTATATCATTTCCTGCAAATTGTTTTTTCTGAGAAGGAAGGGTGCCACTTTGATTTAGAACACTGCAGAATAGCCTCATGAAATGTTATGATTGTAAGAACAGCCAGCATTTCAAAGAGAATTAAATCTGAAACCAATCTCTGAGAAAACAGAATAATTGACTTGACTGAGAAGACCACTATGCTTCTAAAAGTTTTTTGTTAATGATTTAAAAGCAAGAGGATCAAATCATAAGGAGTTCCTTTGCAGGATGAAGAGATAAATCCAAAGTTCTCTACCCCTCTCGTTAGAAAATAATTCCAAGGTATTTGAGAGCAACCGGTTGCTTAACTGAAGTTTCCCACTCATTCACTGTGCATTGGTTGAAAGTAAATGAGCATGCTCCCTACAACATTGTAGGAAAACCCACACCATATGAACTGCAGGGCTCAAGAAGGTGTCTCACCACCACTTTCTTAAGGGGTATGACGGAAGGATGATAAATACTGGGCTATTCCATGAGTAAATTAAAACAAATACTACATATAAACGGCCAGGCAGCATCAGTGGAACAGGAAAACTAAAGTTTCGGATCCGGACCCTTCTTCAGAAATCTCCACTCCAGCTCCACACTGTGTTATCTCAGACTCCAGCATTGGCAGTTCTTACTATCTCTACTACATATAAACCTTTTTACTCTCACTCTATCCTTTCCTTCATCACTTTCTCTTTCTACATTTATTATTATCAGCCTCAATGATATGTATCTTTCATTCCAAATTATTGTGTTTAGCGCTTGGTTGAAATGTTATTTTGAATAAAACCATAAAGAAAGATTTCCAATTAAGAAGCATCTTTCATGATGAAAGTGTATCCCAAAATGCTTTATACAATAAGATAAAGCTGAATTTGTTGTAACGCAGGAAATGCAACAACCAATTTACACACAGCAAACTCCCACAACCTTTACTGTGATGATGTCTAGAAAATCTGTTTTTGTGTTGTTGGTTATGTGATAAATATTGGCAGGGCAACTACGATAACTCCCCTGCTGACCGAATTTCTGCCATGGTATCTCTAATATCTGATTGAGAAAGAAGACAGGCCTCAGTTTCACATGTCATCTGAAAGATGACATTTCTTCAGTGCAGTGCAGCATTACACTTAAGTTTCAGCCTTGATTTTTGCACTGAATTCCTTGAGGGAGACTTGCACCTACCTTCTTCTGACTCAAAGGTAAGCATACTGCCAACATGGCTGACACCATGTCATGTCACACAGCGGAACCAGCTAAGACAAGTTAACCATGGATATTATGCAATTGGGTTCCATTGTGAAAGGTTGCATAATTGTACTGGCTGATAGCCTTTTTCCTGTGAGTGAATCACTCACGTTATTAAGTAAAGACAGTATCAAACTTAAAGAAAATGTACACAATTCTTCAAAGATCGGATACTAGAATCACTAAAAGATTAGTAAGAATGTACAGTTAGAGCATGAGAGAAAGATAGTTAGAAATCTGAAAACTGACAGTAAGATTTTCTGTAGTTGTATTGAAAATAAAGAAGTTCACAAAGTGAGCGCTTCCAGAGGAAGTGACAGTGTGGGTACAATTACAATATTTATTAGGCATTTGGATGGGTATGTGAATAAGAAAGGTTTAGAGGGATATGGGCCAAATGCTGGCAAATGTGACTAGATCAGTTTAGCATATCTGATTAGTATTGTTGTGTTGGACTGAAGTGTCTTTTTCCATGCTGTATGACTATATGACTCTATAAGTGCCAGTCCTATAGAGAATGAGTCTGGGGGATTAATATTGGAAATTATTGAGACAGAACAAGTAGTGAATAAAGGAATATAGACTATGTGCCAGCAGATGGGATTCATTTAGAATGGTATCACAGGCAGCACAGACATGGTAGACTGAAGGGCCTGTTCTTGTGGTGTACTGTTCTATGTTTTATGTTCTATGTCCTATAAGGGGATGGATTAAGCTATTATTTTGCATTGGTCTTCATTACATAAAGGATAAAATAACATTTCCGTCAATAGTTGGAAATAAGAAAATGGAAAGGCGAGAGGAATTCAAGGAGATTGAAATCACCAGGGAAGTAGTGCTGAGAGAATTGTTGGAGCTGTAGGCTGATAAATCCTTGGGTCCTGATGGATATCATCCCTGGCTCTTAACAGAAATGGTAAGTGAGAGTTGGTGCTAATTTTCCAAAATTCCAGAGATTCAAGGAATGATCCATTAGATATAAAATAAAAAAATGTAACTCCTTGATTCAAAAAGGGAGGGAGACAGATAGCAGGAAGCAACAGGCCAGAAGCTTAACATCTGCCTTTGGGAAAATATTAGCATATATTATTAAAGATATGCAGCATGGAACTTAGAAATAGTCAAGGTACTCAGGCAGAGTTGACATGAGTGAATGTTTTATGAATAAGAAGTCATATTTGGCCAATTTTTACAGAGTTTTTTGAGAACGTAACGTGTGCAGTGGATATAGGACAACCAGTGGAGATACTGTGTTTAGATTTTCAGAAGAATTTATAAGATGGCCTTTCAAAGGTTATTATGAAAAATAAAAGCTAGAGATGGTGTAGGGAGCTATAAAGGGATACAGGTAGGCTAAGTGAGTGGGCAAAGGTGGCAAATGGAGCAGGTGGGAGAATGTGAAATAGTTTATTTTCACAGAAAAAATGAAAAGAAAAGAGCATATTATCTAAATGTTGAGAGATTGCAGAGTTTAAGATGAGCAGAAAGATCTAAGTACCTTAGTACATGAATCACGAAGATTTTGTATGCAGGTACGGTACAGAATCAGGAAAGCTAAGAATACTTTGTGTTTATTGTGAGGAGAAATATAAAAGTAGAGACGTTTTTCTTTGGTTTTAGAGGGTACTGGTGAAACTACACACTGTGTATGGCTTTGTCTTGGTATTTAAGGAAGTATGTAAGTGCCTAGGATACAGTACAGAGAAGGTTTATGAGACTACTACCTGGAATGGAAGGGTTGATCAGTCTAAGCTTCTAATCACTGGAGTTTACAAGAGTGAGAGACAATTTGATATAAATATATATCATCCTGAGGCATCTTTCTTTACAGGGTGAATGTGAAAAAGATGTCTTCACTGGTGTGAGAATCAAGGACCAAGGGTCACTTTTACAAATCTATTTAAAACAGAGATAGGGAATTTTAATTTTCTTACAGAGAATCTATAAGACTCTCTTCCTCTCTTCTGGAAACAGAGTCTTTGAATCTTTTTCAGGCAGAGGTAGATGAATTCTTGATAAGCAAGGAGCTTAAAAGTTATTGGGGGTGTTAGTCAAGAATAAAAATTGGACATTATAGTGATTGGAATGAGGGACAGGTGGATCTCATTGACTATGACATCCTTAATTGAGGTTGTTAACTTGGGCCAATCAGGGAGCCCTGGCTGACAGATATAAACAGGAGATTCAGACAGTCTTGTCATTTCTCGGGGCTGGCTCTGAGCTGACTGGTTAGATCCCGTGCATTGTGCATATGTAAATAAAATATGACTTGGTGATGTGTTACAGGCTTCTGTGCAATTATTTCAGGCATGGAGTTTGAAAGTTAGTTTAAATTTGAGTAGAAAGCAGAGGAGGATTCTGACAACTTTAATCTGAGGGAATGACTAAGAAAGGAGATAATCTATCAAATCCATTTTCTAGTAATAAGCAGCCAGGGTGATAAATTCTTGCCAATGTTCATCTGAAGACAGTTCTACTCATTTGTGCTGTTGAACAGGCAGCTGGATGATGTAGTGACAGAAATGGGCTCAGCATGCAAACAAATAGTAAGTCGAGATAGTCTCAGTATACACATGAAAGCTACCTCAACCTTGTGGATGATGTTACGTGAGGATACTTTGGTTAGTAATAGGAGGGGGCCTTTTAGTCTGTACAGGGTTTGGAAAGTTCGATCACATCATTTTGGGTTGGATTCAAATTCTCGTCCAGATACTGAAAGGAGAACATACTGAACATACTAACCTACTGCACTTCACAGCTGAACTCACATTTTTAATTCAGAGATATGGAAACAGTTCTCTATTTTAATTTTGGGAAAACTTGACCATATTGCGCTTATACCAAACAAAACATTCCTGACGTGTGAGAGTTCTGATAATGGACCAATTTGGATGTCCCTCTATTTATTGAAGGTTTGAAGAAATTAATTTTACAAACAATCATTATGGGTCTGAGAAGCCATGGAAATGACATGCTAAACTGCAGGTCAGTAGTCTATTATCACAATTTTCAGTCAAACAAACTGCCGTATTTTCCTCCAATAACATCATTATTGACAGCTAGCATTAATACGTTATAACTGTAATGGTAACTGGTAATAACTTCTATCGCTTAGTTCTTGAAACAACAGTACTGATTTTACCATCTCACAGGCAATGGAGATGAGAACAAAAATAAACAAAATCTCGCCTGTAATTAAATCTGAATTAGATTCTCCTTTAAAATCACTTAACACATGAAGATGTATTGCATATACTGACAATTCTTCAAACTAACTTACTACAAATGTAATCAGTAGTGGTTACTTTATTTAAAATCTACTAATCATAAACTTAAAATGTAGAATATTTTCAGGTTTATTTTTATATTGAGGATCTTTTTTCATAACTGTTCTTACAACATGTACCAGCAAAATGATTAATATGATAATAGCTAACATATTACATCACAATTTTTTATGTTTAAGGTTTAATAAAGAATCAACATCATGGCTACACAAATGTAACGTTGACATTATTTGGCCAGGGATTTCTTTGAATTCAGCATTTACCATCAGATTTAGATGTGACTGGCAAAATAATATCTGCAATTATGTTACAGTCAGAAAATCTTTATTTTCTTAATGGCTTCAAGAAAAACTCAGCTTGCTTAAAAACCCTTAAAGCAAAATAAAACTTACCTGTGGTGTTTGGTGGGCAGTAGGGCAAGAATTCCCTAGGTTTTGTTTTAGGATTAAACTTTTTATTTGAATCTTACAGATTCAAATCCCCTCCCCACCTGCCATGCCCAATAAGCACATTGTTGTAACATCAGCTCTATAAACCAATTCTTAGACTTGATTAATCTCACATAAAACTGTAAAACAGTGATATGTTTCATAGAATTACAGAATTATAGAATTCCTATTGTGCAGGATGAGACCATTTGACCCATAGACTTTGCATCGACCCTCCGATAAACATTCCAACCAGACCCACATCCCTGCCCCAACCCATAGCTTCGCATGGGGTTTTTTACCATGGCTAACCCACCTAACCTGCACATCCTTTGGGGCAATTTTTAGCATGCACCATCCATCTAGCCTGCACATCTTTGGACTGTGGGAGGAAACTGGAATACCCAGCGGAAACCCACGCACAAACAGGGAAAATTTGCAAACTCGACACAGATTTCCTGATTATGAAAAACGATTTGCAGGATTCTGTAATAATCTGCAGCAAAATTGTTAAGTTTTGTCCCCAATTGTGCTTCTTTTGCCAGTGATGTAATGAAGTTTATTTTGCAATAAAATATGATAAAGCAGGAATACAAAACAAGGGCTGACAAGCCAGTGTAGTACTCAGGGAATGCAGCATTGTCAGAAGTACCACCTTTTAGATTAGCTGTTAAGTCCCAACTGTCTGCTTGGGTTGGTGAAAAAGACCTCATGGTATTACTTCAAAGAGGAGCAGGGGATTATGGCTGGTATCCTGGCCAATGTTATCTCTCGATCAATGTCTTAATAACAGATTATATAGTCATTGTGAAACAGTGCTGTCCACAAATTGACTCTTTCTTCTCCTGGGTTATAGCAATGGATTTCAAAAGTACCTCGTTGGCTGTGAAACACTACATAAATGTAAGATTTTGTGTCCTTTTTCTTCCTTAAGTAAAATTTGATATCATTCAGTTCAGTTGAGTTCAGTTCACTGTCAGGATAATTGTGACAGTGTAAAATCCTTCAGTACTGGAGAGGTTTAGACTGAAGAAAAGTAATTCTTCACACGAGTGTGAATTACTAATGTTTTTATTCAAAGTCTGACTGAATGTCAGCTATGCTTTCTTGGTTTGACCATATTGGTTGGCTATCATAAGCACAGAAATTGATGAAGAAACTCTTCTGGAATAGACAAGTCACAAATTTTCCATAATTAGTCACACTGTCTCTGTCTATCATGATTAAGTCTTTATTTGCACAATGTTATTGCAAGGAGACAAAGTGGCTTTTGTTTATTATCCCCCTATTTGGATTCTGCAATCTTCCTCTTGGCTTTTAAGATGTTAATTCTGCTTTCATTAGCACAATGTAGATGTGACTGTAAGTGATTTGAGCCCAATCTAATTCTCTGTCAACAATCTTTGGAAAATGTCAGAGAAATATACAGTTTGGAGTTAATCTCACAATTCTACCCTTGACAAGCTGCTGACAGGTTGTATGTAAGTTAGAACTTAACTGCTGAGAGATTCTATTGGCAGTTTCCCCACATGTTAAAAGGTTTCTGCTTTGGAGTTATTGCTCCATCACACCTTTCATTAAACCAGGATTACAAGGCAGCAATAATACTTAACCTGTTTGGAAAGGATGTTGTGTTCTCCACTCTCGAATGAAAAATGCCAAGTGTGAGCCTAGATGAAGTTTAGGGGATAGAGTTTCCAATAGATTGTGCAATTTTTTTTGGCAAACATTTCTACCAGTGCCCTTGCTCACACCAAGTCCCATTCACCTGTCATCCTGATGCTCGCTGACCTATATTGAATCCTAGTTAAGCAATTTCTCAAGTTGTTTGACACCAGTGATTTTAATTCTAGTGTCATTGGTAACATGTCTGCAGCTCCTAAGATCCTAATCCCTGGAATTCCCTGATCCAAATCTCTATCTTGGCACGTCTCTTTATTTCTTTGAGATGTTCCTCACCATCTACCCCTTCTTGTGTACAAGAAAATTTTCTGATTCAGTATGTAGATATATTTATAACAGAAGGAGGAAACTTGACCTACTGTTGGGAAATAAGACAGGGCAGGTGACTGAGATGTTAGTGGGAGAGCATTTTGGGGCCATTGATCATAATTCTACTAGTTTCAAAATAGTGATGGAGAAGGATGGACTGGATATACAAGTTAAAGTTTTAAATTAGAGGAAGGCCAACTTTGACGGAGGAGACAGTAAGGACTGCAGATGCTGGAAGCTAGAGTCAATAAATGTAGAGCTGGAAAAGCAGAGCAGGTCAGACAGCATCTGAAGAGCAGGACAGTCAACATTTTGGTCCAAAATTTTAATGATATTGGGCAAGAACTTTCAAAAGTTGATTGGGGGCAGATATTCACTGGTAAAGGGATGGCTAGAAAGTGGGAAGCCTTCAAAAATGAGAGAGTAGAGACAGTATGCTCCTGTTAGGGTGAAGGGCAAGGCTAGTAGATGTAGGGAATGCTGGATGACTAGAGAAATTGAGGTTTTAGTCAAGAAAAAGAAGGAAGCATATGTCAGGTATAGACAGCAGGGATCAAGTGAATCCCTAAATGAGTATAAAGGCATTAGGAGTACACTTAAGAGGGAAATCAGGAGGGCAAAAAGGGGACATGCGATAGCTTTGACAAATAGGGTAAGAAGAATACAAAGGGATTCCACAAATTCATTAAGGAAAAAGGGTAAGTAGGGAGAGAATCAGGCCCCTTAAAGATCAGCAAGGCTGCCTATGTGTGGAATCGCAGGAGATGGGGGAGATACAAAATGAGTGTTTATTATGGGGGAAGGATGTGAAAGCTAGAGGACATGGGAAAATAGATAGCAACGTCTTGAAAAATGTCCACATTACAGAGGAGGAGGTACTGGACATCTTAAAATGCATAAAGGTGGATAAATCCTCCAAACCTGATCAGGTGTGCCCTAGAACTTTGTGGGAAGCCAGGGAAGCGTTTGCTGGGCCCTTTGCTGAGAGATTTATATCATTGATAGCCACGGGTATGGTGCTGGAAGACTGTAGGTTGGCTAATGTGGTACCACTATTTAAGAAAGGTGGTAAGGAAAAACCAGGGAACTATAGATCAGTGAGTCTGACATCAGTGGTGGGCAAGATGTTGGAAGAGATCCTGAGGGATTGTATTTACATGTATTTGGAAATGCAAGGACTGATTAGGGATAGTCAACATAGCTTTGTGGTTGGAAATCTTCTCACTAACTTAATTGAGGTTTTTGAAGAAGTAACGAATAGGATTGATGAAGGCAGAGTGATGGATGTTGTCTATATGGACTTCAGTAAGGCGTTCGACAAGGTTCTACATGGTAGACTGATTAGCAAGATTAGATCACATGGAATACAGGGAGAACTAGCCATTTGGATACAGGAGGCTGGAAGAACACAGCAAGCCAGGCAGCATCTGGAGCAAAGGAGCAGTCAACATTTTGGGTATTACCCTTCTTCAGGACAGGTTGTGGGGGTAGGGACAGCAACCTCTTTATCTGCAGCTTCCCCTACCCCAACATCCAGTCCTGAAGAAGGGTAATACCCAAAACGTTGACTGCTCCTTTTCTCCAGATGCTGCCTGGCTTGCTGTGTTCTTCCAGGCTCCTGTTGGTCAACCTTGGATTCCAGCATCTACAGTTTTTTTGTCTCTAATTTGGATACAGAACTGGCTTGAAGGTAGAAGACAGTAGGTGTTGGTCAATGGTTGATTTTCAGACCGGAGGCCTGTGACCAGCGGTGTGCCACAGAGAATCAGTGCTGGGTCCACTGCATTTTGTCATTGATATAAATGATTTGGATGTGAACTTAGGAGGTTATGGTTAATAAGTTTGCAGATGACACCAAAATTGGAAGCATAGTGGACAGTGAAGTAGATTACCTCAGAGTACAATGGGTCCTTGATCAGATGGGCCGGTAGGCTGAGGAGTGGCAGATAGAGTTTAATATAGATAAATGTGAGATGTTGCATTTTGGAAAGGCAAATCAGGGCAGGACTTATACACTTAATAGTAAGGTCCTAGGGAATGTTGCTGAACAAAGAGACCTTGGAGTGCAGGTTCGTAGTTCCTTGAAAGTAGAGTCACAGGTAGACAGGATAGTGAAGAAGGCGTTTGGTAGACTTGTCTTTATTGGTCAGTGCATTGTGTATTGGAATTGGAAGGTCATATTGCAGCAGGGCAGGACATTGATAAGGCTACTTTTGGAATACTACATTCAGTTCTGGCCTGCCTGCTATAGGAAGGATGTTGTGAAACTTGAAAGGGTTCAGAAAAGATTTACAAGGATTTTACCAGGGTTGGAGGGTTTGAGCTATAGGGAGAGGTTGAATAGACTGGGGCTATTTTCCCTGGACTGTTGGAGGCTGAGGGGGTGGCCTTATAGAAGTTTATAAAGTCATGAGGGGCATAGATAGGGTGAGTAGCCAAGGTCTTTTCCTTAGGGTAGTGGAGTCCAAAACTAGAGGGCATAGGTTTAAAGTGAGAAGGGAAAGATATAAAAGGGACCTAAGGGGCAACTTTTTTCACGCAGAGGGTGGTGCGTGTACGGAATGAGCTACGTGAGGAAGTTGTTGCAGTTTGGTGCAATCATAACATTTAAAAGCCATCTGGATGGGTACATGAATAGGAAGTGTTTAGAGGGACTTAGGCCAAATGCTGGCAAATGGGACTAGATTTATTTAGGATATCTGATCGACATAGCTAAGTTGGAACAGGTCTACTTCCATGCTGTATAGATGTATGACTGTATGACTATGATCATCTGTCTGAAAATCTAAATCTAAAAGCTAAAAAAAATCTAAAATAGGTGAAACTGATTTATGCCAGCAGCATGAAATGGGCTGTTGTTAAAATGGCCATTCGAGTTTTCACGAGGCCAGACTTTATTAAGTTACATTGCTAAGATTTTAATTTAAGTTAAAATTTTTGTTCAAGCTGTAGTGAGGCTAGAAAACAAGTTTCTGAAAAGAGTTTGAACAGTCATGTGGAAGGAAAATTGGGCATGTTTTTACCATTGTATATGTCTTAGTGTCAAATGTTGTTTTGCAACTCTTTTTAAAGTACATTGGGCCATTTTATTTACATTAAAGGTAACAGATAAATAAATGTTCTCATTGAAAGAATAGTCAGATTCATCTGCCCTAAATCCTTTGCTGAGTGAACACGCGGGATTCATCAATGAATGAAATATTTGTTCACACACATCCTGACTTGTATCGTTCGACAATACTATTATGAAAACACCAACACATGCAAGAATTAATTTGTTCTTACATGACAGAAGTGATCTTTACCTCTCAAACAGTGCAGCTTAGACAATTTATATTTGTTCATGTTTATCTGATTTTGAGCTTTATAATAATGTCAGGTTAAGTTGAATGGAATGACTGATGACAAACTAAGGGCTATGAAGTGAATTGGCTTTAAAAATAAATCATTTCATTGCATTTTAGTGATAATATTGGCTTAAACTTTGTATTTTTCTTTTATAAATTGTCTGATTAGACAAGTTACATTGTATACTGTTTCCAGAAAGAGTCACTTGCAAAACTCCATCACTTTTTCATGATTAATACACTGCCCTGTTGAAAATGTTTTTACGAGGTTTCTGGAATCCTGTCGAGTTTTTGGTTCCAAGTTGCCTGATAAACCAGTTTTGGAGAATTTCACAATAATACAGTTGCTTTAAATTTCAATTTGAATCATGAAAGTTCGTAAACAGCTACTACTTCTAGAACATTTAATCTGGTGCATTACAGGAGTATTATGAAACAAAGAATGACATGGGGCCACATAAGTTGACATTCGGTCAGGTCTCAAGAGTTTGGCCAGAAGAGTAGGTTTTAAGAAGTTTTATTCATTCATAGGATGTGGGTGTCACTGGCTAGGCCAGCATTTATCATGTATCCCTAATTGCCAGAGGACAGTTAAGAGTCAACCACATTGCTGTAGATCTGGACTTGCATGTGGGTCAGACCAAGTAAGGACAGTAGTTTCCTTCATTAATAGCAATCAATGAACCAGATGAGTTTTTCCTCAACAATTGACAATGGTTTCAAAGTCATCATTAGACTCTTAACTCCAAATATTCTTCACTGAGTTATAGCTTCCACCATTTGCCATGGCAGGATTTGAACCCCAGTCCCCAGAAAATTATTGGGTCTCTGGATTAATAGATCTAGCAATAATACCACTAGACTATTGCCACTCCCCGAGGGTCTGTGAGGTTGAGAGGCAGAGAGGTAGAGATTGAAAAAGTACATGCTATTCGAGGTTTGGTTACACTAATGCTCTGTTTAACTGCTACCACCCCAACCCCTAAATCTTCCTTCCTCATTTCAGCCCAGGTTCTTGCAGACTTATTTATCTGTGTGATCATACTGGCAACTGCTATGCATTTTCTTCCAGTACTTGTGAAATGGGAACATCAGATTTAGCTTTTGAGTTTCTAATTATAATAAGACTTGTGACCTTATATGACAGGGAGGCAACCAATGGGAAATGTAATGTTCATTATTGTTTGAGGGCATAATTTGTTTTATGACAATTATTCACCTCCAAAGGAAGTGAGAATTGAAGGCAGATAGGTGGCGTTTCTTAACAGTGAAGGCATAACTACTTCAATTGTGCCTTGCAGGAGCTCAAAAAAAGTTGGAAACTCTGCTGTTGTAGAACAATAGACTAACTTATTGTCTCACTTTGCATGTGGACCAGCTATTTGGTGAGATTATTGCTCAGTTAACTTTCGATCCAATATGGTAAGGTTCCAACTCTGTGTTTGCACAAGTGACTTTCATGCTCCACCCTGTGAGGCATGAATCCCTCTCCAACCTTCATGTTCTCCTTTGTAATGTTGTCTTTATGGCCCTGATGGCTGTTTAACCTCTCACCTTTTCAGTCAAGCCCCTATATATCGCTATTAACTTGTCCCCTTTATCCTCAAAACTATCGATCCTGGAGGTTCCTATGCTATTGCTGGTCTTACTCCTTTCCTATTTAGATTCTACAGTAACTATGGTTTACCTGGTTCCAACCCCTAACATAAGAACATAAAAACTAGGAGTAGGAGTAGGCCATCCGGCCCCTCGAGCCTGCCCTGCCATTTAATAAGATCATGGCTGATCTTTTTGAGACTCAGCTCCACTTACCCGCCCACTCACCATAACCCTTAATTCCTTTACTGTTCAAAAATTTATCTAGCCTTGCCTTAAACACATTCAGCGAGGTAGCTTCAATTGCTTCACTGGGCAGGGAATTATACAGATTCACAACCCTTTGGGTGAAGAAGTTCCTCCTGACCTCAGTCCTACATCTGCTTCCCTTTATTTTGAGGCTATGCCCCCTAGTCCCTGTTTCACCTGCTAGTGGAAACAACCTCCCTGCCTCCACCTTATCTATTCCCTTCATAATCTTATATGTTTCTATAAGATCTCCCCTCATTCTTCTGAATTCTAATGAGTATAATCCCAGCCTACTCAGTCTCTTCTCATAATCCAACCCCCTCAACTCTGGAATCAACCGAGTGAATCTCCTCTGCACCCCCTCCAGTGCTAGTATATCTCTCCTCAAGTAAGGAGACCAAAACTGCACACAGTACTCTAGGTATGGCCTTACCAGGACCCTATACAGCTGCAGCATAGCCTGACAGACCTTTGCCCACTCACTTAGACTATCTATATTCCACTGCAGACTTTCAGTGTCTTCTGCACACTTTGCTCCACCTCTCACCTTGGTATCATCTGCAAATTTTGACACACTACACTTAGTCCCCAACTCCAAATCACCTATGTAAATTGTAAACAATTGCAGTCCCAACACTGATCCCTGAGGCACACCACTAGCCACTGACCGCCAACCAGAAAAATACCCATTTACCCCTACTCTTTGCTTTCTACTGGTCAACCAATCCTCTATCCATGCCAATACATTACCTGTAATACCATGCAACTTTATCTTATGTAGCAGCCTTTGCTGCGGCACCTTGTCAAATGCCTTTTGGAAATCCAGATACACCACATCCACAGGTTCCCCATTGTCCACCATGCAAGTAATGTCCTCAAAGAATTCCACCAAATTAGTTAAACATGACCTACCCTTCATGAACCCATACTGGGTGTTCCCAATGGGACAATTCATATCCCTTGCTATTTCTTCCTTAATGATAGATTCAATCATTTTCCCCACAACCGAAGTTAAGCTAACTGGCCTATAGTTACCTGCTTTTTGTCTACTTCCTTTTTTAAATAGTGGCATCACATTGGCTGTTTTCCAATCTGCGGGAACCACCCCAGAGTCCAGTGAATTTTGGTAAATAATTACTACTGCATTTGCTATTTCCCCCATCACCTCTTTTAGTACCCTGGGATGCATTTCATCAAGGCCAGGAGCCTTGTCTACCTTTAGCCCCATTAGCTTGCCCAGCACTGCCTCCTTAGTGATAATGATAGTTTCTAGGTCCTCACCTGTTTATAACCTTCTTGCCATTAGTTTTCGGCATGTTATTTGTGTCTTCCAATGTGAAGACCGACATAAAATTACTGTTTAATGCTTCGGCTATTTCCTCATTCCCAGTTATTAAATTGGCCTGCTCATCCTCTAAAGGACCAATGTTTACCTTCGCCACACTTTTACGATTTACATATTTATAGAAACTTTTGCTGCCTGTTTTTATATTCTGAGCTAGTTTACTCTCATAATCTATCTTAATTTTCTTTATAACTTTTTTTGTGGCTTTCTGTTGGCCTTTAAAGATTCCCCACACCTTCCCAAGAGCTCCTTAACTGTGAGGGCCCCCTGACTATCTGCAATTGCCCCTATCATTGAATAACTCCATTGTGGAAGCAGACCATTCAGTCCTGGCACTGGCTGGGTTCCTGGCACTATAAGGCAGCATTGCTAACCACTGAGCCACCATGCCACTCACCATTACAAATAAGCAGTATTTGCATATCAAAAGACAAAATGGCCATTCTGTTAGTGATCCAGTACAATAAAGCCAATACTTGTTGTGCTTGCTTTCCTCATGATGCCAGAGGCTGCCTCCAGTAAGACCATAACTACTAGTGACCAAATTCTCATGATTAACCATGGCCTTACATAGCATCTCCCCCACTCCCACCCAACAAGTTTGGCTCAGCAGGATTCAGCTTCAAGTGAGCATGGCATATCCACTAGTCTGATCTCTCAACGGTACCCTGGCTGACCTACATTAATTCCCAGTGTGCTTGCACTTGACCTTGAGAATTGATAGTGGCCCAACCCCTGGACTACAAAGGCACAGATCCCTTAACTCCCATAAAACCAAGTGCCAGAGAGACAGTGACCAACCCTCAGAACTTTAATCAGACCAACCCTTAACTTACTGTGACACTGCCCCCTGACTGATTGGAGTCCAACGCCCCATTTCAAACTCTTGACCACTTAGACGTTCATGCATCAACATTTTCTTTTTGCATTTGTTTTCTGTAAACTGCTGTTACATGCTGCAGCTTTGACAATGAGGTAGCATGATGCCATGACATGACATGCCCATCTCTTCTCTGACTGATCTATTCACTCTTCAATGCTTTCCATCACCACAAGCTGCTCCCTTTCCGCACTAATTAAATACCAGAAACCACAGAGGCTGCCTGCATCTGAAATGGTGTTAAAGATCTTGTGTGCTAAAAGGCAGGCTGAGACCAGGGGATACCTGGCTCTATTTCAGTACTAAGTATTCTGCAGAGGTGCCTAAAATGCATGGCTCTGCCTCAGCACAATGCAAGCTACAAGTAGCCTGCAAGTCTTCGCTGTCCCTCACCTCCAAAGTAAGCTATGAATTCATGACTGTGCTGAGTTGAGGCCAAGAATGATGATGTTCTCAGGTGTGTACTTTTCTGATGGTATGTTACATGGATAGAGTTCAGGAAGACCATGCCCATTGACCATGGAGGCACCTTGTGTGGAAGAAGTGATTCATGTAAAGAGTAGCAAGATGACTAGCACAACCACACCATGAGTTGCATTAGATGTTGACAAGACAAGTTACCACGTACCTGCTCTTTTTTTACTTATCATGTTTTTATGGCATTGAGTTTCTCGATTACTGAGAAAAGAATAGGAAAGCTGATGCTAATATGATTATTTGGATAAAAAATGAGTTGAAAATGTGTGAAAATGAGGCTCTTGCCATCCGACAGCCATTCACGGCTTGAGGACTTAATTGGCCAAGTTTATCTCGACATCAGGAATCTGATTTTTGGACTCCCATTAAGTCATCTCATTTGCCATTCTTCTTCTCATCATCTGAGTGGAAATTTTTGGCCAAGGTTGGGGAGTTTGGTCATTTTTAATCAGTAAGTGAAGGAAGGTTCAAAATGTCCAAACAAGGATTCTGGCTGTAACAAGACATTAATTTGAAAGGGAAGACAGTTTCTGGGCAAAAACAATCACAGTGTTTGCCTGTTAAATTTATTGTTTGGCATTTGATGTTCATAACATTTCACTTGCTGCTGAAATTAAAATTTCTAGTTCTGAAAATTACATTGATATTGTTGATGAATGCTGGGAGCACTGAGAGAATTCCAGGATTAAACATTAATTTCTTCTTAAACACAATGAGGAACTGAGATAAAACAGTGTTAATGGTTAGAAAAATGAGAGCAGTATACTCAGTTGTTGAGTCCCCATCATCAGCAATAGGAATGAACCATTGGACTATAATTGGAGTTGTTTCTGTCCATTGTTAATGTCCATCTTCTTTGGAGTTTTACTATTTAATGGCCACTTTCTATTTAGAAGCTTAAGGATCAGTGTGAATTAAGAAATTAGAAATTAAACCTTCACAATAAACAATAGTCCAATTTGTAGCAGCAAACTTTTTGAGAAATATTAGACATTTTGAAGAAGTTAATCTTTTTTGAGGAAAAATAATAAATACATGCACCCAATGCAAGTCTTAGGTCGTATTTCAAAGTCTCCTGACTCAAAGTCATGATAAATCAATAATAGGATGAAGTAAGATTTGGTTCTAATAAGTATTTGTCCTATTGCTAAGGTTGACTTTGTGTTGGTTAATACTGGATGACCTCTGACTTCAACTAAAATGATGGATTATATTTTTAGTGAAACACTGACAAAGTGACACATTGTAGGGATTGACATCTTAAAATCTTTAGCAAATCTAACGTTTACCAAGCAAAATGTTGTCATTATCAGAAGCTGCATTGTCTGTGGTTCATGACTCATTTCAAGACCTTAGGTTGACACTCCAGTACTCAGGGTATGTTAACAGTGTTGTTCTCTTGGATGAAATATTAAACAGGGGCCCTTTTGGAGATGTGGGGACATAAAAGACCCAAAAAATATGCAAAGGAGGAGGGAGATATCACTGGTGTTCTACCAATATTTATCCGTCAAAAACATCACCAAACAGATTAACCATTTATTCTGGTGTTGCTGCTTGTGGGAGCTTACCGTGCGCCAATTGGCTACTATGTTTTTAAATTTCAACGGTGACTGTATTTCAAAAGTACTTCACTGTCATTGGAATTGTCCTGAGGTCATGTAAGAGGCAATACAAATGCAAAACTTCTTTTTTCAGTACTTTGTCTCTTCCTGCTCACCTCTTCACCTCCCTTACTAGCCTCATCCAAGACCTAATGCTCCTAATGTACTGTTATAAATGTATCTGTCTGATAGATGTCTATACTGTTACTAATGAAAACCTTATGTTTTGGTCTGAGAGATTACCTGAAGTCACTTCCTCAGAATAAACTTATGATCTTGTATTGATTGACATGATGCAGAAATGCTACTGTTGACCCTGTAGTTATAAAAAATGACAAGGTAAAAAGTTCAATGTGGCATAAATCTTCTCTGATACGTATTGCTTTGCTGCCTTTCTCAGTCTTGGAAAGTGGGCGTTTATCCTGTTGTCTTATTTTCACATACTGTTCTGATCTGGTCAGCCATTACTTCAATTGAAATTCCCCAAGAGAAATGTACTTCATTTTCCAAGGCTGTCATCTAGCTCCCACAATAATACCTTGTAGTGCTGCAAAAACACTCACCAGGAGAGAAGAGGACAAGTATTCACCACAGTGTATTAAAAGCTCTGACTAGCAGAAGATCGCATTTAGCACTTTAAATACTGTGTGTATCAGGAACTGACAAGAGAACACTATGTAAAATGAATGATTAAAAATGGATGGAGTCTGTACTTTCAACGGAAAGGCATAGCTTTTTACAACTTTGCATTTATACCTGACACTTTTAGTTTTCTACAGCAGAAAGAAAGGCTAAGGAGGTGTTTTCTTTTATTCTTTGTATCCTTGTTCATTATTTCTGTGGTCAGAAATTGGTCTCTTTTGATCATTACTCTTAAAAACATCATACTTTGGAGCTCGCCAATTGTCATTGAAGCTGAGGGCATGCAGTGTGAACATTAATGAGTAAAGGACTGTACTTATACTCTCTCAACAGTAAGTAAGCATTTTATAATCAGAAGTTGTGTGTTGCTTTTGACACATACCACCTTAAGTGTGAAATTATAATGGGAGAATATTTAATTTGAGTGGAAAAAGGCTTCTTGATGGGCTTCACCTTCAACAAGTTTCTCCTACCCACTTACCTTTGATGTATAGATGAAACTCACCCCATCTGTCTCCACTCCAGAACAAACAATAACAATACTACATCCTTCACTTGTCCCTCAATTATAACAGCTTTTAGTAGGACCATTGATAGAACAAAGATGAAGAAGTCCCTTATAGTCTGAATCGTATAATAGGACAGCAAATTCTATAGGACCTATAGTGTAACCTTGCCTCCATAAGATACACAACATTATTTATCTTTTTTGTCAATCTTCAGAACTTCACCATAAAAGACATTTTTTATTTTGATCGTTTGTGCTCAGAATTCTTTGCACTGAAGTCTGGAACTATCCAAAGTGAGATCTAAACTAAATTTCTCAAAATGATTTTAAAAAATGATTGGGAATAATTGGCACTTTCAATCATACTAAATTTATTGGTTAAGGTTTTTGAATTATACTATAGAGAAAAAGCATTCAATTATTGAATGTTACAGAGATAGTAGGAACTGCCGATGCCGATAAGATAACAAGGTGTACAGCTGGATGAACACAGCAGGTCAAGCAGCATCAGAGGAGCAGGAAAGCTGACGTTTTGGGTCTAGACCCTTCTTCAGAAATGGGGGAGGGGATGGGGATTCTGAAATAGATAGGGAGAGAGGGGGAGGCGGATAGAAGATGGATACAGGAGAAGATAGGTGGAGAGGAGACAGACAGGTCAAAAAGGCGGGGTTGGAGCCAGAAGAGGTGAGTGTAGATGGGGAGTTAGGGAGGGGATAGGTCAGTCCAGGGAGGAGACGGACAGGTCAAGGGGGCAGGATGAGGCTAGTAGGTAGGAGATGGGGGTGGGGCTTGAGGTGGGAGGAGTGGATAGGTGGGAGGAAGGACAGGTTAGGGAGGTGGGGACGAGCTGGGCTGGTTTTGGGATGCGGTAGGTGGAGGGGAGATTTTGAAGATTGTGAAGTCCACATTGATACCATTGGGCTGCAGGGTTCCCAAGTGAAATATGAGGTGCTGTTCCTGCAACTTTAGGTGGCATCGTTGTGGCACTGCAGGAGGCCCAGGATGGACATGTCGTCCAAGGAGTGGGAGGGGGAGTTGAAATGGTTTGCAGTCGTTTGTCACGAACCAGGTGTAGGTGTTCCGCAAAGCAGTCCCCAAGCCTCTGTTTGGTTTCCCCGATGTAGAGGAGGCCACATTGGAAACAGCGGATACAGTATACCACATTAGCAGATGTGCAGGTGAACATCTGTTTGACGTGGAAGGTCTTCTTGGGGCCTGGGATGGGGGTGAGGGAGGAGGTGGGGGGGCAGGTGTAGCACTTCCTGCGATTGCAGGGAAAAGTGCCAGGGGTGGTGGGGCTGGTGGGGAGTGTGGAGCGGACAAGGGAGTCATGGAGAGAGTGGTCCCTCCAGAAAGCAGATAAGGGTGGGGAAGCAAAAATGTCTTTGGTAGTGGGGTCAGATTGCAGGTGGCGGAAGTGCTGGAGGATGATGCGTTGGATCCGGAGGTTGGTGGGGTGGTACGTGAGGACGAGGGCTCCCCGCAATAACAACCAAAACAGAATCCCCCTCGTCCTCACGTACCACCCCACCAACCTCCAATCCAGCACATCATCCTCCAGCACTTCTGCCATCTGCTCCTAGGTTTGGGGTAAGCTGGAAAACCATGTGGAAACTGCCGCACTGAGACAAGGCCTCCATGCCGGGACTAGACATCCACCCCGTGTCATGGAAGACTGGGAGCCCATGTCCAAAGCCAGGATGAAACCTTACATGCAAAGACCAGACCTCTGCGCTAGGACTAGGCCTTTATGCTGTGTTGCAGGGATACCCAGAAGCTGCTGAAGATGACCTCCATGATGAGACAAGACCTCTTTGTTGGGACAAGACCACCATGCCAGGCCGAGACTGGCCCTCCTGGACAAGAACAACACACTGTGAGACTGCCCTGACAGGCCTATATAGCCATTCTGGGCTGTTGAAAGCCACCTCGTCACTGGGCGTGGGCTGGGAGAAGATACCTTCCACCGAAGTCATTAAAAGAAGGTAAGGTACCATAACAAAAGCACTTTTAAATCTTTCTTTCTCACCTTAAACCTACGCTTTCTACTTTTGGACTCCCCCATCCCAGGGCAAAGACCTTGTATGTTTATCCTATCCATGCCCCTCAAGATTTTATAAACCTCTAAGAAGTCACCCCTCAGCCTCCGACATTCCAGGGAAAATAGCCTCAGCTCAAACCGTCCAACCCTGGCAACAACCTTGTAACTCTTTTCTGAACCTTTTCAAGTTTCACAACATCCTTCCTATAGCAAGTTATTGACTGGTTATTAATCTCTTTTTTTTGAGAAAAGTAGCTGACAATTTTGTTTATATCAAACTGATGGTAAAGTACATTATAAATCTTTGTGCTGAATTTTAAGATTCACATTCACATTGCTAAACTCATATGACCCATGGGTTATTAACTTTGTAATCCTAACCCATTCTGAATCAGCAAAGAGTGATTCATCAACACAATGTAATTAGACAGCTGACATTCTGCGTGCCTGTTACAAACTGAATCACTTACAGATTAAAGTCAGAGGTGACACAATGGCCACTGCAATCTTGTTGGAGGCTCAGGATGGTCAAAGTCAATCAAAATACATGATGCTGACAGACAAAGTGTAAACAGTGACCAAACTATTAGCAGAATACTCTGTCAGGGGGTCTAATGAAATCCAGCAACAAATGCCGCGTTTCAAATAATCATTGGTACTTATTTTTGGCAGTTTAATTTTGAAAAGCTAAATTAGATAATCTATGTAAACATCATACTGCACTCCATGTTCCTACTTGGGGGCTGGAGAAAAAGCAAATGTGCACTTTATTACCTTCAGATGTGGACGGCAGGCACATATATTCACCTGATCTATACAAACTGAGTAATTAAACAACACAGTTCAGGTGCAGTGCACCAACAATAAACGTGTTCTCTTTGTACAAGAAAGACAACTTGTTGTATTAAGTAGTCATGTACTGTCTCATCTTTCAGTAATGTTACAACTGTCATTGAGTCCATCAAATTTATATATACTTGTAATATACAGTTGATATGGAACATATAATGCTGAATGAGTGTTACTGAGTTATGGATTACTCTGGAGAATAGTAGTCGGTAGCTGTGACTAACTGTGCTTGCATACTCTACCTGGTGGCTTTGGCTGTATCTTTGGGAGTTTTGTTTAGATATAGTGGTGCATAATTCAGAGTTCCGGATCTATGCAGGAGCATTGTTAATGTGGCGACCAGGCAGTGGCACTTGCACGGAAGATGTGAATAGATTTCAAAGAGCGACTCTCAGTTCAGTTATTGGCAGCTTGTGGAGGTTGTCATAAAGGACTATTTTCCAGAGTGTTTCCCCCCTCATTAAACTTGGTGGTTGAATCCTTTTGTTGCAGCTTTCAATGGGATGCATCAAAAGACTACGATCTAAGGCAAACCCAGAATTAAATCTATTGGGTTACATTAGAGGGAGGCAATTCACAAATTAATAAAATTTGCTTTTGCAAAAAAAAAATTCACAATGTGGGGTTCTGCATAATAACATGGATGAAAGATTGGCTGACTATAAGGAAGCAAAGTGAATCCACAGCTAGGCACTTTTCAGGTTGGCAAGAAGTAATACATGGTGTGCCATGGGGATCAGTGCTGGAACTTCAACTGTTTACAATTTAAATAAATCACTTATATGAAGTGGTGGAAGGTATGTTTACAAAACTTCCTGATGACACAATGATAGTTAGGAAAGTAAGTTGTGAAGAGGGCATAAAGAGGCTACAAAAATGTTAATAGGTTAAGCGAATGGGCAAAGATGTGGTAAACACAGAGTATTGTGAAAAAAAATTTGAGCTCAGAGATGCAAAAGACCTAGGCATTCAAGTGCAAGAATAACCAAGGTTTTGCATGCAGGTGCAGCAAGCAACTACAAAAGCTAACAGAATGTTGCCATTTATCATGAGGGGAATCGTATACAAAAGTATCAGTTACATTGGCACAGTTACACTGGCACTAGTGACACCACATCAGGAGTACTGTGTACAGTATTGGTCATTTATTTAAGGAAAGATGTAAATACATTGGAGTCATTTCCGAGTAGGTTTGCTAGACTAATATGGAATTGGGCAATGAGGTTGTCTTATGAGGCTAAGTTGGATGGACAAGGCCTCTAGCTGCTAGAGTTTAGAGGAGTAAGAGGTGATTTGATTGAAAGATATTAGGTCTTATGTGGTGTTCTATGGGTTGATGTGGAGAACATGTTTCCTCTAGTGAGAGAACCTAAAACTAGTGTTCACTGTTTAAAAACCAGGGGTTGCCCGTTTGAAACAGAGAGGAGATCAATTTTTTTTCTCGAGGGTTGTGAGTGTTTGGAACTTTTCCTGATAAAGTGGTTGAAGCAGAATCCTTGAATATTTTTAAGGCAGAAGGAGATAGATTGTTATCAAGCAAGGGTGAAAGGTCTTCCAGAGTAGGTAAGAATGCAGATTTGAGGTTAGAGTCAGATCAACCATCGTCTTATTGAATAGCAAAGCAGGTTCGAGGGGCTGAATGGCCTCCTGCTGCCTCTAATTTGTATGTTTGGATAAATAGGTTAGGTTGCAGTTTATTTAAATAACATTACTGAAAGATGAGATAGTGCATAACTACTTAATACAACAAGTTTTCTTTCTTGTATGAAGCGAGCACATTTATTGTTGGTGCACTGCACTTGGGCTGTGTTGACCTAATACGGGTGTTAATGAGTTACAGAGTCAAGGACTAAAGACAAACAAAAGATAAATGGCAGTCAGTGATTAATCTAAAATTAGAACTATTTTTATACAGGTTCATGTAACTCCAACTTTGGTTTATTTCCCATAGCGTTATTAGTTATATGCCGTTTTAATGTTTGTATGAAGTCATTTTCAATGCTTGATTATTGTAAGGAAGGTTTCTTTGCAACAGCCCTGAGAGAAGTCCACTCTGCAAGGAATTGGGAATAGTTCTTATTCTGCAAATTGCACATTTTTAGCTGATTCCAGTCATTATTGAAAGTAACTCTGGATTAATGGTAACAACATCTATAGTGATTGGACTAAATCTGTAACCAGTCTCAGTAATGTCTATCATGAAATTGTTGTTTGTTTTAAATGTTGTCATGAACTCAGTTTCGTTAATGTTCTTTCAGTGAAGGAAATCTGCCATGCTTGCTTGGTCTGGCCCAGCAATACGGTTGATTGTTAACTGCCTACTAAATCAAGAGCAATTTTGGATGGACATCAGCTGCTGGCCTTGCCAGCAACACCCTTATCCCATGAAGGAATAAGAAAAATGAAGCTTCCACAATACATTTTAGGGCAACCTGGAGTGTTTGGGCCTTCTGATAAAGTTGGATCTGCCTTGTGTTCCTTCTTGTGTCTTGTCCTTTCTGGAATGCTGGTATTCTAAGTTAGATTTCTAGCAGCTAATAAATGTGGCAGGCACAAGTTTTGAGTAAAAACTGCAAAACTGAAACCTGGAAAAGTAACAAATGTGAGAGAGCAGAAATACAAAGAAAGGCTATATTTTCAGCTATTCTTGAGAACTGTAGGGTATATTTCAAAAGTAAAGGTAAAGTCACCAGATGCTAAAGGCAGAGATGGTTAATTCTGAGAGTTGGATTTCATTGGAAGTCATTTGGCAGGTTGTGTGTCTATTGGACTGTGCCCTTGGCATTTGTTATGATTTGATACCACCAATTGCAGGGACTAGAAAATTAAGCCAATAAATTCCAGGATCTCCTAACATCATTTTACTGGATTGTATAATTTTGCCGTCATGATGGTCTTAAGGAAATGAGGAATAATAATAACAACTTACTGTGTTATTTATACATTTTGTAAGCAGAAATCAGATGCTTTAAGCCCCTATCATTTGAGTCTTTGCAGTGACAATTTCCAGCTCCAGTTTAACAACGAGCAGATCCGTTATATCAAGGTCCAATAATTGGATATGAATGACTTACTTTAGCAGAATCTCTATATCCAGATAGCAGTCTTGAAGTTTCACAGGTAGTAAATCATCCTTCTACTCCCCAAATTAATTAGAGAAAGCTACTTTCAAAACTTTGCAAGTGGAATCCTAAACCAGTGAAAAAACTGGCACTTGGTACCAACAGAAATTTCCAAGCATGTGGAGCTAACCATATAAATGAAACAGATACTGCTGGCATGTGCTGCTCTAATGTTGTCTGAGAAATGTCACTGTATTCTCTGCACTACACTTACTGGAACATTTAGGTATTAAAATGACTATGACTGATTCGGCATTTGCAAAATGTTTCACACAATTCTCTGATAGTGCTTGTGACATCTTCTAATCCCACTTACAATTAAAAATGAACTAAGAGCTTCTGGGAAACCTACGCACAGACAGGTGCAAATGACATGGAGTTTCACTGATTGCTCCTAATTACCCTTTTAAGGAGTTAAAGCAGACTGCAGTACGTGTCTCATAACGTGCATTAACTTGTAGCCTTGACTTACTGAACTGTGTTGGAGCTTGCTTGGCGATGAGCACTTTGACAGTATGATAAACCTGTCGACAGCTCATCAGACACCTCGACAGGATGGGACTTTGTGTTCCTTGGTAACCAGTTCTTACGTAACAAGTTACTTTATTTGATTCACAATGGGTGACTGTTTGAAACGGAGAAAGAAGTGAACAGTGCTGATTGCCTGAGGCTCCTTGAGATGATATTAGACCCTGCTGTCCAGTTTCTCATGTTCCATTATCTGTAGAATCCGATAATAACATTGTCAGTTATAAATCTGTAGGAAATTGTTACTCAAAAGTTTTAATCATCAGAACAGGTTATAACTGATTTTTGTTTGTTTTAATAAAAGAACACAATTGAGCAGAAAATAAATTCAAATTTTGCTACCTCTGTTCACTTAAACACTTACTATGTATTTGCCTCAAAAAGCTGAATACTTCCCTCATGTGAATCACGGTTCCCAAAGCCCAAACTGTTCAACACCAACATTTAGCATATTTGACACATTACGTTTAACTATTATTCCTATAAAGTGGTTGCCCTTCATTTACTTTACAATTCTGACTCAAGTCATCCATTTGAAAAATGACCGTGCCATGTTTTCTCAGATGTTGTCTTTTTAAAAATGCCTTCACAGTATGTGAGCGCCACTGGCTAAGGCAGCACTAATTGCTCAAAATGAATAGCCCTCCAAAGGTAATGGCAAGCTGCCTTCTTAAGAAGGTGAAGTCCACATCTTGTAGAGACACTCCCAGTTTTGATAGGAAGCGAGTGTTAGGATTTTAATCCATTGAAGGAACGGTGATTTAGTTCTAAGTCAGGATCATGTGTGGCTTGGAAGGGAATTTGCAGGTAGAGTTGCTTTCTTGCAAATGCTGTCCTTGAGCTTCTAGATGGTAGAGTTTGATATTTGGAAAGTGTTGTGGAAGGAACTTTTTTGATTTTCTGTAGTGCATTTTGCAGATGGTACACACTGTTACAATTGTGAGTCAGAGGTTGACAGAGTGAATGTTTAAGGTGAATGGACTGCCCATCAGGCTGGCTGCTTTTGTCTGGGATGTTGTTGAGTTTTTTGAGTGCTGATTTGTAAACATTTGGCAAAGTGGAGAGTATTCATCAGATTCCTGATTTGTGTTTGTAGGCAATGGACTGACTTTGGGGAGTCAGGATGTGAGTTACTCACAGAACTCCCAATCTCAGAACCACTCTTGTATGGCTAGTTCAGTTCAGTTTCTGGTTGGTCAATAGCAAGCATGGTGATAGTGTGGAATTCAGCAATTGTAATGTCACTGAATGCCAAGGGGAGATCTTGCATTCTCTCTTGTTAGAGATGGTCATTGT
The DNA here is from genome assembly GCF_021869965.1 of Rhincodon typus. Taxonomy (NCBI): domain Eukaryota; kingdom Metazoa; phylum Chordata; class Chondrichthyes; order Orectolobiformes; family Rhincodontidae; genus Rhincodon; species Rhincodon typus. Next base: position 15,026,997 of record NC_063363.1, read on the forward strand.
CTTATATTTGTGTGGCACAAATGTTACTTGTTACTTATCAACTCAAGTTGACTGTGCATTTCCGGAATGTTCAAAACTTATGCAGCATTTGCAGATTTTTTTCCTTTATAGCTTGCTTTAATAGTCTGTGCAACATCACAACTGGCCTTGACTTCCTGCTCACTTTATAGATCTCTACAAAGCCTTTACTTTCTAAGTTCTGCAAGGATTGGAACATTGCTTACACCAGATATATTGCTTTCATCCTGTATCTTTGCATTGCAATAAACTGTTGAGCCATTAAGAATGTTGTCACTAAAAAAAGTGATGAAATCAATATTTCATCAGAAACTTTCAGACATCTCTGTGGCTTGCAGGTGCGCATGCTTGAACTATGGGACCTTGTTGAAGAAAATTTATTAGGGATAAGCAAAGTGACCTTGGCTGAATGAACTCACAGCAAAGTCAAACGACTGAAATCAGCATTGAAATCAATTTTCCAAGAGGAATGAAGGTTCAGCTTCCACATTTATGGTTACATTTAATTTGTTTCTTGTGGTAATTTGCTAAATGCAAGCTATGGTTAAAAACTCAAAGGGTAAGAATAGCCATATGGAAGTTCTGATCTTTTAATCCTAGCAAATATAAGATTGTTAGTGTGTTGGATATGATATCAACAATTTTCCAAGTAAGGCCCTCCCCTTAATTTTAATGGGAACCATATGCAGGGATGCTGGCGAGTAGCAAATCAGAAAATTAGGCTAAACATCTGGTCTTAAACAGAACTGCACAATCTTAACAGGAATGCTGCACTTTGTTGTTTTTTTTCAATGAGCAAGATTGCAAATTTCAGCTAGGTTACTTTGGAGGTCCCTTCTCATAAGGTCTGGTGAAGGGAAGTTAACTGCTTTGGTGTGGAAGAGTAATCTCTTCTGCAAGTAAAGCTTGAAGCTGCCTGAGAGGGCATTAACAACGCAGCTTTTGCAGCCCACGGAAGGTTAAAGAAGATTGGTGAAATTATAAAAAAAAGGTGTCAAGGTGAATTAAACCAATGGGGCATAAAATTGTACTATTCATTCATAGCTTCAACTGCACGGGGGTTCTCAATGTATGAATGTCTGACTTACGAACGTTTGCATTTACAAGCATGAGCCCATCCAGGGGTGTAATGTTAAGATCTCAACATATTCATATTTGTTGAACTTAGAAACACATGCATTACATCGTCATCAATTGAGTTTGACTTGTGCATAAAACGACGTGTAAACGGACTCCAGAATGGAACCTGTTCACACCTTGGGGACTGCCTGTACTTTAGTTGCATCTTCAATGAAATTGCTTGTCAAGTCAGCATTTTTGCACTCGCATGGTCTACCATCTTGTTCAACCAGTTGTACTTCTGGTGGTTTTCCTCTATCACAATGGACAATCTAAGAGGAAGATGATGACAGCAAATCAATCTTATGGCAAACAAGGGGCCAGCTAGCTCACGTGCTTTTGTCATATGAAGATTTAATTTAATTCTTATTTATTTATTTCAGTACTTATTTAGATTTAATTCCATCAAATAATGCTGCAAGTATACAGCAGGTCAAGCAGCATCTGTGGAGAGAGAAATATTTGGGTCAGTGGACCCGACCGATTAAAGGAAATCAATCTGAAAAAAATCAGGCAGAATTTTCCAGACTTGGAATGTTTTGGCTCTTCAGATCATTTTGCGTATGTAGTGAGAGTGCAGCAGACCATCATCATTCTAAAGTTGTGTGCAATGTTGCTGTCCACCAACAGTCAGGGCTGTTGGCAGATCAGGAACACAGGAGTCATTGCTGAGAAACAATTACACATGGGAGCAGTAAAAGCTAACAGAATGGTCCCGATCCGAAACATCGTCCATTTGTGAGGAAGGGTCCCGACCTGAAATGTCAGCGTTCCTGCTCCCCTAATGCTGCCTGGCCTGCTGTGTTCTTCTAGCTCCATACTATGTTGTTACAGAATGGTAGTTCAGATTTAGGGGTTTAGTTTAAACATTTCTGCTGATCAATAAAAAGTTTCACAAGTTGCTCTGCTGACACACCAAAGCTGCCGACCGTGAACAGGAAGGAGCCAACACTGAAGGACTCACCGCCTTTGAAGAGATGGCGCTTGCTACATATGGCAATGAAGAGACAAATACCATAGACATTGACAATAGTTAGTTTGGAATTATTGTGATACCAAATAGCAAATATTTACAATCACTTTGACTATTCATATTGAAATTATCTAAAATAATTTTAGTAATGGGGTTAGCAGCGACTAATCTAATACACTAATTTGGTATGATTTTATTTATGTGACAAGCTATTCTTTAATGTGCAGTTTGCAAACTATTCTACTTTTTAAAAAATGTTTGTTTTACTCAGATTGAGGTCCATGGTGTGACCTCAGATGCTTCACCACACAAGTACTCCATCTGTCCCAAGCTACAGGCAAACTACAATGTTAATGTCTTCAATTAATGAGTTTTTAAAAAATTCAGCCATAGGATGCAGGCATTATTAGTTGGGCCAACATCTATTGGCCATATTTGCCCTTGAGAAGGTTGGGGTATGCTGCCTTCTTGAACTGCTGTAGTTCATGTTCTCTTGGTAGGCCCACAAAGCCCATAGGGTGGGAGTTCCAGTTGTTGATCCAGCAACACAGAAGGAATGGAAATATGTTGCTAATGGTGAGTAAAAATAGTGAGTGACTTGGAGGGGAACTTGCAGATGGCGGTGTTTCCATGCATCTGCTGCCTTTGTCCTTGTCAATGGAAGAAGTTGTTGTCTTGGGAGATACTATTTAAGGGGCCTTGGTGAACTTCCGCTGTGCATCTTGCAGATGGTACACACTGCTGCTACTGAGCATTGATGGTAGAGGGAATAGATGTTTGTGAGTGTGGTGCCAATCTGGTAGCCTGCTTTGTCCTGGATGCTGTAGGCTTCTTGAGTGTTGATGGAGCTGCACGCATCCAGGCAAGTGGGGAGCACTCCATCACACTCCTGACTTGTGCCTTGCAGATGATGGACAGGTTTTGGGGAGTCAGGAGGTGAGTTACTCGCTGTAGTACTCCTAGCCTCTGACTGGCTGTTGTGGTCACTGTTTTTATATGGCTAGCCCAGTTCAGTTTTTGGTCAATAATATCATGCCAGGATGCTGGTAGTAGGGGATTCTATGATGGTAACACTATTGAATAGAAGATGTTAATTGACTGTTTGGCTACAGTAACTGTTTGACAATGTGTCACAGTCCTTTTCTGGTCTCAGTGAGGTGCTCTGTTGATTTTTATGCCAATGTAATGAGTGCATCTTTAGGGACTCCCAAAACCCAGAGACCTCACTCCTTCAATAATGTCACTATAGCTATTGACTCCTTTGGTATTCAAATCCTGGAGACCTATGATGCTACTTTCACACACTGGAGATTGATAATATTTATGTTAGTGAGTTTCACTCTCATTAGAGACACCATACAGACTGCCCTGATCCAGAGTGCAGAACCTCGATCTACATGGTCTACCATCTTGTTTAACCAGTTGTACTTCTGGTGGTTTTTTTCTATCACAATGGACAATCTAAGAGGAAGATGATGACAGCAAATCAATCTTATGGCAAACAAGGGGCCAGCTAGCTCACGTGCTTTTGTCATATGAAGATTTAATTTAATTCTTATTTATTTATTTCAGTACTTATTTAGATTTAATTCCATCAAATAATGCTGCAAGTATACAGCAGGTCAAGCAGCATCTGTGGAGAGAGAAATATTTGGGTCAGTGGACCCGACCGATTAAAGGAAATCAATCTGAAAAAAATCAGGCAGAATTTTCCAGACTTAGAATGTTTTGGCTCTTCAGACGATTTTGTGTATGTAGTGAGAGTGCAAAAGACCATAAGAACATGGAAAATAGGAACCATTGGAAATAGGAAAGTTGGCTGTTTGGCCCCTCGAGTCTGCTCTGCCATTCAATGGCTGATCTGACATTCCTCACATATACTTTCCTGCAGTTTCCCCATAACCCCGATTCCCTTACTGATCCGGAATCTATTCATCTCAGCCTTAAATAAACACAAGGAGTCTGCCCCCACAGCCTTCTGTGGCAAGGAGTTCCAAAGACTTTCAATCCCCGGAGAGAACAAATTCCTCCTCATCTCAGTCTTAAATTGGCCTCTTTTTTCTGAGACTATACCCTCTGGTCCTAGACTTCCCCATGAGGGGAAATATCTTCTCAGCGTTTATCCTGTCCAGCCCCCTAAGAATCCTATCTGGTTCAATGAGATCACATCTGATTCCTTTCTGTTCAAATGAGTAGAGTTCCAACTTATTTAATCTTTGCTTGTAAAACAATCCCTCCATACCAGGGATCATCCTAGTGACCCTTCTCTGAACTGCCTCAAGATGGACCAAAACTACTCATAGAGCTCCAGATGTGGCCTCACCAGCACCTTGTACAGTCACAGTAAGACTTCCCTACTCTTATACTCCAACCCCTTTGAAATAAGTGTTGACATTCCATTAGCCTTCCTGATTACTTGCTGCCTGTGTGCTACTGAGGTGATTACAGCAGGAGTGGAAAGGACACAGTGGCAGTGCTATCAGTGAAGTGATAGTTACTGCACCACTCCAGCATGATCAGAGACATTAATCTCCAGAAATTCCTCATTCAATAGCAAGCTTCCATCAGTGGAAGGCATCAGCCTTGCTCTTTATTGCATAATACATTTTGTATTTTACTTTTTGGGTATTTTGTTTTTGCAACCCAACATCACTTGTTTCAATATTTTTGGGATTTCTATATTTATTACTTTGTAACATTTCTGTTGGCTAAAACCAACAACCATTTCTATTCTATATTTTTCTCAGTATCTATATATAATGAGTTTTGGTTCAACACAGTTTTAACTTTATTTTCCTGGCACGCATATATAAAATGGGAATAATAAAGAGTATTCCTTTTTTAAAACCTTGAACTAGATGCCAAAGATATTGAATATGTTTTAGAGTTATAGACTCACTAGTCTTACGGACTAGTGAAGTGCCTAATAATGTTGAATTACTCAGTAATCTGTGAACTGGATGTCATTGTTGATTTAAAAACAAATGTTTTCTGATTGAGAAGACAGAGAGTGCAGTGGGGTTCAATTGCTTTTCAAAGTAAGTGGTGCTTCTGTCTATGTATGGGCTGTGATTCTACATAACAGGATATTTGTAGTGAAAATGACTGGCTTAACTGGTGAATAACAAGTCAGGAGCAGACTGAGATAACCTGAGCTGAATGATATTAGCAGCACATCTGAGTAAAATTTTCCTCTCTCCAGGGAACTAAGCACACAGTAGGAGAAAATTATGGACCTTAATTTGAAGAAAAGCACTCTGTGTTCTTAGTGGTAATCGAAACATGTTTGAAAGAATTGGTTTCATGGATTTAACATCCATCACTTCAGGCTTGTGGCTACTGAAGAGTATGTCACCCAGGCAACCATCCAGCACCCAGCTCTATGCACTTTGAGCCCTACAATTTAATCGGAGTTAAAATGTCACCAAAACTGGGTCCTGGGTTGTCAGCCTAAAGCCAAGCCTATCTAGAACGCACATATCCAGCATGAATATCGCGGTTGCTGGGAGGAAAATGCTCCTTCATCTCAACAGGGAACAGTGTGGTAAGCAGATGAAGCTGGGCTGAAAGAAGGAATTGCTTTCTAACTGAAAGACTCTTTATTTTACCACTTCAAAGCAGAAGTGCCAGGAAACAATAACAGGAAAAATTGTGTGGTCCTCAGAGAACGAAGAGGCCTCAGCAACTAGTGTGTGAAAGTTAGTGAAAGTATTTGAATTGCTAGCTTCCTGGGAAATGCTTGATATTTTTGGCTTTTTAAATTAATTAATCTGCCAGTTGCTAGTCATTTAAACTCTACTGGTAAAATTCTCCAGTTAACTATATGATATTTAATCATCCAAATGTCCACAGGAAACAAAGACAGGATTGAAAATTTTTCAGAGTGAAGGCATTGAAAACTAGCATGCAGATTGAGTCTGCAATTGTCTGCTTGCATTCTTTGAGATGACATTTAGCAATTTAAAGATGACTTTTGGCATTCTTTATAGTGAATTTATGTTACTTCAAAGGAAATGTTTCGGGTTTGCACCTGCTGTGTATTCTGAGTGCACTAAGAACAGTATATCTTAAAATTATATGAGAATTATTATATTTTATTCAATGTTTTAATTTCAGCTTGTCTAGAGCAATTGCTAGTTAAACAATTAGGGGTCCCGTACTTAACAACATAGGAACAAATATCACATATGTGAAAAGGAGCATTTGCCTGCCAGCAAACACAATCTTTACATTGGGTAATCAAGGCGATATACAAAGGGTCAAAATGTCTTCTTCATCAATCATGCTGAGTATAATTTGAAATGTTAGAGCAACAATAAATGATGCAAATGTTTGAGAGCGCAGGTGGCATTTATAAGATAGTTATATTGAACAGTTTGAAGCTGGCCTTTTTGGTGATGTGGGGTGGATGAATTCCACACATTTATTTGATAGCAACAGTGGGAATTCTATTATAACTATTCTTACGATTGAGTCAACAATTGAAGCAAGAATGAAAATATTCCCTTCGCAGGAATGCGTAGGAACTTTCTAGGAATCGTTTCTATCAGACACGTGGTAATAAACTATTCCGTTATCTAATTCGAAAATGTAAGTGGAGAAAGAACACAGGACGAAAGCATTTGTGCTTCTTGAACTTGTCTGCATAGCAGTGTATCTCTCCTAATTCAGGATCACAGCATGAGATAGCACATTGTGCTTAATGATGGAATAAAATTACATGCAATTTTGTGTCAAATGAGATTGCATGTGATGTCCATTAGTGCAATATGCTTAAACGTTGTGAATGTTTCGGGTCCGTGACCCTTCCTCAGAACTGATGGTAGCTGGGAAATCGTCGGTTTGTATGCAGAAAATAGGGAGGGGGGTTGGAGTAGGGAGTAAGTGATAAGATAGAGTCCAAAGAGAGAGAAAAGCAGTTGGAGAGACAAAGGAGTTGATAACGATCTGGTGAGGAGGGTGAATAGCTGTTAATGGCTAACAGTAGGTAGTGTGTAATGGCAGGCTATGTGATAACAAGAGACAACAAGGTGCAGGGCTAGATGAACACAGCAGGCCAAGCAGCATCATAGGAGCAGAGAGGCTGACGTTTCGGGCCTAGACCCTTCATCAGAAAAGGGGGAGGGGAAGGGGGTTCTGAAATAAATAGGGAGAGAGTGGGAGGCGGATAGAAGATGGATAGAGGAGAGGATAGGTGGAGAGGAAACAAACAGGTCGAAGAGG
>NC_063363.1:15034729-15061517 GCF_021869965.1 Rhincodon typus
CCTCTTCGACCTGTTTGTTTCCTCTCCACCTATCCTCTCCTCTATCCCTCTTCTATCCGCCTCCCACTCTCTCCCTATTTATTTCAGAACCCCCTTCCCCTCCCCCTTTTCTGATGAAGGGTCTAGGCCCGAAACGTCAGCCTCTCTGCTCCTATGATGCTGCTTGGCCTGTTGTGTTCATCCAGCCCTGCACCTTGTTGTCTCGGATTCTCCAGCATCTGCAGTTCCTACTATATATGTGATAACAAGGCCTGGTGTGTGGGATAGGGAATAGGACATGGGAGAGTTTATCTCCTAAAATTATTGAATGTTATATTGAGTCCCCAAGCAGAAAATTAGGTATTGTTCTTCCAGCTTGCGTTGGGCTTCTCTGGAACGCTGCAGCAAGTCAGAAACAGAGATGTTGACCAGGGAACTTGGTGGTACGTTAAAGCGGCAGGCAACTCGAAGCTTAGGGTCTTTTTTTGCGAGCAGAACATAGATGTTCCGTGAAGCAGTCACCCAGTCTACACTTCTTTTCCCCAAGGAAACCACATTGTGAGCAATGAATGCAGTAGGCTATATTCTAGAAAGTACAGGTGAAGTGTTGCTTCACCTGGAAGGTATGTTTGGGCACTTGAATAGTGGAGAAGGAGGAGGTAAATGGGCAGCTGTAGCACCTTCCTGTGAACTTGAAGCCAGAACCAAAAATACACTATTAATCATCTGCACATGGTATGGGCTAGCTGAAGTCTCTGAATGACTACACTCATTCCTTTCCCCACTCGAGGCTGCACTGAATATCACTGTGGTAAATATTGCTGAACTTAGCGCCAACAATCTGGAACCTTTTTGCTTGTGTGCCTCAGTAGCATTGTAAATGGTTTCGTACCCCACTGAGTCATTGGTGGAACTTTTTCAAACTTTTAGAATCACCAACCATCTCTTCACCAAATATGTTTGATAAATCTGTACCTCAAATATGTTAATAAACACACAGTATTATAGACTTATTAATGTAGCATTCAGTATAAAAGCTAAGATGTTCTGTTGAATCTGTATAAACCATTGGTTTGGCATCAATTGGATTATAGTGACTTAAGGAAAAATGTGAAGGCATTAGACAGAGTGCAGAATAGATACAAAGAATGGTTCCAGAGGAGAGGAGCATCAATTATGTAGATAGATTGGGGACGTTGGGACTGTTTATTTTCTGGAAGAGATTGCTGGAGATATTTAAAATCATGAAGGGTCTGGAATTAATAAGTTGAGATAGATTTTCCCAGTGGCAGAAGGATCTAGGACAAGAGGGCAGTTATAGATGACAGAAGAAGCAATGGAGACACAAAAAGAAACATTTCACGTAAGGAGTGGTTAAGGTATTGGAGTGCACTGTCTGAGCATCTAGTGGAGGTAGTTCCAATTGAAGCATTTGAGAGAGATAAATTGGATTATTATCTGAACAGGAAGAATATGGATGGTCACAGTGAGAAGGCAGGAGAGAGGCACTAGGTGCATTGCTTATTTGCTAAGCAAATGCAGATACGAATGGCCAACCGGCCTCCTTCTTCACAAAAGCAATTCTGTGATTCTGCAAACTAGATTTACTAACTTAATGTGCTTCCAACAGCAAGTGCAGTTTAAATGAATTTACAGCTGAGTGTTAAACACTTTGGAATGGCTGTACATTATGAAAGCCATACATGTTTTTTTAACACCGCCGCTCTTGAAAGACTGGATAGGTTTTACACAGGTTTAGTTGGTTTCAAGGTGACCACATTTCCGGGGCAAAAATAAAAAGTCACTTTAGCGTGGTGGGCTGTGCAAGTGTTGAATGGGCTGTGCAGAAACCTGTTACAGAGGCTGGGGATGCTGTATGGTCATGAACCTGTCATCAAGCAGAGAGCACACAGATATAAACAGGTGCATATTGCACATATGTATGGTTTAACAGTCTAAAATACTGTACAGACAATATCCTGGCTGCATAAACTCAGGAGACAGGAGAATCTCCTTAAATATAGTATAGTCTTGTAAAACCCAGGATGATTGTTCACCATGATTGGCTTTACTGCAGTCCAAAATCCTTCCTGAGTGACTCATTTCAGTGTTAGGTTCCAATATGCACAGAACAGACTCTTCGATGGTGTAGATCTTGGAAACCATGCATGTCTTTCACACTGCTGTCTCTGAAAGGCAGGATATGTTTTACACAGTTGTCTAGTGTTGCAGTGACAAGTGTTTTGGATTTCAATCTTGCTTTGTCTCACAGATAATGATCAGCAGAACCTACAACAACCTTCAATTACAGTGGAAAGTTCGTAAGGAAAAATTCTTACTGACATTTCTTTGTTCATTCCTGATTAGTATATGTTGAGATGAATAAGATTGAGTGGAAGGCAGGTTGTTTACAGTAAAGGGTTTGATTGTATCTGTATCTGCTCTCCCAGTTACAAAAAAGGATCAGCATATGCCTTAATGCAAAGAACTGCAGCAACGCACATGCTCAGTTTTCAATCAAAAGATTATTTAATGCTGCTTTTTCCACAATTGCCTCAATAAACAACAGTTCATTGATGGGCAGCTGCTACGTTAATGTGGTGCAGCCTCATTAGCTTGGTCTCTCAAAATTGTTCCTCCTCTCCTTCAAAGTGCAGAACTAGCGGGAATGGATTATTGTACCTTGGGCTAACCTTAGAAAGATGAAAGGCAAAGTTAAGTGATGTAAACACAACAAACCCTGAAACAGTAACAACAGTAGCCCAGCTATCAAACATAAATGACTGGAACTGGGAGACAGGACAGCACCACATCATTACAACCCCATTTTGTTTTTTTGCAAAGATATACTTTATTCATAAATCATCTCTAAGTAGGTACAAAATGTCCAAAACAGTCGAGTCCAGACTTTGCAGAATACGCAGGAGAATTTTGACAATCTTCATTAATCTCAATCTGGTTGCAACAAAAAAAGTCATTTTCTAAACATGAAAAGGAAGCTACTTGCATCCGCACTGAGAGTACACAGGATTCTCAAAACGTTACAGGTTCTCACTGTACTCTGGCAGAAAGACTTAAACGGGTGATCTTTCCCCCCTGTGCCTTGGCAGCAGCTGCCCCAAGCTTTAGTCCGTCCCTCAGCACGTAGCCTGGACCTTAGAATGTGCCAGTCTGCAACACTCGGTTGAGGTCCACTCTTTTCACTGGAAGACCAACAGGTTTTGGGCAGACAAAATATGTCACAAATTCTGACAGAAAATATGATGTGTGTAGGGTGGAAGGCAGTTGGCTCAATGCCCCACCCATTCCCTACAATTAAAGACAGTGACTACAACTCAGACCCTTATTGAATTATGCCATGGAATCTGTATATTATCTAGCACCATAAGGATTTTTGAGACTCTGTTTTGTGCAATTGCACATAATATTTTGACCTGAAATAGTTTCTATTTGCAGAAGTGGAAATGTGGGGAATAAGGAACAAAAACAGGTCACTCAGATGAACTGTCCATGCCAGGGATTATTTTCCATCCAAATCTTGTGAACAGAATGATCCACTTGGGACTGAAGATGGGCAATGTATCCAGAAGTAATAGAGGTGCCAAGACCTGGCTCCTTTCTAATGGCTGTTTCTGGTCACCATAAATTTCACTGGACTATCACCTCTCCAATCTGTCTAGATGACAGGAAACCTGTCAACAGTCCCTCGTGGTTTTCAAAGAGTTGGGGACTACTGTGACCAGTAAAGAGTTTACTTCTGACCATTGGAGGCTACTTCCACTCCCATTATTTGATAGAATCGCTACAGTTAGGAAGCAGGCCACTTGGCTCATCATGTCCAAACTGACCCTCCGAAGACATCCCACCCAGACCCACCCCCACTCCCCTGCCCCATCCTATCCCTGTAACCCTGCATTTCCCATGACTAACCCACCGAGCCTGCCCACTATGGGCAATTTAGCATGGCCAATCCACCTAGCTAGCACATATTTGAACTGTGAGAAGAAACCAGAGCACCCAGATGAAGCCCACACAGGCACAGGGAGAACACACAAACTCCACATAGACAGTCACCCAAGGGTGGAATCGAACCCGAATCCCTGACATTGTGAGGCAGCAGTGCTAACCACTGAGCCAGAAAGAAGTTGTAGAAACTGCTTTGGAAATTCTACCAGTGCCGCTAACTTGCTAAAAGGCATGCCAAGATATCTGTGGATAACTCCCCTGCTGTTCTTCAAAATAGTGACATGACATTGTTCCAGCTCTGAGAACAGCTCGTGGCAGATGTTTAGAGAGATTCTTCATAACTTGGCAATAAAGATGTATTCCATTGAGAAAAAAATATTCTATGAGAAGATGTGTCTAACCATGGAAATGAGAAAAGTATCAAATGAAAATAAAATGTACACAATTCTGTGAAGGGTCAGAAGAATGGTTACATTTTAGAAATTAATAAAATAAATGACTAAACAAGGTAAGTGGGAATAAATTAGAGTATAAGAGAAAGCTATTTAGAAATATTAAAAAAACAGACAGTAAGAGTTTCTACATGTATATAAAAGTAAAAGTTGCTAACCAGAGCCCTTAGATGCTGAAAGTTCAAAGTTAATATTGAGAAATCTGGTAATGGTGGAAGCATTGAAGAGATACTTTGTGGCAGCCTTCTGCACAAGACACAGAAATCATCCCAAGAATAACTGAAAATGAAGAGCAAAATGGGAGGAGGAACTTAAAAGATCACAATCACTGGGAAAATAGATTGGAAAATCTATAGGCAGTAAAGGCCGACATGTCCCATGGACCAATGGTCTACATCCTTGGGTCTTAAAAGTATTGGCTACAGAGATAATAATCGTAATCTTCCAAATGATGCTAAATTCTGCAAAGGTACCAGTGAATTGAAAAACTGCTAACGTAACACCTGTAAAGACTACACATATTTTAGTTGGAAATATCAACTAGAAAATGAAAGGTTGGATTATGAGTATTTTTTAACACCTCAAAGGAGAAATGAAACTGTGTGGTTACTTAACGGTTACAGAAGAGCATATACATTTTCTGGAAGTTGTTTTTTAATACTTTTGGGGGAATGCTGCCACTCAGATATCTTTAAAAAAAGTAGCTGCCTATCAACAGGATTTAGATTGGTTGTAAGTGGCAGTTTCTCACTGAACTGAGAGGAGAGAGATCAACAGGGACTCAGAACTGAGTGTCTTCCAGCAGGTGAAATTGTACTCTATCACATTTTATTTAAAACAGCAATAACATTTAAATTCTGAGCAAAAGAAAGGAAACTGCTAATTCAAGCCAAGACCTAGGTCCAACTGATCGGCTACCCACAATATTCCTCAAAAGATTGTTTGTCTCATTTGTCTGTCCATGCTATGTGTAAATGAATGTGCATGTTTAGAATTAAAGGGGTGTAGTTTAAGTTAATATATTAGTAATCAATAATCTGTCTTTGCCACAGGCCAGAGGATAAATTTGTGAAAATAACTATAGTTTTGTCTTCTGTTTAATTTGTGAAACCTGGTGTGAGTTTTTCTTCTCTTAGACACTGATCACAGTCAAGCATTCTAAAGATTTAATTGCTTATATTTTATACTTGTGACGACTAGTGGAGTAGTGTTGATTAACAACATACTTTTCCCACTAAGGTCATGACACACAATGAAGACAGGAGGTGAACAGAAAGTATGAAACTATAGGACAGTTAGCCTAATATCGATCAGAATGAAAACGTTTCAATTCATGAATAACTCATTATAAATTGTAGAAATTTAGAAAAGCATAATACAATCAGGCAGAGGGAATGTTACAAACTGAAAGGTGGGTAAATAGATCCTGGCTAATGTTCACCAGTTTTCAGTAACCTTTTTCAACTCAGATGCACTAGGCGGTGAGATAGACAAAGGGAATAAGAGTCAGGGCAAGGTCCGGCACAGATAGACAAACAGCAGGCCAGGCAGCATCTGGAGGAAAGGAGCAGTCAACGTTTCGGGTATTACCCTTCTTCAGGACTGAATGTGGAGTAGGGGGAACTGCAGATAAAATGTGGGGGGAGGGGTGGAAGCAGAATAGTGGTGATAAGTGGACACTGTTCATAGGAATGACCTGGTTAGTCAATGGGAGGGATGAATCTGGTTGGTGGCTGGAAGCAAGGGTCAGAAGGTGGCATAGAAGGAAGGAGGTGGGGCTGGGTGGAAAGGTTATATGAAATTGGAGAACTCAATGTTGAGTCCTCTGGGCCATAGGGTGCCCAGGCGGAAGATAAGGTGTTCTTCAAATTTGTGTTCTGAGTCGCTGTGACATTGGAGGAGGCTGAGGCCAGACATGTCGGAGGGGAAGTGGGGCAGGGAGTTGATATGGGCGGTGACCGGGAGGTTAGGTTGGCTGTTACGGGCCAGGTGAAGATGCTCAGCAAAATGGTCACCTGGTCTACGTTTGAATCATAGAATCCCTACAGTGTGGAAGCAGACCATTCAACCCATTGAGTCCACACAGACCCTATGAACAGCATCCTATCCAGAGCCACTCCTCTTTCCTATCCCTGTAACCCTGCATTTTTCCCATGGCTAATCCAGCTAACCTATATATCCCTGGACACTATGAGCAATTTAGCATGGCCAATCCACCTAACCTGCACTTTGGACTTTAGGAGGAAACTGAAGCACCCAGAGGAAACCCACACAGACACAGGGAGAATGTGCAAACTGCTCACCCAGGGGCAATTGAACCCAGGACCCTGGCACTGTGAGGCAGCAGTGCTAGTGAATGAGCCACTGGACCGTTTGGTATCACTGATGTAGACAAAACAACATCAGGAGCATCAGATGCAATAGACTAGTTTGGAGGAGATGCAGATGAAGCTCTGTCTCACTTGGAAGGGCTGTTGAGTGCCCTGGATGGAGGTGAGGGAGGTGGTGTGTAGGCAGGTTTTGCATCTTTTACGGTTACAGGGGAAGTTACCGGGCGGGATAGAGTGGTTGGTGGGAAGTATGGCATGAACTAAGGAGTGGCGAAGGGAATGATCCTTGTGGAAGGCAGTGAGGGGTTGGGAGTAGAAGATGTTTCAGGTGGTGGGGTCGAATTGGAGTTGGCGGAAGTGCTTGAGGATGATACGTTGGATGTGGAGGCCGGTGGGGTGGAAAGTGAGATCAAGGGGGACCCTATCTTTATTAAGTTGGGGGGGGGGGTTAAGAGCTGTGGAGCGGGGAATAGGGGAGGCACAGTGGAAGGCTGTCTCGATGACAGAGGGGGGAAAAGAGCGTTGTTTGTAAAAGGCAGACATCTAGGATGCTTGAGAGTGGAACATCTTGTTAGAGCAGATGCAACGGAGATGTAGGAATTAGGAAAATGGGATAGAGTTTTTGCAGGATACAGGGTGAGAGGAGGTGTAGTCTAGGTAGTTATGGGAGCCTGTGGGTTTATAGTACATGTCGGTCTGTAAACTATCACTAGAAATGGAAATGAAGAGGTCAAGAAAGGGGAAGGAAGTGTCTGAGACAGACCAAGAGAATTTGAGGGGGAGGTGGAAGTTGTTAGTGGTCGATGAACTACTCCAGTTCAGCCTGGGTGCAGGATGCAGCATCAATGTAACAGTGGAAGAGTTGGGGAACAGTACCGGTGTACGTACTGGAAACGGACTGTTTGACATACCCTACAAACAGGCAGTTGTAGCTGGGGCCCATGCGAGTGCGCATGGCATCCCCCTGGATTTAGAGAAAGTGGGAAGAATTGAAGGAAAAGTTATTGAGGGTGAGGACTAGTTCGGCGAGGCAGAAGAGGTTATTGGTTTGGGGGGGCACTGGATGGGTCTGTCGGAGAGAAAAAACTGAGGACCTGTAGGCCATCCTTGTGGGGAATGGACGTGTATAGGGATTGCACGTTCATAGCAAAGATAAAGCTCTGGGGTTACTAAAGTTACCAAAGAGGTGGAGGGTGTGGTTTGTGTCCTGGATGTAGGTGGGGACCAAGGGGGAGAGAATGGAGTCGAGGTAGGAAGAGATGAGTTTGGTGGGGCAGGAGCATGCGGTGACGATGGTTCGGCCGGGATAGTTGGGCTTGTGGATCTTGGGGAGCAGGTAGAACCAGGCAGTGCAGGGCTGGGGGATTATAGGCTGGAGGCGGTGGAGGGGAGACAGTGGCTTGATGGACCATGGTGGGGTTGTGATCAAGGGGAAGGTAGGACATGGTGTTGGAGAGTTGGCATTTGGCCTCTGCGACATAGAGGTCCGCTCCAGACTACCACATCCCTGCCTTGATCTGCGGGTTTGATAGTGAAATGGGATTGGTGCAGAGAGAGTGGAGTGCTGCACATTCACAGGGGGAGAGGTTGGAGTGGGTGACGGGTGTGGAGAAATCGAGGTGGTCAATGTAGCGTTGGCAGTTAGGAATGAAGAGGTTGAGGGTGGGTAAAAGGCCGGCAGGGGGTGTCCAAGAGGAGGAGAAAGGTTGGAGGTGGGAGAAGGGGTTCCCGGAGGGTGGTTGGGTGTCTTTATTGAAGAAGAAGGCATGGAGGCGGAGATGGAAGTGGCAGGAGAAGAGTTCCACATCATGGTGGGCACGGAACACGTTGAGGTGGGGGCGGAGGGGCAGGAATGTTGATTGCTGGTGCTGTCTGGTGTTCCTCCAGCCTCTTGTTTGCCTACCTTGGATTCCAGCATATGCAGTTTCTTTGTGTCTGACCAAGGTCCAGCACAACTTAATTGAACATATCAAGGAAAAACAATATTTACCAGACTCTACTATTGTACTTTAATTATACTATATCAAACTCTAACAGTGTCTTCAAAGGACTCTTCAGTAAACAGTCTTAAATCTACAGTAGTTATCTACTTCTGGCATGCGTTCCTGAGGATTTGCTACACTGTATTCACAGGTCCCTATCGCTGTATTTGAGCTGCTTGTCTGAAAGGGCTGGTAATAACTGTTCATTGAGACTGGGGCAGGCTGTTCCTCAATCTTTGAGGGTTGGCTGACATTTCAGGATCTGCATTCATTGATTTGGGCTTCCCCTCTCATTTAGGGCTGGCTCCAGCCTTCAGGCTGTCTCACTGAGGTGGTCTCTCTTGGTCTGCTTAGTTTGATGATGCTCACCATGAGGTACAAGGAGCTAGAGATGCTGTGCAGCTCAGCTTCCAGTAGAAGGTGCTCTGTAGAGACACCACAGAAGAAGATACAAAAATCAGAGCAAGTTCAGGCTCCAGGTTGCCCCTTTTATCCTCCTTTTCATGGCCTTCTCAAAGATTTTGTGGCCTGTGTCCAATACTAGTATCCGGTGGGAGCAGGAAGATTCAATGAGATGGACTACTTTCCATATTTGGAAGTCACAGAACATTTTGAACCTTGAACTGTTAAGTGCTGTCCTTATCACACTACGCCTCTGGCCTCCTACTGAGCTGGGTACCGCCAAGTCTACGTTACATTCTTTTAACAAAGCAGCTTCACTGAAGGTGGAAACAACGGTTTGTCCTGAAACAATGTGGCTGTTAGTACCTGGCCAGACAGTTCCAGGCCTGTTTGGTTTTGATTGTCCAAGGCCTGGCTACATGAATACTGTCTGTTCCAGCTCTGCAGTTTGCAAAGCACGTAGCCAATCTAGGTTTAGATTTGGCTTCCACAATTTGAGCTTTTATCCATGCTCATTTAAAAAATGTCAATAGTTCTGTAACAATTCTAGAGGTCATGGGTCACCTGACCACAGGAACTTAATTTTGTCAAAAGAAAATTGTCTTTGACCAAATTGTTTGCATTTTTTAAGGAATTAGAGAGCAGGTTGAAAAATGGGAAGTCAGTTGATGTGGTGCATTTGGATTTCCAAAACACACTTGGTGAGGCACTGCATAAAATACTAGAGTGCAAACTAAGAGCTCATGAAGTTGCGGTATGTGATTATAGATAGAGGCCAGGTTAGCTACATGAAGCAAAGGGTCAGGAGAAATGGATCATTTTTGGGTTGGCAAACTGCAACCAGTGGAGTGGCAAACAATTATTTATAATTGCTATGAATGGCCTGGGTGAAGGAACGACACGTATGTTTGTTAAA
This sequence comes from Rhincodon typus, assembly GCF_021869965.1. NCBI lineage: Eukaryota > Metazoa > Chordata > Chondrichthyes > Orectolobiformes > Rhincodontidae > Rhincodon > Rhincodon typus. Next base: position 15,044,757 of record NC_063363.1, read on the forward strand.
TTTACTGATGACACAAAGACATGTAGAAAAGCAAATTGTGAAGAGGACAACAAAGAATCTGAAAGGAATATAGTTAGGCCGAGTGAGTGGACAAAACCGGCAGATTAAGTGTAATCTGGGAAAATGTGAGCTTGTCCACTGTATTAAGAAGAATTGAAAACCAAATTATTACTTAAATGGAGAGAGACTGGGGAAATTTATAATAGGGTGTGATCTCAGTGTCATGATTCATGAATCACAAAAGATTAGTGTGCAGAGATAGCAAGAACTGCAAATGCTGGCCTCAGAGACAACACAGTGTGGAGCTGGAGGAACACAGCAGGCCAGGCAGCATCAGAGGAGCAGGAAAGTTGACGTTTTGAGTCGAGACCCTTCTTCAGAAATGGGGAGGGGGAAGGGAGCTGGGAAATAAATAGAGAGAGGAGGGGTTGGGCTGGGGAAGGTAGGTGGGATGGTGATAGGTGAGTGCAGGTAGGGAGTGGTGGGGATTGGTCAGTGGGATGGGTGGGGTAGACAGGTGGGAGAGAAGATGGACAGGTTGTGTCGGGTCAAGGAGACGGGGATGAGAGGGAGCGTTGGACATGGGATGAGGCCGGGGTTGGGGAGGTATTAAAACTGGTGAATTCTCTGTTAAGGCCATCGGGCTCTAGGCTCCCGAGGGGGAATATGAGGTGATGCTCCTCGAGTTTGCGTGTGGTGTCATTGTATGCAGGTTTATATGCAGGTCAAGGAAGTAACTCGGGAGGCAAATGAAATATTGGCCTTTATTTAGTGGAAAAGATTATAAAATTGGGAAGTGTTATTGTAATTGTATAGGATCTTAGTGAATTTACATTTGGTATACGGGTGCAGGTTTGGTCTCCTTAGTTAAACATAGATTTAATTGCAGTGGACATAATTCAGGAAAGATCCACTGAGCTGATTCTTTGGGTGAAGGGTTATCTTATGAGGTAAAGTTGAGCAGGTTACACCTATAGTCTTTGGAGTTTAGAAGAATGAGTAATGATGTTATTGAAACAGAGAAGATTCTGATGGGCCAAGGCAGGCTGAATGCTGAGAGGGTGTGTCTCCTTCCCCAAGAGGCAACAGCAGGGTATTCACTTTAAACAAAAAGGGTTCTCTCATTTAAGAAAAAGATGAGGAGGGATTATTTTCTTAAAGAATTAATAGATTTTGGAATTCTCTTCCCAGAGAGCAGTTCAGATGAATTGTTGAATGTACTTAAGGCTGAGTTGGACAGATTTTTGACTGACAAAGAAGGTGAGAGCTATGGTTGACACGTTTGAAAATGCAGTCAAAGCCACACTCAGAGCATAGCTTATTGAATGGTGGAGCAGACTTGAAGGGCCAAACAACCAGTTTGTACAACCTTGAGGATTTTGTGTTATCATCTCTGATGAAACAGTAATCCTTCAGTGCCATCCTGCAGGCGACGCCCCCCCCACCCCCACATTTAATACTGCACTCAGGTCATGTGGTGGCCTTTGAACCCATAGCTTCTAATTCAGAGGTGGACACTCTTCCAACTAAGGCACATCTGCTTTAATGCTTGTGCTATGAAAATGTATGTCCTCTTTGCAGGCAAGACACACTGTCTAGCAAATTTCACCCATGTTTCAAGAGCAAACAGAGACAGAAATAAACAGAGAACTGATTCAGCAACTGAACATGCCCTGTTGGGAAGTGAACAGGACATTGTACATCAATGATTTTTAGCCAGCATCCCCAGTGAGCTCCACATTTGCCTGGCATGACCCACTATGGAATTAGGCTGCTTATTTTAACTTGAGGCATTTCGGGTTTATTTTGAGGTCAATAAATTATTTTTGTCTGGCCATCACTCTCACGCTTCTCTGACTTGAATGCAGGGAAGAGCAGACCATGGACCCAGACAGGAGAACTGATTGAAGACAACAAATGGTTCTGTGTTGAAGTGTGACACCTCAACAGATAAACACTTTCTTAATCTCCACATCCAGTTTTCAATCCATGATCTAAAATTCCCTTGTCAGTTTTGTTGCAGAGATGTTCATTGGCTTATGATGTTACTAAGCTGCAAAGTGTTCTTTATATGGTATTAATCTCAAACCATTGTTGATGTGCCCCTTGAACACCAAAAAAACTCAACCTTGAAACATAAGCTTTGCTTATATTACTGTGGCAATGTCCTCTGATCGCCCTTGAGCCTTCTCCTGGATGGCACATGCTGTGGGACACCTCATTTGCTAGACTTTCAATAATACCAACAATTGTGGCCAGTACAACTTAAAGTAGAGAAACTGTAAACAGGAGCAGTTTCCCGATCAACCAGTCTGAATAACGTGCATTGATATTCGGGCTAAATAAAAAAGTAACAGCATGGCAGTCATGAATTAATAATAAGTGGACGAGACATCAGTGCGAGGAACAAGGAGTGCAGACTGATAGAAAATGCAAGGACTTTGGATTTACACCCTTATTTTTGGAATGTAACCATCTTTTTACAGAGCGGTCACTAATTATAAGCGAAAGATTTGCGTGTGACACTGTCCAGGGACAAGTTTATCAAGTGACACGGATAGAAATAGTTGGAGCCTAAAAGACTGACTGGTTGCTTTGACTCTGGCCTGCCGTTTATAAGCAAATTGCCACAGTTTGTCTCTCAATCCTTTAGCTACCTTACAAAAAGATGCATAAGTCAGAAAATGTTTTCCAAAACTTACAGCAGAACAATAGATTCTTCCTGTGCATATTGTTACCGTTTCGAATATCTATCTGGGAGTGGGTGCCTCAGAGGTGTACACAGATTTAGAAAAGGGTCCTTAATATTGTGTGTGTCAAATCTGTTCATGAGCTTGTCCAGCTGCCAGTACATCAGAGTATAAGGTGCAGGAGCAGGAGTAAATAAATGTAGTGATGGAAAAGCACAGTAGGTCAGACAGCATTTGAGGAGCAGGAAAGTCAATGTCAGGAAGGTTTCGGCCCAAAACGTTGACTTTACTGCACCTCGGATGCTGTCTGACCTACTGTGCTTTTCCAGATCCACATTTATTGATTCTAGCTTCGTGTATCTGCAGTGCTTACTGTCTCCAAGGAGCAGGAGTAAACGAGTCATCCCTTCAAGACTGTTCAATAAGGTCACCGTCCAAACATCTAAATATCTATGGATCTCTGCTTTGAATGTATTTGAAGATTCCAATCCACAGCTCTCCAGGATAGAGAATTCAAGATCCACAAGCCATTCTATAAATAAACAGCTATAAACAGCTCAGCTAAGTCCTAAATAATCAAATCCTCTAACTTGAGGAAAATCAACTAGCGAGCTGGTCAGATTAAATAAGGATTTGAACTTGAGATGCTGATATCATTAGAATGGTGTTCTCATTGTCTGAGCTAACAACTCAGTATTACATCGAGCACTTTTTTAGTTGTTGCCATTCTAGCCTTTGTGTATTGTTTCTGTAAGAGAGCCAGTGTGGAGCTCACATGAGATCTGGTGGCACTGTAACTGCATTTTGACTGTATCTTCAGGGGCAGCCTCTGCCAAGCTATCACAGTGCAGTTCCTGTTCCTTAGCCCCACTGAACTTGCTGGTCACCTATCGTTAGAAAGTGAGCACAGGTAGACCAACATGATAACCTGCACCTGATTGGCTGAAATATGTGGTGATGGTCTGAAGGATCCTAAGCATGACAGATGAATACACTTTTGAAGTTGCAGGGAATGTAACTGCGGATTTAGTTTGCATATCATTCTGCAGCGGTGACAAACTTTAGCTATCTTTCTCTGGAAGTTCTGGAGATATTCCAAGATGTGAATGATGTTGTTTGGAGATTCAGGCTCTGGGATATTGTTAGCCAAAAAAGATGTATGGCTGACCAGTTTTCGTGAAGCTGGGTTAGTCGTCTGGAGGTCATGAGTTCAAATCCCACCAAATTACAATGTGTGGAAGTAAATTTAATAAATTGAGTAACATGTGACTGGTTCCAATAAACAATTGCAAAGACTGCTAAGTTATTGCAAAAATCTGACTGGTTCATAAATGCCCTTTAAGGAAGTCACCTGCCAACCCTTCATGGGTTTGTCAAGATGCCACTCACAGTTCTTCACAGTAAATACCGCCTTTATCCAGATTGACCCACCCTCAGTAAGAAATAAATAGCAAAGTTGAATTGGTGTGATTAGCACGGCTACCTCACAACGCCGGGGACCCGGGTTTGATTCCAACCTCAGGTGACTGTTTGCGTGGAGTTGCACATTCTCCTTGTGTCTACACAGGTTTCTGCCGGGACCTCTGGTTTCCTCCCCACAGTCCAAAGATGTGCAGGTTAGGTGGATTGGCCATGCTAAATTGCCCATAGTGTTCAGGGATGTGCAGGTTAGGTGGATTAGCCACCGGAAATGCAGGGATAGGGTATGAGTCTGGGTGGGGTGCTGTTTGGAGTGTCAGTATGGACCCGTTGGGCAGAATAGTCTGCTTCCAAATTGTAGGGATACTATGAGATTCTTGCCCTCCAACACACGATCCCCACACCAGAAATATCTAGGTTGTATAGTTTGTTATCATTTTTCCCAAGATTGCAAGATTGTACATGAGACATGATTTAAATAGTATTCATGTGTGATGTGAACTTTCAAATGCCTGTAGCTTGCTCATGATCCTGAAAAGTTAGACTCTTAGATCATCAGACAAAAGACTTAAAACCTATGAGAAAGTTAAAAAAATGAAAGAATGTTAGAGTTATTATTCAATGATAGCAAAAATTAAGGTTCCAATTTGCTATTCAGCAGGGTTTCAGAGAGTTGTATTGTTGTCTATTTTCATCTAGTCTCAAGGCACTGTAAATGGCTTTTCGTTAAAGTTGAAAGATCCTAAATAAAATAAACCTTGTTAATTATAATATAATATGTCGAAACAACATACCCCAGGAAGGAACACAGAATATGCAACATATTCTGCAGGGGTCTTATGGTGCAGTGGTAGTGTCCATGCCTCTAGGCTGGAAATCTGACTGTGTTCAAGTCCCACCTGCTCATACCATTCTGAACAAGTTGATGAAAATATCTATATCACATATTCTGTGGTTTAATGCTGCCACATCAAGTATCTGTATCTTGCACCCTCTGTTGGCCATTCACTTGTTCCTGTGTTGAGAATACTTACAGGAGCAAACATTTGTTTCGCTGCAGCTGGTTTTCTCCAAATGTCAACATTTACTGAAATATTATATCATAAATTAGTGCAGTAATAACATTTCCAGCTCCTTTATCTGTGCAACCTTTCTGCTTTTCTTCAAAAGTTAAATTTTGAACCCATAAATGTAGATCTAATAATCCGTAACATGGGAACGGTGATATATGAGCTTGCTTGCATTTTTGCTACCAATTTGCACTGTTCTCAAAAAAGAGTGGGATGTGTAAGGACCATTAATCTACTAGTGATTGTTTCATGTTAGAAGTTAGAATGCCCTTAAGTGAACCAGGTTTAACAGTGAATACATAATAAATTTAACTCTGACACAATCTCTGCATGCATCAAACATGTTAAGTTGTCTTTTTAGCTTTGCATCCTGTACAGCATGCTTAAGCATACATTGTAATGTGTACTCTTTGATTATATTATTTGGCAGTTTTCTCAATTTGTGTGCATGCTGAGAGATTTTGGGTTCAGATTAGTGTTCCAGCATGTTCATTACTGAGAATTACAAAAGCAGGGTTAACAAAATAAGAAATATAAATGCATAGACTGTGTGGACTTATCTTCCCAGGCTGAGGGGTGTCGTTTAATGCTACAGGGCAGAAAAGTCTGGCAGCTTTGACTCACAAACTCAGAGCTACTTATGCGATAATTTGTGACACATATTAACATTGGAAACCTACATCAGATGTTTACTAGCAGCAGCAGTAGGAATTTAGTTTTTCCATTTAGTCAAACTCTTAAATAAAAGATGGAAGAATGCGATTGCTTTGCTCAAAGTGAGTTTTATATTTGTGAAGCTGTTTATCCGCTTTGGCAAGTTTTATTAAAAAAGGAAAAAGTCTGCGTTTTATAATCTTTCACAACATCAGGATGTCTAAAGTTTTTTTTAAACCTACTAATCACTTCTGAAATATAGTCAATGTTACAATAGAATGGACAAAAGGCCATTCAGCCCATTGACTCTGCATCAACCCTTTGAACAGCATCCCATCCAAACCCAGACCTCCACCTTATCCCCATAACCTTGCATTTGCCATAACTAATCCACCTCGTCTGCACATCCCTGGACACTATAGGCAATTTAGCATTGCCAATCCATCTAACCTGCACCTCTTTGGATTGTGGGAAGAAACTGGAGCATCCACACAGACACTGGGAAAACATGCAAACTCCACACAGAAAGTCACTCAAGTGTGGAATCAAACCCAACTCCTTGTTGATGTGAAGCAGCTATGCTAACCACTGTGCTGTACTGCTGCCCATAGAGGAAATAAAACCAAATTTCACACAGCAAGCTCTCACAAACAATGATCTGCCAGAAAATCTTTTTCAAATTAAACTTTTTTCTAAGAAACAGGCAAATTAACTGTTCGTGGTGGATATTAAGTGTATTACTCTAGGTTATCAGCAGGTGGAGACGTCAGAACATCTTTGTCAAATAAATACCAATAAAGTGACATCTCTGCATACCACCAGGGGACAGTGTTGCCTAACTTTTGTTCATGAGTTCATCTATTACTCAACACCACTGAGAAAACTAAAAATGATAAAGGAACTGTTGATGGAATGCCATGGAATAGCAGATTGCTACTAATTCACAGGAAATAGAAAACTCAAAATCCATGCATGAAGTTCATGATTCCTTAGTTTTTTTTTATTTTAAAAGGTTTTGACTCATACTTTCATGTAATTCCATGGTATCCCTTACACCTTCTTCCTGCAGTCCTGTATTCTCCTCTCTTTCAATCTTTTGTCCAGTTTTCATTAAAAGACTACATAGTCTCTACCTCAACTGTTACCAGTTCCCAATGACATTCTGTTCAATACACTTTGTCATCTGAAATGATTTGGTTTGATTTATTATTATCACACATACTGAGATACAATGAAAAATATTGTTTTGCATGCTATAAGGATAAATCGTACCTTGCATAAGTAAATCAGGGTTATAGAATAGAATGCAGAATATAGTGCCGTCTCTAATATATGAGGGGTCTGTTTAAAAATTTGAAAACAGTGGAGAAGAAATTGTTTTTGAATCTGTTGGTACGTATTTTCAAACTTTTGTATCATCGGCTCGTAGGAAGAGAGTATAACCAGGGTGGCGGCTTTGATTATGTTGGCTGCTTTCCTGAGGCAACAGGAAATATAAACAGAGTTAGTGGGTGGAAGGCTGGTTTGCGTGTTGGACTGGCTGTGTTCACAACTCTGTGTAATTTCCTGCAGTCTTGGGCAAAGGAGTTGCCAAACCAAGCTGTGATGCAACTGGATAGGATACTTTCTTTGGTGCATCAATAATAGTTGGTAAGAGACATTGTGGACATGCCGAATTTCCTTAGCGTCCTGAGGAAGTAGAGGCATCGGTGTGCTTTCTTGACTGTAACGTCAATGTGGATGGACCAGGATAGATCGTTGGTGATATTTACATCTCAGAACTTGAATCACCTCTGCCTCAGCACCACTGATACAGACGGGGGCATGTCCTCCCCTCCACTTCCTGAAGTCGATGACCAGGCCCTTCGTTTTGCTGACGTTGAGGGAAAGGTTGTTGTCTTTACACAGTACCACTAAGCTGTGTATCTTTTTCCTGCAGTCTGTCTTGTCATTGTTTGAGATCCAGTCCACTACGGTGATGTCATCAGCAAATTTGTAAATGAAGTTAGAAGTAATGACACAAAGGGGCTGAGTACACATCCTTGCAGTTACCAGTGTTGAGGATTATCTTGAAGGAGGTATTGTTGCCTATTCTTATTGATTGTGGTCTGCAGGTCAGAAAGTTGAAGATCTAATTGCAGAGGTAGGAACAAAGTCTTAGGTCTGGGAATTCGGAGAAGAGTTTGGTTGGAATTATGGTGTTAAAATCAGTAATTAGGAGTCTGATGTAGGTGTCCTTGTTATCCAGATGTTCCAAGGATGAGTGTAGGTCCAGGGAGATGGCGTGCGCCATGGATCTGTTGTGACGGTAGGCAAATTGTAGTGGATCAAGGCAATGTAGGAGGCTAGAGCTGATGTGTGCCATTACTAACCTCTTGAAGTACTTCATAATGATGGATGGCAGACCCACTGGGCAGTAGCCATTAAGGCATGTTGCCTGATCATTCTTTGGCACCAGGATGGTGGTGGTCTTCTTGAAGCAGGTGGGAACCCCAGATCAGTGGTTACAGATATCTGCGAATACTCCTGCCAGCTGGTCTGCACAGGATCTGAGTGCACGGCAGGGGACTCCACCTGGGCCAGTCGCTTTCCATTGGTTCACCCTCAAGGACACCGATCTGATGTCTGCGGCACCGACTGTGGGTACAGGGGTATTCAAGGCTCTCAGGGCAGGTGACATCATTTCACAGACCTTCTGTTCAAAATAAGCCTAGGATGCGTTTAGCTCTTCAGGGAGGGATGCATTGTTGTCAGCGAATCTACTCAACTTCACTTTGTAGCCTGTTACATTGTATAAGATTTGGCTCAATTGCCATGTGTCCATGTGGTTAGTCTGGATTCTAGCTTAGCCTGGTATTATCGCTTGGCATCCCTGACAGCTTTGCGACGGTCATACCAACATTTCCTCCAGAGGTCAGAGTCACCCGACTTGAATGCCTCAGACCTAGACTTCAATAGGGAGTGGATCTCCTAGTTCTTCCATAGTTTCTGGTTGGGGAGCATTTGGATTAACTTCTTTGGCACACAGTCCTCTACACCTTTACTGACAAAGTCTATGACAATAATGGCATACTCATTTAGTTTGTCTGCTGAGTCCTTGAATATGGACCAGTCCAGTGATTCCAAGCAGTCATGCCAGAGCTCCTGCGTTGCCCCAGCCAGTACTGTGTGGCTTCCTGTATTGGATCCTTTTGCTTCAGTTCCTGCTTGAGGGAGTAGGAGCACAGCCTTATGGTCGGATTTTCCAAAATGTGGGGGCAAGGAGCAGTAGGTGTCTGATGACTGAATAGCAATGTGTCTGATGACTGAATAGCAATGGTCAAGGATGTTTGGGCCCCTAGTGGGACAGGAGGTATGTCGATGGTATTTTGGTAGCACACTCTTGAGGTTGGCCCGGTTGAAGTCACCGGCTACGATAAACAAGGCCTCAGCGTATTCCATCTCAAGGCTATTTGTAGCGGTTTATATTTCATCAGGTGAACTCTTCACTTCCACATGGGCTGCGATGCAAATTGTTGTCAAGATAGCAGAAGTAGGGACAGCACTTCACCGTGAGATATTCTAGGTCTGGGGAGCAATACCTCACCAGGGTCACCATGTCCGAGCATCAAGAGGTGTTGATTAGGAGGCAGACGCCTCTGCCCCTTGCCTTGTCTCAGGACACTGTGTGGTCCATCAATGGATTGGGAAACCCTCAGATTGTAAGGCACAGTCAGGTGAAGCAGGCATGAGACATATCTCTGTAAAACTGAGCACACTGCAGTCTCTCAATTCTATTTGGGAGGTAAGCTGGAATAAATTGAAAAGTCCATAATCACAAGAGAAATTTCATCATGGACAATGGCAGAAGTTACATCCTGTACAACGCCCATTGCCATACTAGTCCATGTTTTCAGACTATTAGTTCATGGATTGGCATTCTAGTCACATTACCAACAGGCGATCACCATCACTGTAATGATAAAACAAAAATAAAACAATGAACTGAAGACACTGTAGACCATGAAACAAAAACAGAAATTGCTGGAGAAACTCAGCAGGTCTGGCAGTATCTGTGGTCAGAAATCAGAGTTAACATTTCAGATCCAGTGACCTTTCTTCAGAATTCAGTTCTCCGGCAGTTGGTGTTTTTATATCATCATTACCATGTTGTACAGCTTCAGAGAGTCGCACATCAGTTGGATTTCAAAGGAGTTAATGGGCCTGGAAACTGTCAGTGCTCTTTGTTTTGTTGAAGGAATTGTGCAATGTAGAAATCTTGGAGTAAATTCAGGATCTCCAAACTGAGAATGTTGATAAGGACATGAACGTTATTTTGGCAGAACGAGTGGATAAACTGGTAAATACCGGCACAATTTGGATCAAAAGATCCATTTGGGAAACCATTTCAAAATCTCATCTTTAGGCTTGAAGTGCACTTGTGCTGTTGATAAGAAGATCCACTCAATTATCTCCAGCTTGGAGGCTGGAGAGTCAATTAAGAGGATTATCAAAATCTCCAAGTGCATTTAAAATACTTGCAAAGCACAATATCACTTTGTGAGCAGCAGGCAGCTTTTAAACTCTTTGTTGTCGTCTGCAAAGTCCCATTTCCTCATGCTCGTTGGAACAGATCCTGTTTTATTTCAGAATGATGTCTTTCCAAAACCACTTCAAACCCACTTTTTATTGCCCGATACATAACTTTTATCTGTTAAGCACCTTCTCAGTTTGTCCGTCTGTTGCCCTTTTTGTGGAAGAGCGACAGTTTCCACATGGGGGTAGAACTGGATTCGAGCCTGGAGGATGTATCCCATGGGCCTTAGCTACAGTGATATGATAAGCTGGTTACAAATACGCAGGTTGTTACACATTGTGTTGGCTCTTTTCACGTTATCTTTGATGAAGTCTCCACAGGCAGGAAGCAATGGCAATCAATCTTTTTCTTTGCCTTGTGATTGTTGGAGCTTGTGATGATGCCAAGGACCCCTGTATTATAACAAGACAGATGCATACTTTGATGGTGTGTTGAAGATTTGCACAGAGAACAAGCAATGTGAGCATGCTTAAAATCATCAGGGTGGCACTCTTGTTTCTTTTGATAGGGGCACGACGGTTTTGTTCAGATGCACTGATTATATTGTGTTATATCGTGGAAAATTAATTAATTGCGAAAGGTGATCTCAAATAGAAATACTAAAACCACTGGTTTCCCATTTGACTAATTCTGTTTGCCAGAAACCTCCTTCAGTAATTACTGAACATTAAGCTACAACATGACAGTGCACAAGTTATAATCATATAATTTCCTTTAATGTCTACTGTTTATTTTATTCTTATTCCTTAACTTTTAACCCACTGCCCACAGACATACACTGGTAACAAAACTTGAAGTTATGCCATTTTGCGTAAAACATTACCAATGTCAAGGTTACTATTGACCAGAAACTGAACTAGATCAGCCATATAAGTACTGTAGCAGGTCAAAGGCTAAGAATTAAGAATTCTGTGCTGAATAACTCACTTACTGACTCCCCAAAGCCTGTCCACCATTGACAAGGCTCATGTCAGGGAGTGTGATGGAACACTGCCCCACATGCATGGGTGAGTACAGCTCTAGCAACACTCAAGATCCCCATCATCAACAAAAGTAGCTGCTTGACTGCCACTCCATCCCCCACTTTCAACATTCCAGTCCTGCCAGCAGTGTGTCACTATCTACAAGATACACTGGAGCAACTCAACAAATCACCTTTGACACGAACTCCCAAATGCATGACCCCTACTGCCTAGGAGGGTAAAGACAACAGATACGTGGGGGTATCAGCCACTGCTGTGTCAAACCACTCCCATCCAGACTTGGACTAAATTGTCTTTCCTTCACTGTTACTGGGTCAAAATCCTGGATGTCCCTTCTTAATGACATTATTGGTGTACCTACAACAGGTAGACTGCTGAGGTTCAAGAATACAGCCCACTGCCACCCTCTAAAGGGCAACTAGGCATGGGCAATAAATGTTGGCTCAGCCAGTGACACCCAGATCCCATGAATGGATATAAAAACAAATGCATGCTCCATAAGTCCCTAAATGGTAACCCATAACAATAGAGACTGATTGGGGACAGTATCAGGCTTGATTCTGATAGTTGTTTGAAGGAATAACTTTTCAGCATTCACTGTCAAGGGTCAGTTTAATGAGATGCTGTGCCCATGGAATAAAAATAAGAAGCTCAGGATATTTTCTTTCTCTCTGCCAAATCCTTCCTCTATTTTCTTAAAGAGTCAATAGCACTCTCACCTCACAGAGAGTGAATATGGGTTCAGGTCCCTCTCCAGAGATTGGAGTACAATAAACTTGGCTAAGTAATAGGGGAATCCTGCAGTGTTGGGCATGCTGTCTTTTAGATGAAATGTTAAATTTAGGTCCCTGTCTGCTCTTTCTGGTGTTTGTAAAGGATTCCACGTCAAAATTTTGAATTAAAACAAGGGAGTTTTCCTAGGTTTCTTACCAGTATTTGAACCCTCAAACAACATCACTGAAAAAAATTAGCTGTTCAGTATCATATTGCTGTTTGTTAGAGCTTGCTTCTTGAAAATTGGGTGCCACATTACCTCCAGTACAACAGTGACTTCACTGTAAAAGTATTTTATTGATTGTAAAGAATTTGGGACATCTTGAGTTCATGAAAGGTACTGATTTAATTGCACAAGACACTTATCCTTAAAACTTGCCCAAAAAATGTCATTGCATTCAAGAGAGATAAAAATAATTGATAACTCAGGCAACCTCTTGTCCCCTTCAATAACAAAAATTTACTTTATTCAAAATATTTGCAGCATCTTTCATACAGTACAATTCTCATAGGCTGGATATTTACCGAATATACTGCATGTTGGAAAATATAGCACGAGGGAAAAATCATTTAAAATTGGAATTTATAGAAAGTACAAATGATATAATTAGGCCCTCCATATTCCTTAATATATTTTCAATACTCCTGAGGTATCTTGTCCTCTGCCAAGTGACTTTTCTATTCTGCTTAAAAAATTGTGTCCTGGCGGGATACAGTCTTCCTGGTGCCAATAAACCTTCCGTATTGTTTGTGTCTGTGACCAAATCATGTGAATAGACTGTTTCACAGTTAAACTTCTATTATGTTTTGACTCTCAGCATATCCTCAATGAACATTCTGTTGAATAATGCCCACAGCTCCGAACATGGTGTATCCTCCATCCCTGTCAAATCCAGAATCGTTAGTAAAGCTTCTAAAGTCATCCCCACCGAGATCAGCGAAAGTGACACTGATTCCCGATCCTATTGGCTCAAAACTGAAGAAGAGGCAGTGTGGACTTGAAATGTTAACTGTGTTTTCTTTCCACAGATGCTGCCAGACCTGCTGAGTTTCTTCAGCACTTTCCATCTTTATTAGAGGTAGTACTTTCAACTTATCTATATTCATTCTTAGCCTGTAGATGTCACTGCCATAACCCACATTGCTGATAACTAGTCAAATTACCATTTGATTCTGGAAATCTGCAACAATTTTTAAAAAAATACTGGAAGTTCTCTTGTCAGGCAGAATCTATGAAGAGAAAAATGAGTTAAATTTTCAGGCCTGAGATGGCCTTTCATCAGAATTGAAGGAAAGTAGATGTTTCATACCTTTTGATACTATGGAATGGGGAGAGGTTGGACAGAAACAAAGGGAAGGCCATAGGCTTGAGGGCAGGAGAGATCAAATAGCAAAATAATATGATGGTGCATAAGTCAAAGAGAGTGATCATGAGTATATACAAAAAAAAATGTGCCCAGATGAGACGTAAATGGGCAGTTGCTTTCTGAATCTGACGTGAGGGAATAAAGATGGAAATGAAACAAGACTGACCTGGTGATATCAAAACCTATGGAACAAAATGGAGGTACAGGCTATAACATAAAATTGTGGAACTCAGTGTTGAGTCCAGAAGGCTGTAGAGCACTGAGTCAAAAGATTTATTGCCCATTCTCATTGCCCTGAGAAGGTGGTGTTGAGTTGCACTCAATGTGTTGATGTAACTGTTTCAACTTGAGTGGCTTGCTGGGCTAACTCTGATGATATTATAAGGATTCTGGTTTGTGATCAGTAAAACTGCTGCTGTTTTTGGGGTTCGGATCACCACCAGATCCCTGGTTCTGATACTGGACTTAATTTAGGAATGTGAAGTGAAGAAGACAGCAGGCAGGTGTTTCAGGGCAAAGAATCTCTGCGTTTATTAAATACAAAGGTGAGTATATCATAATAAATAAAAAAAAGGCAAAAGTAATAAACAGGGAAATAATACAAAGGTGAGTAAATTACAAGAGATAAAAAGGCAAATACAAAACAGTGAAACTGACACTATCGGTTATTAATTTAATACAGGCTAATTACTATTAGAAACTAAACAGTTGTTTCAAACACAGACACTTTAATCAGACTTCCTGACCTTGGGGTGCCCGGCACTGTCACCAACCCACCTTCCCTTCCCTGCTAGCCAGGTTGGATACTTTGGGTCTCGAGGAAATAGGCTCACCACTGGCAGTAAATACATTTTGAAATACGGCTGACCTTTCCTGCTTGTTGTATCCGATGTTTCGCTGGAGACTTCAGACGGTGTAGGCCTTCAGTCTGGGTTGAGTCTGCTGACGTAGTAAGATGTGTTGTAGACGTATCGGGTGAATACTTTGGTTTTCTTACTTTTTGGTGGGTTTTGCAAATGGGTTTTCACCTGAGGATGTGTCTGAGGCCTTATGGTGTTGATCTGGTTGGTGGCTCTCGGAGGTCGTTGGTTGTTCGGTCTGCAGGTCGTGGTCGGTCGCTGGTGGTTGGAGATGACTGTAGGGGTCGTTCTCAGTGCGTTGGATATCTGGAGTCCTTCTGTTGGTACCTGCGGAGTATAGCTCTTGAGGCCAATGCTCCTCTTCTTCCTTCTCTCTTCCTTTCTCTTTATTTTTGATAAACTGAAATCCTTATTTTTCCTTTGTGTTGCGGGCCTAGGTGAGATCGGGGCCTGCAGTTATACTAGATTGCAGACCTCTTATCTCCTCGCCAAATCTGGCTTTAGTAACTGCATTACGGTTGCCCTTGTGAATTGCCTTCCTGATCCTTAGAGCAAGTTTAAATGTCTTTCAGTTGGAGGTGAATACGTTTCCTGCTTGTTTACCCCACTAACCTCCAGATTCAATGTATCATTGTCCACCACTTTTGCCACCTGCAATCTGACCCCACAACCAAGGATATATTTCCCTCCCCACCCCTATCTGCCTTCCCTAGGGACCGCTCTCTCCATGACTCCCTCATCGGCTCCACACTCCCTAATAGCCCCACCACCCCCGGCATCTTTCCCTGCAACCGCAGGAAGTGCTACACCTGCCCCTACATCTCCCCCCTCATCTCCATCCAAGGAACCAAAAAAACCTTTCACATCAGACAGGGGGGTTCACTTGCACCTCCGTCAATGTGGTCTATTGCATCTACTGCTCCCAATGTGGCCTCCTCTACATCGGTGAGACCTAGCGGAGGTTCGGGGACAGTTTTGTACAGCATCTGCGCTCTGTTCATGACAAACAATGATACCTTCCGGCTGTGAACCATTTCAATTCCTCCTCCCTCTCCCTGGGTGACATGTCCATCCTGGGCCTCCTCCAGTGCCACAATGACACCACCCGCAAACTGGAGGAGCAACACATCATATTCCATCTTGGGAGCCCACAGCCTGATGGCCTAAATGTGGATTTTACTGGTTTCAAAATCTCCCCACCCCCAAAGTGCACCTCTCTCATCCCATGTCCAACCCTCCCTCTCATCCCTGTCTACTCGACCTGCCACAACCTGTTCATCTTCTCTCCCACCTATCCGCCCCACCCATCCCACTGACCAATCCCCACCACTCCCTACCTGCACTCATCTTTCACCATCCCACTTAGCTTCCCCAGCCCTACCCCTCCTCTCTCTATTTATTTCTGAGCTCCCTTCCCCCACATTTCTGAAGAAGTGTTCCAGCCCGAAACGTCAGCTTTCCTGCTCCTCTGATGCTGCCTGGCCTGCTGTATTCCTCCAGCTCCACACTGTATTATCTCTGACTCCAGCATCTGCAGTTCAGATGTGTTAAAGGTAGTTCTGCATCCCCCATGTTGGATTGGAACTTAATGGAGCGTCCTCCTACCTCACCTTCTACCATGGGTTTCTCAACACTTGGTGCCACATACCAAGCTTGGGAGAGGCCTGACATTGTCCACTTGAGGATACACAGGGCTAGGCTGTGTCACGTCTCTCACTGAATTTACAGCAGCTTGTCTCGCCAGTCCATTCGACAGCAAGGTTTGGGCATCCGTTCTTGTTCTCGTGTTGGCGTTTACTGATGGGTTGCCCTACAATCTCGAAGAAAGTGGCTTGTACATCCACAGGTATAACCTTTTCCCTGCGATAGCTGCTGCATAAGGCCTCCCTGCTGTGGGTCCCTCCCTCTCACTGAGGGTGGGAAGTATGGGGATGGATAACTCCTGTAGTAGTCTCCCCTCTGCCACACAGGACCTGGCTTATGGCGTTAGAGTAAGCATGGTTTGGGTATGTGGGGTTTGGGCACACAGGTTTTAGGTACGTGGGGTTGGGGTATGCAGGGTTTGAGTATGCTGGCTTTGAATACCCAGGTCTGAGGTATGTGGGTTTGGTTATGTGGAACTGGGGTACAAAATTTGGGTACATGGATTTGGATACGTGAGGTTTGGGTTTGTGGGGTTTGGGTACATGGGGTATTTGTATGTGGGGTTGGGTATGTGGGTTGCGGGTTTTGGGTATGTGGGGTTTGGGTATGTGGGGTTTGGGTTATTGGGTTTGGGTATGTGGGGTTTGGGTATGTGGAGTTCGGTACGTGGGGTTGGGTACATGAGGTTGTGTATGTGGGTTTTGGGTATGTGTGTTTTGGGTAC
>NC_063363.1:15061527-15073705 GCF_021869965.1 Rhincodon typus
TGGGGTTTGGGTACATGGGGTTTGGGTATGTGGGTTTTGGGTATATGTGTTTTGGGTATGTGGGGTTTGGGTATGTGGGGTTCAGGTTACTTTGGTCTGGGAGGTTCTATTGGGAAAGGAGGCTACCAGGATGGGAAGCTGTACTGGGAGGGAACTCTGATTGTCACTTGCAGATCTTTATTCTGTTCTGTAACTCAGCTCTGTGTTTCTCCAGCATTGCTGTTCCTGCTGGTGAGCTTTCCTGAACTGGGCCTGAAACTGCTTTGTGTGCTGGTTGTTTGCTGAGTTGTGGTGCTCCAGGTTCAGGACCTCTAAATTCATTCTTTCTAACTCTAACTGAGAACCCTCTAATTTGTCATTAAGTCTGATGATTTCTGTCTCTTGTTCTCCAAACATCTTTTTGATTTCTAGTTTGGTACTAACTATTTCTTCTCTCTTGCTCCCTGTGTCCTCCTTTAAATTTACGATCTCCACTTCCTTACCGTGGAGCTGTTCTATACAACTAGCTATGGTGATGGCTTTAACTAGTTTGGAAGTTTCCTCCCTGTAATTCTGGCCCTTGGATCCCAGAGCCGATGCCAGTTCATCACAAACTTTCAACCACTTACCACTTCTTATTCAAATATCTCATGAGGGTTTCCTCCCAATTCATATTTCTGGCCATGGCATAAACTTTATCTCCACCTCTAGGTCGCATATCTTGAAATCTACAGTTACTGATTCTCACGATGTAACCAACTGGTTCTGCCCAATATCTGGTCAGTTACTTTTCATTCTTTGTGTGGTCTGTATCACTGATCTATCCTTTCAGGTACTTCTTAATAAGCCCACCCAGAGTTGCCAATGTTACAAAGTGAAAGATTGGGTAAATGTAACTTAATGCTCACCAGGTTTCAGTAACCGTTTTTAACTCAGGAGCCTATGTGGTGAGATAGACAAAGGGGACAAGAGTCAAGGAAAGGTCCAACACAACGTCAGTGAAGACTTTATCAAGGAAAAACAATATTCATCAGAGTCAACTGTTGTACTTTAATTAAACTGTGTCAAAATCTTCGCAGGACTGATCAGTTAACAGTTTTAAATCTACACTTGCTATCTACTTCTGACATGCACTTTCAAGGATTAGCGACACTCTATCCTACTGCTGTATTTGAACTGTTTGTCTGAAAGGACTGATAATAGCCATTCAATAAGGTTAGGATAGGCTGTTCTTTAGCCTTTGAGGGTTGGCTGATGTTTCAGGATCTACAGTTGTCGATTGGGCTTCCCTTCTCATCTTGGGCTGGTTCTGGTCTTTGGGTCATCTCACTGAGGTGGTCTCTCTGGATCTGGTCAGTCTGGTGATGTTCACCATGAAGTTCAAGGAGCTGGAGATGCTGTGCAGCTAGGCTGCCAGTCAAAGGTGCTCACTGGATTTGGGTGGTCAATGACGTGTTTATCAAGCAATAATCCCCTTTAGCTGGCAACATGCTGCAGCCTAGTGAGAATACTTGTCAAAAGAATGAAAGATCGTGTGAGATGGTCTGGATGTCGAATGTGTTGTCTGGTTCTACCATATATCTCGCCATAGCACACGGCACTCAGACCCCTATAAAACTCTCCGTTAAGCTTTTTTTCTGTCATACGGAAGTATTAGTAGCAGTATAGAGTCATACAGCATGGAAACAGTCCAACCAATCCATGCCGACCAAGTTCCTAAGCTAAACTAGTCCCACCTGACTGCGTTTGGCCCCTATCCCTCCAAACCTTTCCTATTATGTACTTATCTAAATGTCTTTTAAATGTTGTAGCCTGTGCCCACATCCACCATTTCTTCTGGAAGTTCACTTCACACACCAACCACTAAAAAAATTGTCCCTCGTCTTTTTAAAATTTTTCTCCTCTCACCTTAAAAATATGCTTCCTAGTCTTGGCATCCTTTGGTAAAAGACATAATATAGTTTACTTACATTTAAAGTTCTCTGATTGTTTGCACTAGCTTGGCTGATTTTGCACAATCTGTAGTGATATTGTCTGTAAACAAAAAAAAGCAAAAACTCTATCCAGGCATATTGTACATAAAACTTCTTAAATGAATTGAAAAAGTCTCAGACATTGTCCTGCTTTCTAATCTAAAACATTTAAAAGGCAAATATGTTAAGTGTGTTTATAAATCTTCTATTTAGAAAGCTGACCTGTAATTTTTGTATTCTTAGTGTCGCATGAAACGTTTTTAAGGATGTAATTCTTTGACTTTCCTGTAGAAGGCAGTGTTGTGTGTGCTTTGGTTTAACTTCATTTAACAATGATAATTATTCTGATGGAAAACCTTTATTTTGTCTTTTTTATCATTTATGTTCAAGCTCCACTGTTTGAAGGGCTTACAGGTGTTTAAAAATGTACTTGATGATGTGGCTGATAATTTATTTATTTATTATTTTGAATAAATTTTAATAGATCTGTTAAAAACACTAAGAAAGGTAATTGTTTATTGTTTAAAGACAGATCATTGAGTTTGTTATTAGATTTAACTAATGATGTCATGCATAACCAAAGTCTTTTGCCATTACAAAGCTAATATAAAAAAGCAGCAACAAAATTCCTACCAGTAATGAACAAAGTCATCTCAGCATTTGAGAATGCTTCATATATTTTGTCATTTTCCATGAGCAAATAGCTACATATATTTTCACTCATTTTCCCAGGAGTGACATGTAATTGTGAGAAATGGTGAATGTCACAAGTCAGATTGGTGGATAGCTGATCAGTGTTGTATTTTTGCTATACCTAGAGAGATACGTTTGCGCTGTTAGTCCTTTATAAAGTTAAAAAACTATCCAACAATAGATACCAGCACTCAACCAAGCTTTTATGTTTGTATCAAGAACCATGAGCAGTTGAAGCTGCTACCTGAATGACATTTTGAACATGAACCAATCCTATGCTTTAGGTCGTTGTCACCGAAAAACCACTGTTCCTTCTTGTTTTGCCTAAAACTCTGAAGTTGGAGTGCGAGATCAGGGTACACCCACTAGCACCGTATTCCACTCAGCACTTTCACTGAAACTGTGGAGTGTTAGTGCACTACTAGTCAATGCCTGAGCCAGTGGGTTTGCTGGCGGCCAGTGAAAAGTTTAGTGATTGCCATTTTGGCACAAAATATAAGATACTGCGGAAAAAGATAGGCTTTTAAGTAACCAACCTGAAAGAAGACTCGGGGAGGAAAAAAAAATCCAAGCAAATAAATATGAATAATATCTATTGGATGAACACTAACCAAGTTGTAGTCATGAGTTACACCATGTCCTTATACTTTAAGCAGTTTTGAATTAGAATGGCTTCACTTAGTTGATAGTCTCATTATTAACTTGAATGTCTTGAATGTAGTTTAAAAGCTGCGTTTACAGCTTGTTTGCACTTTTGTGTCAACATAATGCTTTAAAATTGATGATTGGGTTACAAAGGAAACTGTTGATTGGCTGAACTTTAACATTGTACAGACTCCAATACTCAGTTGACAAATCTGAACTATTACTGCACTAATTAATTTTAAGAATGTGTTGAATATGGTTCTTACTTGATCAACTAAATAACTAGTGAACTGCATTATGCAATCACATTGCATGATCTTGGGAACTACCCGTTTAGCATCAGAAACAACTTATTAAACTTGTCCTGAGCAGCTAGTATGTAGTTGCAAGACTTGATTTGAGCTAGGTCACTGTAATGTGCTCTCTTAAGAGTAACTGAGTATTTCATCCACAGAGACGGTTACTTATTTCTCTAATCATTGAGTTTAAGGGCTTTACTCATAAGTTTGTAAGATTCTTTAGGATTAGTTACTATGGGATATGACCTAAATCACCCTACACTGGACCACGGTAATAGGTGTGACAGGATACAGCAAGCCCTCAAAACATACTTAACTCAATTACTTCCGACCGGTGTTGTAAAATCCTGCCAGGGAACACCTGTTGACATAACCATCTCCTTTTATTAGAAATGAAGTGGTTTAACAGACTTCACAGCTATCCCTAAATCAAACAGAGTAGAGCCTGGAGCACTCATTCCCCAAATTGGTGAGCTAAATTGCGGGGCAGAGTGCTTCTTAAAGTGAAAGGAAAGCTTCTGAATGCAAAATGAGAAGGAAAGAAAGCTGAAATGGTGGGATGAAATGCTAGAATTTGAACAGGTTATTGCATTTCTCAAAGAAGCTAAACTGAGCTAGGAGAGAAATGCTATGATATAAAATACTAGACAATGAATTGATAAAATTGAAGGAACCTGGGCTCTAAATTCATATTTCCAAGCATGAGCATGGCATCAGAGAGACTGTAGGTTTAGAATAAATGCAGAAAAACAAATTAAAGACACCAAATTCTACTTTAGAAAGATAAGACATGCAGTAGCATTGAGTTCAGTTTGGACCATTTTACTCTGATGAGGGGATTCTACATTTAAAGTCAAATTAAATTTGAACTTCTTGACACAAAAAAACTATTCAATTTTGGACCAGGTTGATATTGTGACTCTGTGGTTTTGTTAAATTTCACTAGAAGTCTACATGGCAAAGTTGAGTCATTTGGTGTTGAGGGCGGAAGAGAACATCTCTACCATGGTGGCTTGATCAAGCTGAAACTAGAACATTTGCGTTTAGATTCTACTGTTATTAGAACAAATGCAAAAATTCATGGCCATAGGGGAGAGTGTTAGCTTTTAAATCAATGGGAGCTGTTTGTACTTGACAGCACAATCTGAAGTTAAACTGGTGTTCAGTTCAATAGAAGCTGAATCCTTTTTGCAGAAACAAGCCCTCTCTCCTCAGGTTAAAGTATGTTGTATCTGAGCAGACAGCCAATGAGAATAGAAGAAGGTATGAATGAGAAAAGTACCTTTTACCCATTCGGCTTACTCCATTGCTAAAGACGATGATAAAGATCTATTCAGACCATTTTAGTTTCCATCCCTGTTTGGCACCAACCCCAATATCCCATGCATAGTAGATGTGTAACAACATATCTTGTTGTATTCCTATAATTTGCTTACTAGATGCTGAAGGCTATACATGAAACAAAATAGGCAAGCACTAGAAGTATAAACTAAAAGCAGCAAAAGCTGAAAGCAGTCAGCAGAACAGGTAGCATCTGTGGAGTGAGGAACATAGCCTGAAAGCTTTAAATTATAGACCCTTCAGTCTGTTCAGGCATACTGAGTTGTGCAATTGTGCATTTACCACAAAAATCCACGTGTGGAGAAATAACATTCCTTACTGGTGATTTTGAGGTTAAAATATAACCTGAAATCTTTAATGAAATGACACAAATGTGTAGCTTTCAGATTGAAAAATGCTCACAATATGTTCAAGAAATACTATAAAGCATGAAAATGTACGAGTTGGCTCAATTTTAATCGGCTTACTGAAGAACAGTCGGATTCTAGCTCTACTCAGAGGCATCAGCATGTAATCCAGATTGCTACTTCAATGCAGCACTCTCGCAATACCACGTTGTTGGAATTGTATTGGATATTAGATTGATGTATCTCTTTTGATCTTCATTATATATCCTTATGGTGCCAGCGTAAGAGAATTCTGTTAGTATCTTAGTCCATCTTTTTCTCTTATTCTGGGGACCCAAGGAGGAGACCGAGATAGATTGTCCACTTGGCACTTCTGGCTGAATTTGGATGTAAGTACTTCTGCCTTGTCTTTTGCACTGATTTTTCCCTCCTTTGGTGGTTCCCTCACTACTTTTCACTGACCCAGTCCAGCAGTTAGTTGTACTTTAGGATTCACTCAGCTTGGTCACGAATGCTGGGCATTAGAGTTCCTATACCAACCTGTGTCCTTGCCACTCTTAGTGATTCTTCCAAGTTATGTTCAACATGGAGGAGCACTGATTCACCAGCCGAGGATGGGTGATATGTAGAAATCAGCAGAAGGTTTCCTTGACAATGTTTGACCTGATGTCATGAGACTTCATGATGTTTGGATTAGATGTTGAAGACTCCCAGGGCAACTCTCTTTCAACTGTCTACCACTGTACCTGGTGGTGGAAAAATAATATTCCTGAGGTTGTTGATGTCTGGGACATTGTCTATGATTCCATGAATAAGACTTTGTCAGGCTGTTACTTGATAGTCTGTAGAATAGCCTCCCAATTTTGACAGCAGCTCCCATATGTTGGTAAGGAAGACTTTGAAGGGTTGATAGTGCTGTTTTCCATTGACCACAACTAGGTTCGTGCCAGGTCATCATTTGGTTTCATTTCTTTCTTTTTCTTTTATACCTAGAAGTGCTAAGTGCACACAATTGAGCAATTTTCCTGTCGCCAAAACCACCGTGACTTTTTTTGTGTTTTTTGAAAACTTTTCTTTTCTTTTGCCTTTTTTTAAAAAACTACTAACCACCAGCATGGATAATAACCAATGTAGCTGATGAAATATTTACAAGGAAAGCCCATTATGGGCAATGCAGACCATAAAAAGTGAGGGGGAGGCAGGGAGGGAGGAAAGGAACTAAATCACAATAGAGTTGGACAGGGAAGTGAAGTATTGTATCCCCCACGGGGCCCAGCTCTTTATAAAGGCAACGAGAGCACTGATGTACACTGCATGGTCATTTTCCAACGACATCTGGGGACAATCTTAATCACAGAAAATGGGGCAGACACTCGGTAGATATGAGCCCCTCCACAGCCTGCTGCCTTAATCTGTTTATAGCCAGCCTGGCCAGGTCCAGGAGCAGACCCACTATGAGGTCCTTCATTTCTTTCTTTAGGTTTTGTAATGATTTCTAAGTGGCTATTTCAGAAGTGTTGACAACATCGCTGTTGGTCTGAAGTCACATGCAGGTCAGACCATGTTTGAATTCCCTAAAGGATTTTGGCAAACCACATGGGTTTTTACATCAATCAGCAATGGTTACATGGTTCCCGCCCACGTTTTATTCCAGATTTTGTTGAATTCAGACTTCGCCATCTGTCAGCGGGTTTCAAACTTACATCGTTAGGGCATTAGCCTGGGAATAATAGTGACAATACCACTATGCCACTGTCACACCTTAAATTTATGAAAAGAAAAGAAAGGTCTTTCATTTATCCTGTACTTTTTACAACTACTGAACATCCCAAAATGCTTTACAGCAAATTAGGTACTTTTTTAAAGTGAGGCAACTATAACAATGTACGAAATTTAGCAGCCAACATGCACATAGTAAATGTTGATACAGGACCCTGAAGAAGGGTCCTGACCTGAAATGTTGACTTTCCTGCTCCTCTGATGCTGCCTGACCTGCTGTGTTCCTCCAGCTCACACTGTATCGAGTCTGACTTCCAGCATCAGCAGCTCTGGCTATCTGCATGCACACAGTAAATACCCACAAACAGTAATATGATAATAACCAAATAATCTGTTCTAACAATGTTGATTGAGGGATGAATATTGTTTAGGACAGAAGTCACCTCTTCTTTTACCTCAACCAGGGCAGGCTGACTGGGCCTCATATTAAGTCTTATCTGAAAGAATGCACCTCCAACAATGTGGTACTCCCTTAGTGCTGCACTGGAGCGTCAGTATAGATTTCTGGACTTGAGTCCCAGAATGGGTCTTAAACCTGGAACTTTATGAATCAGAGGTGAGAGTGCTCCAAACTGAGTCATAGCTGTCCCTGTCATATTTCATTTGCCGCAACATGATTGCAAAGGTGAAAGAAAATCTCTAGAAACAATACACCAACTGCTGCAGTGTTACCCCAAAGCTTCATTTTCCCATTTGTGGAAATTTAAACTTGAATATGGTCTCAGACCAGAAATCATACCATTGACAGAATCCCTTATGACATTTATTAAGATCTCTAAATGACTGCCATGAAAATAATTTGAAATAATTTTGTTAATCCAGTGATTTTATGATTGGCATTAAGCTGTGAGTTGTAATGACTGTTTTAATGTAGGAAATACCGTGGCAAATTTTACCACAGCTAGGTCTCACAAACAGCAGTATGATGATGACCAGAAAAACAGGGATGTGATATATCCACCTTATAATGAGCAGAAACATTAGAAACTAATACTGAAAGGACTGATGAACCCTGTAAAAAAAAGTCATTGTTGATAAGAGATTTTGTTGCTGTATTTCTAAGGAATTCTCAACTTTGGCTTCATGTAACTCTTCTACTATCACATAACAACATGTACAAAATGATGTAATTAGTAATCTTGACACCTACTTTGTAAAGGTCCAAAGTTGTCTTTCAGAAATGTTGGCATCTCTGGATATAACAAAACAAAAGGATGTTTTCTATAGATATGATGGTAATAGTATCTGTGGAAGAGAACAAAGTTGTGTTGTATCCCTGAAGGCTCACATGGTATCTTGAGGATAGATAGGTTCTGAAAAAAAGCACAGTTTGGCCCCTTTGAAGAAAGTGTCAATCAGTCAGCACAATTCACACTTTATATTCATTAGATTATGTTGACCTCGGCCATAGAAATTGGCATCACTTTTTTTTATCAAAACCCAATTTACTTTATGCTGAATCCAGATACTGGGCTAGGAAGAAAAGCAGAATCTGTGGGGTCGGGCAGTAGCTGTGGAAACCAAAGGTGTGAATACATGAAGTCAGCAATATTTTGGAAAGACGATCAATCTGAAACATTAGGCAGCGTTCCTGTGGGCTTCAGGAGCACATGACAGGAACTGAAAGACCACACTTTGTAGAAAACAGTCAATCCTTTGTGATGTTCTTCCAAATGGTCAGTTGGCAGCCAGAGGACAGTTTTATCATCCAATTATGGATGACAGGTGGTGTCTCGAAGTTGGGGGGACAATAGGAAACAGCAGATGAATGGCATTTCAGGCAAGTGAGTAAGAAGGCACCCTGCAATGGAAGTGCCCTGCCTCTGACCTTTGAAAGAGGCCACAGGATCCTGCCTAAGTGTGTGTGCATGTGCAAGTGTGCATGTGCCTGTATGTCTCTGTATGTGTGTGCATGTGGTTGTGTGTGTGTGTGTGTGTCTGTGGGTGTGTGTGTGTCTGTCTGTGTGTGTGTCTGTGTGTGTGTCTCTGTGTGTGTGTGTGTGTGTGTGTCTGTGTGTGTGTGTGTGTGTGTGTGTGCATGCGCACGTGTATGTGTGTGTCTGTGTGTGTCTGTGTGTGTGTGTGTCTGTGTGTGTGTGTGTCTGTCTGTGTGTCTGTCTGTGTGTGTGTCTGTGTGTGTGTCTCTGTGTGTGTGTGTGTGTGTGTGTGTATGTGTCTGTCTGTGTGTGTGTGTGTGTGTGATTGTGTGTTTGAGTGTGCCTGTGAGTGTGTGTTTGTGAATGTGGTGGATATTGGATGAAACCTCTCCACGGTACAACCTGTGGCTGCAACTGCACTGAAGCTGGAGAAGGATGCAACGAGAGGTGTTGTAGTTGTTTGAGGATGGAGGGCGTTGTGGTTAAAGCTCTAAGAATGTCTGGAGCATTGGTCATTTAGATTGGCCATTGGCCATTGGGAGGCTACCTCCAAAAAGCTGCACTGCCTTCTGTTGCTTGTGGGGAAATGGAATCTGATTGGCCTAGCTGGCCTCCAACAATTGGCTGTAAGTGGCCATCAACAAGGTCTAGTGGTTTCAGGTGGTTCTGCCACCATTACATCCTGGCACCAGGCTAATGGATCCTGGGAAAAGGCAGGCCATCAGATAGTGCTGTTTTTACTGACTGCCTACCTCCAAGCCTTCCCCTGATAGAATCTGAAATCCAGCTCAATTATTCCATTTCACTCTTCAGTGACGCTGTGACCTGTTGCAAATTTCCACCATCTGCTATTTTCATTTTAGATTTCCAGCATACAGAATTTTTCTCTCAGAGGAGAGCATTTTGTTACAGTTCAGAACTTTTCCTTGACCATTTTCTAAGGGATGCTTTCATTTGGCATTGTGGATGAAGTGAACAAAACTTTGACTCAGAACCATGGGGGCTTTTGGACAGCTAGATGGGGAAAAGTTATTCTCCATTGCTTGGGCATTGAGAACCAGAGGATAATGATTTAAGGTGATTGGCAAAAAAAAAAGCAACAAAGACATGAAGAAAATCTTTTTTATTTCACACGAGGAGTGAGGAAGAGATGCAAATGAAGGTTTACCAGGCTGATTCCGGGAATGGCGGGTCTGATGTATGAGGAGAGATTGACTAGGTTGGGATTGTTTTCGCTAGAGTTGGACGAATGAGGAGTGGATCTCATGGAGACTTATAAAATTCTAACAGGACTGGACAGGGTCAATGCAGGGAGGATGTTCCCAATGATGGCTGTGTCCAGAACCAGGGGGCACTGTATGAGGATTTGGGGTAGACAATTTAGGACGGAGATGAGGAGACATTTCTTCACCCAGAGAGTGGTGAACCTGTGGAATTCATTACCACAGGAAGTAGGTGATGCCAAAATATTGAATGTATTCAAGAGGCGACTAGACTTGGGGCGAATGGGATCAAAGGTTATGGGGAGAAAGCAGGATTAGGCTATTGAGTTGGACGATCAGCCATGATCGTGAAGAATGGTGGAGCAGGCTCGAAGGGCTGAATGTCCTCCTCCTGCTCCTATCTTCTATGTTTCTACCACTCTATGCATTGCCTGAGAGTTCTGTGGAGGCAGATTTAAAAAAAATGGATGTATTGTCTAAAGGGAATAAACAGGGAATAGATGGGAGAGTGGGACATGGTGAGCTGCTCTTGCAGGGATCTAGTGCAATCATGACGCAGTTTCTATTAGTGCTGTAGTCCTTCTGTGAGCTAATAGAAGTTTCCTTCTTGAAACTTGAGTTTGAGCCGATCAATTCTGTCAAAATGATTCCAAGCCATGACAGGACTGACTTTGTGAAGCAAGTCTAAATTGAAACTCCCTGTGATATGCTGAAAGCACCTTTCTTTTGGGAGCTCTGTCAGCACAAAATCAAAGTAGGGTCAGTCAAATATAGCAGGGAGCATTGTGAGGTTAATCTAGCCCTTCGGCAGCAAAGCTCTGGGTTGAACACTCTATTAATTGATCTTCCTCTCAGTCTCATTCATAATAGAATTCCTGTGAGGTTTGTGTGCATGTGACAATATTTCACTCTAGCAGGGATTTGAAGCCACACTGTCTCTCCAATTATATAATTGGACTGCGTTTCATTTCACTTGTAAGTGTTTCTTTAAGACTAACACATTTTGAGAACACAGTAATGCAAGAAAGAATATAACATTTATGGAGTATTAATTTAGTAAAGATATTATTACATTTTAGACTTTTTGGTTATAGTAGTTTCCTGCCCCAGGGTGGATTACAGACAATATGAGATGAATTGGTTTAACACATTCTTCTGACATTTCTAATTGCTAAGTTTATTTTAATATTTCAAAACAGAAAGTAGATTTAATCCCAATTAAATCCTAGGCTTGGTATCTCCTTAATTATTGACTTGGATATTGATGTTATAACTACCTTCCCCAAGATGACTTTAGGTTAACTTTATGTTTTTATGGCACTCTTCCCCCAACCTCGGCTATGGTTGATGCAGATTCCTTCATGGTGTTTCATACGCTATGTGAGATATGCAGAAGGATTATTAAGTAGATTTCACCAGTTTAAACTGGTGTAAACTTGAGAACGGGATGTTGCAATAGGTTCATGCATTAATTTTAATATCCTATGATCTTGGTCTGAATCAAGCACTAATGGAATAAAGGTCCCCAGCCAGGCCATAGTATGCATTGTTGGAGGTCTGTGAAACAGGTCAGGAGGAATATGAGCAAAGCCAGGATCACTATGAAGTAGCCTGGGAGGAGTGTGCAGTAGGTCAGCATCACTGTGAAGCAGAATGGGAGGAGTGTGCAGTAGGTCAGCATCACTGTGAAACAGCCTGGGAGGAGTTTATATCAGGACAGCATCACTGTGAAGCAGACTGGAGGAGTGTGCAGTAGGTCAGCATCATGTGAAGCAGCCTGGGAGGAGTTTATATCAGGACAGCATCACTGTGAAGCAGCCTGGGAGGAGTGTGCAGTAGGTCAGCATCACTGTGAAACAGCCTGGGAAGAGTGTGCAGTAGGTCAGGATCATGTGAAATAGCCTGGGAGGAGTGTGCAGTAGGTCAGTGTCACTGTGAATCAGCCTGGGAGGAGTGTGCAGTAGGTCAGTATCACTGTGAAACAGACTGGGAGGAGTGTGCAGTAGGTCAGTATCACTGTGA
>NC_063363.1:15073715-15088191 GCF_021869965.1 Rhincodon typus
GTGAAACAGACTGGGAGGAGTGTGCAGTAGGTCAGTATCACTGTGAAACAGACTGAAGGAGATAGAGTAGATAAGGATAAACTATTACCATTGGTGGAAAGATTGAGAAACAGGGGCCACAGGTTTATTCACTGACAAAGAAAGCAATGGAAAAAACATTTTCTTGCAGTGAGTTCCTTGGATCAGGAAGGCACTGCGTGTGAGTGTGGTGGAAGCAGGATTAGTTGAGGCTTTCAAAAGGGATTTGTGTCATTGTCTGGAAAGGCAGAAATCATTGTAAAGGAAAAGGGGTGGATCAGGGTGAATTTCTCTGTCAGGGGTACAGCACAGACACAATGGGCAGAATGGTAACTATTCTCTGATTCCATGAATTAAGATAGAAGATCAGATTTTATAGAGGCCTGCACAATCTGGGCTGAGGCATGAAATGTGATAAAATTCCGCCAGATATCCAGCACAGCACATCTCAACATTAGGAGCAACTCGTTGAATCTTTTAGCTAAGTTCTGGGCATCGAGGAGAGGTTCTTGCTACGTTAGTACATGATGCCTATTAATGGGGGATTACTGCAAGTCAACAACCTTATTAACTGCACACCTCACCTCACTAATATGTAACTTCTTAGCCTAACACCCCACCCGTGCAAACTAGAAGCTAGGAGTCTCTATGTTAGTGATCATGCATCAGCATCTTAGGATATGTTCCATGGACACTGGTCACATGGACACCTCGTTCATGGATATTGGGATCTGATAATTGCCAATCTCTCCAAGGCATCTCTCCAGTCCACTTACAGGACACTTAGGAAGCACAGGCCTACACTGCAGGGTGCACTGGCAACTTGCATCCAAAGGCTACTGTGAGGACACTTTATCCACAGGAACAGCCAGTCAACGCATGGATTGCACCAGGCTGCACTTCAGAGCTGCTGACTTGCTCTGTTTGTGCTCACTCACTTAGTGACTACCTGCATCATTGCAGCATTCCATGCCTCAGGGGCCTTGCCTGTTTACCTTTAAGCTCTGGCAGAAGCATTGTTTGACGTGCTGTTTTGTGCAGGAACACAGACGGGCTGCTTGTCTGTCCACATGGTGGAGGAAGAATGTCCTGCTGGTTGACACACTGTGATGTCAGTTTAATACCTACAGCATGTACTAGCTGCCTGTGTGGCAAAGTAACTGCATGTTGACTTGACCAAATGGCCATGTCGAAATGTAGGTGGGAGCTAGTCCTCAGTCCGGGCAAAGAAGGCTGTTGTTGGTGACTGGGCCCTGAAGTTATCAGTCACAGTGTGCATACTTTCAGGGTCTGGCTCATCTGCTCTGGCAGGGAACGTTCAGGGGAAAAATGCCCAAATCCAGTCTGAAGAGTGGAGAATGGTTAGTCACTGAGAGTCATCGCGAACAGCCAGGGGAATTGTGTATCATCAGTCAGGGAGCTGCGAAGGTAGCAGTCAGAGGTCTGGTCAGCATGTTCAGGGACTGTTCATCAACGTTGGCCAGAGTTCTCAGATGAGAACCAGTGCATGCATTGATTGGTGAGGAGGGTATATAATGTGAACGGTGTGGCTGTATGGCTGCGATGCCATTACTTTGCCCATGAGAGGCGATACCAATGTGGCAAAGATTAGGGGTGAAGCAGAAGATTGGGAGTATGTTAGAAACCAACAAAAGATGGCCAAAACAAATGGAACAAGACATTAAGTTTGAGGATAAACGTGCAAATAATATCAAAATAGGAGCAAGAGCTTCTTTAAATGTGTAAAAAGGAAGAGGGAGGCCAAAGAGAATTTCAGCCCCTTAGAGAATGAGGCTGGGGAAATGGCAGAGGATTAAATAAATAATTTGCATCAGTCTTCATGGTAGAAAATACTAATTGCATCTAAAGTTACTAAACGATGAACAGCAAAAAAAGAGAAGATATGGATAGAATAAGATCGCAATTTCAATTAGAATACAGTTAGAAGCAACGATAATAGCAACATTTTAGAGGCACTTAGACAGGCACATGAGCAGGTAATGAATAAACAGATATGGACCATTTGAGGGCAGATGCAATTTGTTTCGAGGGCATCATGGTCTTGCTCCCATTTTGGTTCCAGAAGGGATACCCCAAACTGTTAAACCCAGCGTGAAGAGAGATGAACTGGCTCTCCCTCTTTATTTACCCAACTCCCTGTTTGGTTGCAACAATGCCAGTTTTAAAAAGGATTCCTTCCCTTGAGGATATCTTTCTCCTTCAACCAGGTGAACTGATGTTTTCAGACAAGCCAATTTAACCAGTCTTTCTTGAGTTAACAAAGAGCAAGTTTATTAATTACGAAACAAGAATTCGTAACACAAACCATATGCACACAGCTAATAAACGTAAGATGAGCCCAAAATAAAGGTAAAATGAAACACATATGTTGAAGATAGTTGGCCATTGGTGCCTTTGCAGTGGAGGTTACCAACAGCATTGATGATGGCAACTGAACAGCCATTTTAACAATCCTTAGTTTTGCAGATTGATTGAGATTCTGTAGTTCTGATTCCTTTGCACTGTGATTGAATTCCAGAATTCAAAGGTGAGAGCCCTTTTGTTGTCCTCATTCCCTTTGTCTTGTTCGCAGAATGTGAAGTGAGATCAGGACTTTGTCTGAGGCACGGGGGTGACTGGTGGGATTTGCATGTTATCCACGTGTCTGCGTGGGCGCTCAGGTCTCCTCCAACAGTCCAAAGATGTGCCGGTTAGGTGGATTAGCCATGCTAAAAATTGTCCCATAGTGTTCATGGATATGCAGGTTAGGTGGGTTAGTCATGGTAAAAGCCCCATGTGGGGTTGTAGGCATGAACTGGACGGTGGGTCTGGGTGGAATGTTCTATGGAGAGTCCGTGCAGACTCGATGGACTGAGTGGCCTCTTTCTGCACTTTGGGGATTCTATGATTCTATGGTGCTAGTTTTTTGGCTATGACCTCCATAGCACTCCAACCCTAAGACCCAAGTTGGGACATATGAAGGCATTCAGTTGTACCAGCAACCCCACCGCCCCCCCAGTGGAGTGGAGACTGGCTTTTTAAACCCCCAACTGAGTGTATTCTCCAAAGGAAAAAACACAAAATGTGGCTTTATTTTGAGATGTAATTTACAGGAATGGCTTGCTGTTGAGCAGAGGATCATCAGCCCTTCATTATCTTTGTAGTCACAGAGATTACCACTCAAAAACAGAAATTGTGGAAGAAACTCAGCAGGATTGGCAGCATCTGCGGAGTGAAAGCAGGGTTAACGTTTCCCGTCCAGTTACCCTACTTCAAATAA
Organism: Rhincodon typus; assembly: GCF_021869965.1. NCBI lineage: Eukaryota > Metazoa > Chordata > Chondrichthyes > Orectolobiformes > Rhincodontidae > Rhincodon > Rhincodon typus. The sequence goes on from NC_063363.1 coordinate 15,077,014, forward strand.
ATGGAGGCACTACAGCTTTAGATTGTAATTTATCCATTTCCATTTTAACCAAACTGAAACTTGCCATGTTAGTGATTCCGAGTAAGAATGCTATAATAGATGTAATTGATTACTAGTCTGTAATGAACTAGCTTGGACATCAGTTAAGGTGCTATAGTTTTTATCAATGTCCTGAATAGCATAGGGAAAAATAATCCAGAAATGTAACTTCGGCAAGAGTGCATGTGGAACCATACTCCATGGACAATCATTAATTTTGGAGAGGAGAGAAGTATGTGATGACATAAAGCTCAATCTCCATTTGTCTAATGATGAATGTCATCCTTTAATCACTCTAATATATAGTGCACAAATCTATTTTGACTTTAGTTTTCAAAACTTTTCACAACTGGTAACATCCAGTATTGATAATACTTTTGTCCTTTGAAATGACTATTTCATACTCTTTTTCCAAACATAAAACTTTATTCTCTAGTTCATTAGCTGTATGTTTCCAGATACAGCTTGAATTTAAGAAAATCAATAAAACCCGAGAGATTATGCATGTACATTTGTTGTTAACATAGAAGGGTAATGCCTTGTCACTTGATCTGTTTAGTTTATTGAAGTAAAGCTTGAAATTATAACTAATCTCTTGGCAGGAAAGTAGAGAGAATACTCGAAAACAAGAGCTTCTGTTTACAGGCTTGGCAATGCTTAAATAGCATTCATTGTCAGAAAGATATTGATACTATGTGTTGACAGACATTGTCCAAATGAAACATCCCTTATGTGTAGCAGCATGTTTAGTTATGCCATAGATGGCAGCAAGACACACTGAGGTAACATCACAATAAACACCATTTTTTTACGAAGTTAGTAGTCTGGAAAAGTCTATTTGAATCATCCTTGATGCTATAGAAGAGAGTATCAGACCTGCTGCAGAAAATGATGGCTAAAGCCTTTCTTTTCCTCATCCCTTTCTCCCCCATCAATCATTTCCTGGAAGATGCAAAAAAGGGAAAAAAATACCCAGGGACAATGTGAAAAATAAAAAGGTCTGCAAAACTCCAATCCCCTTAGACAATTGTAATCAGTCTGGGAGACCGTATGAAGCAAATGTTACCTCTCAAATAACTTGCCTTCTTTATGATGTGGACTACACCCCACCAGTCTATGCTGGAATTCATGCACTTCTCAAGAGTTTCCCATCATTTTTTAAAATTAATGTATAAACTTAGGGGGCAGATGCAAAAACACCAGTGTTATACAACATTACTTGGAAAATTTGAGTTCATTTGCAGAACAATTTAGCAAAGTCAGTTTTCCTTTTAAAGGCTGTGGGCATTTGCTAAAGTGCTTAACCTTGAATTTAAAACTTGCTGCTGGTTACTCATTTATCCCATTGCACTTCTTCACCTTAATTTCACCTTAATTTCCATACTCTGAGGTGAACTAAAGTGTTAAAAAATTTGAACATATATTTTTCAAGAGAATTTCAAAGCATGTAATGTAGGCAGACCAACAAAAATTAACCACTACCCCCTTTTAATGATAGACAATAATCTAGAATGAAAATTAAAGAAAAGGATAATAAACGAATACCACTGACCTTGCTACTGACTGTTGCACGAATATAATGAACTCACAGATCTGTTAATCTCCTTTGTCTGACCTTTAAAAAGTTCCATGACTCTCCTCGACTTTATTGGGCCTGTAGAACATTTCCCCTGGGAAACTGGTGATTGTTTGCAAAACTACAAAGTCAACTCTCAGTCAAGGCCTGTCTTTCCCTTCACTGTGATAACACTGCGCTTTTTAATCAGGAAGCTCTGTAAGATAATTAATCTGGACAGTAAATTTTGTTCATCTTAAGTGAATATGTTGTTTCAACACTAAGTGCTTAATCATTTTTTTGCAGAATCTCTTATTGTCCTGCCTTCAATACTTAAACATTTGTTCACTTGAAAATACTGGAACATGAACCTTTTCCCCAAGAAATGTTTTCCCCTTTTAACGCGTTGCCTCAGAAACAGGCTCATCCCAAGCAGGAAGTGATAACAGCAATATTTTTTCACATATTTTGAGCACATGGCAATTAAAAAAAAAGAGTTAAACTTTATCTATTTTCTTTTGTCATTGTGGCCATGTCATGTATAGCAAAGGAGAGGGTGGCTAATGTTGTGCCATTATTTTAAAAAAGCTGCAAGGAAAAGCCAGGGAACTATAGACCGATTAATCTAACGTCAGTGGTGGGTAAATTGTTGGAGGGGGTTCTGAGAGACAAGACCTACATGCATTTGGAAAAGCAAGGAGTGATTAGGAATAGTCAGCATGTCTTTGTGCATGAGAAATCATGCCTCACAAATTCAATTGTGTTTTTTGAACATGTGACCAAGAAGATAGATTATGGCAGAGTGGTAGAAGTTGTCTACATAAAGTTTAGCAAGGCCTTTGACAAGGTTCTGCATGGTGAACTGATTGGTAAGATTAGATCTCATGGGATCCAGGGAAAGATAGCCAATTGGATACAAAATTGACTTGATGGTAGGGGACAGGGAGTGGTGGTAGAGCATTGTCATTCAGACTTGAAGCCTGCGACCAGTGGTATGCCACAAGAATTGGTGCTGGGTCTACTGTTGGTCGTCGTTTATCTAAATGATTTGGATGAGAATTTAGGAGGCATGGTTAGTAAGTTTGTGGACAGTGAAGAAGGTTATCTAAGAGTACAATGGGATCTAGATCAACTGGGCCAGTGGGCCAAGGAATAGCAGATGGGCTTTAATGTAAATAAATGAGAAGTGTTGCATTTTGGTCAGACAAATCAGTGCAGGACTTACACACTTAATGGTAGGGCCGTGGGAGAGCTGTCAAAAAGAGAGACCTAGGGATGCAGTTACATAGTTCCCTTAAAAGTGGCATCACAGGTAGACAGGGTGGTGAAGAAAGCGTTTGGCTTGCTTGGCTTTGTAGGTCAGAGTATTGAGTACAGGAATCGGGACACCATGTTATGGCTGTACAAGACATTTGTGAGGCCATATTTGAGTACTATGTACAATTGTGGTCGACCTGCTACAGAAAGGATGTCATTCATCTGGAAGGGGTGCAAAAAAGATTACTAGGAAGTTACTGAGACTGGAGGGTTTCAGTTATAAGAAGAGGCTGGATAGGCTCGGACCTTTTCCCCTGGAGTATAAGAGGCTGAGGGGTGACCTTAGAGGTTTATAAAATCATGAGGAGCATAGATAAAGTGAATAGCCAAGAACTTTTATACAGGATAGGAGTCCAAAACAAGATGACATAATTTTAAGTTGAGAGGGAAAGATTTGAAAGGGACCCAAAAAGCAACCTTTTCACACAGAGGATGGTGCGTATATGGAATGAGTTGCCAGAAGAAATGGTAGAGACAAGTACAATTACAACATTCAAAAGACATTTGGACAGGTACATGGATAGGAAAGGTTTACAGGGATATGGGCCAAATGCAGGCAAATGGGACTAGTTCAATTTAGGATGGCTGGTCAGCATGGACGAGTGGGGCCAAAGGCTGTCTGACTCTATGGCTCTATGGCTCTAACCAAATCATGACCTTATCCGACAGATTTTATTTCACTGTGATCAAAGACACAGAGAGAAATTCAAAGATGAAGTGATTACAGAGGGGCTATCGTATATTCAAATCTGAGTTAAGGCATGAATAAAGGTCTAAGAAAAGGCAATTTATCTAGTGTTAAAGTCCAAAGGTACAGAGAGCAGTGAAAACTATTTATTACTAATACAGAGATAGTAGGAAGAAGGGTCTAGGCCTGAAACGTCAGCTTTCCTGCTCCTCTGATGCTGCTTGGCCTGCTGTGTTCATCCAGCTCTACACCTTGTTGTCTCATTATTACTAACACAGCAAGTTAAGGAATGAAGTTAAAAACAGAAAGAGCTGTGGATGCTGTAAATCAGAAAGAAAAACAGAAGTTGCTGGAAAAGCTCAGCAGGTCTGGCAGCATCTGTGAAAAGAAATCAAAGTTAACGTTTAAGGTCTGGTGACCCTTCCTCAGAACTGAGGAACCGAGTTCTCAGGAAGGGTCACCGGACCCGAAACATTAACTCTGATTTCTCTTCACAGATGCTGCCAGACCTGCTGAGCTTTTCCAGCAACTTCTGTTTTTGTTGTTGAAGGAATGTATTTTCCCCTTTCTAAAAATAATCACATGTTTAACCTTAGGACATGTTATGATATGGGATCGGATTTTTACTCCAAGTTGATATTCATGTGACTCTGATAGTCATATTAGTGATTCCATGTCCACATGGTGAAGATGTATTTACAGTAAGGTTCTGACATTGTATTCTAACTTATTTCTGGTTTTGGTTAGCTGCAGTTCTAAACAGAGTCTGAAGTACAGTTACAGTGATGTAGAGTAAAAGGTGGGTGAATGTATCCTAACAAACTGTGACCAATTTACAGTAACCCTTTTTCAACTCAGGCACACTATTCAGTGAGATAGACAGGGAACAAGAGTCAGGGAAGGTCCAACCAAACTTTATTGAACACTTTATCAAGAATAAACAAATTTATCAATCTACTATTGTACTTTAATTAAATTCTATATATTCTTGATCTCTTCAAAGCACTCCTCAGTAAACAGTCATAAATTTCTAAATAGACAACCTCCAATCCACACTAGCTATTTACTTCTGAAACTCGGAGGGTTTGTGTGTACTTGATGGGCCAAATGGCCTGCTTCCACACTGTAGCGATTGTACGATACACAGAGAGTTGGAGGAGATAATGCTGAACAGATGTTTACTGGTCATTTTTTAAATAATATATATTTTTGATAGCATGACAAGAAAAAGGCCAATTTGAATCACAAAAAGTTGACACAGGATAAATGCTTGGTTCTGTGTTATAAATGTTCCTATAGATTCATCTTTATGGGACAACAATTGTTAGTAATGTCACATTAGTAATGATTGTTAGGAATGTCAATTTACTGTTTAGATTGAAATAGTCTGTGCTGTTAGTGCATTTAGCACTTTTCGATTAATTTGGACAGACTTATGTATTCCTTTTTAGAGAGCATTATCTTTTGTAATGTGAATTTATATCATCACAGAGTTAATAGGTGCCTAATTGAGAAGATCACAAAGAATCGGATCACAAATTAAATATGCTGCCAGCAACGGAAGTTAGTTCAGAAAGACAGATAACATGCCAAAAAAGAAAATAAGGATTTACAAGAGTTAGTGACACAGGCTTTGTGATAAACTGATCATAGAGCTACAGTATAAAGTAGTCTGTGATAATTGATAATTTAATGCCAATTTATGGCAAGTTGTGGCCTATTTGACCTATTTGCACCAAAGAGGAACTTGACAGAGGCTGCTGTCTCACTCAGTTTTAGGTTTGAAGAGAGGACAAACCTCACATTTATTTCTAGTGAATTCTAATCTCGGTCATAGTTTAAATTATCCTGTTCTAAATGCATCACCTGGGTCTCAATTAGCAATTCAAATACATAGATCCAGGAATGTGCAAGTATTATGGAAATATATGCCCAGCATGCTTGTTGTTGAATCTTGAGGAGTATGGGTACAAACATGGTAAAAACTATCATACTATACTTTTTTAATATTTGTTTTTGTGGGACATGGGCATTGCTAGCTGGCCAACATTTATTGCTCAGTTCTAGTTGCCCTTGAGAAGATAGTGATGAGCTGCCTTCTTAACCACTGCAGTCCACATGCTGTGCGTTGAATCACAATGTCCTTAGGGAGGGAATTCCAGGATTTAGGTCCAGCGACAATGAAGGAAAAGTGATACATTTCCAAGTCAGGATGGTGAGTAGCTTGGAGGGGAACTTGCAGATGGTGGTGTTCCCATGTATCCGCTGCCTTTGTCTTTCTAAATGGTGAGTTTGGAAGGTGCTATGTGAGGATCTTTGGTGAATTTCTGCAGTGCATCTTGTAGATAGTGCACACTGCTGCTACTGAGCGTCGGTGGTGGAGGGAGTGAATGCTTGTGGATGTGATTCCAATCAAATGGGCTACTTTGTCCTGGATGGTGTCACATTTCTTGAGTGTTTCTGGAGCAGCACTCATCCAGGCAAGTGGGGAGTATTCCATCACACTCCTGAATTGTGCCTTGTAGATGGTGGACAGGCTATGGGGAGTCAGGAGGTGAGTTACTCATTGCAGTATTCTTAGATCCGACCTGTTCTTGCAGTTACTGTGTTTACACGATGAATCCAGTTGAGTTTCTGATCAATGGTAACCCTAAAGATGTTGATATGGGGAGATTCAGTATTGATAAAACCACTGAATGTCAAGGGGCAGTGGTTAGATTGTCTTTTATTGGAGATAGCCATTACCTGACATTTGTGTGTTGCGAATGGTACTTGCCACTTGTCAGCCCAAGCCCGGATATTGTTCAGATTTTGTTGCATTTGAATATGAACTCCTTCAGTATCTGAGCAGTCATGAATGGTACTGAACATTGTGCAATCATTGGCAAACACCCCCACTTCTGACCTTATCTTCAAGAGAAGTTCATTGATGAAGCAGCTGAAGATAGTTAGGCCTAGGACACTACCCTGAGGAACCGCGGCAGTGCTGTCCTGAAGCTGAGATGACTGACATCTAACAATCCCAACCATCTTCCTATGTGCCAGGCCTAACCAGCGCAGATCTTGCCCCCCGATTCCCATTGATTCCAGTTTTGTTAGGGTTCCTTGCTACTACACCCAGTCAAGTGTAGCCTTGTTATTGAGGACTGTCACTCTCATCCAACTTCTGGAATTCAGCTCTTTTTGTCCATGTTTGAACCCAGGCTGTAATGAGGACAGGAATTGAGTGACCCTGGCGGAACCCAAACTGGGCATCACTGAGCAGGTTATTGCTGAACAGGTGCTTCTTGATAACACTGTTAATGATACCTTCCATCACTTTACTGATGATCAAGAGTCGACTGATGGGGTGGTAATTGACCACGTTGGAATTATCCTGTTTTTTGCATACAGGACATTCCTGGACAATTTTTCACGTTGTCAGGTAGTGGCCAGTGTTGTAACTGTAATGGAAGAGGACTAGGGCAGCAGCAAGTTCTGGACCACAAGCCTTTAGTACTATTGCTGGGATGTTTTCAGAGCCCATAGCCTTTGCACTATCCAGTGCCTCCGACTGTTCCTTGATATCATATGGAGAGAATTGAATCGGCTGAAGACATGTATCTGGGGACTACTGGAGAAGGCCTAGGTGGATCATCCGATTGGCACTTTTGGCTGAAGATCACTGTGAATGCTTAAGCCTTACCTTTTATACTGATGTATTGGGTGCTTCTGTCATTGAGGTTGTGGATATTTGTGGAGCCTCCTCCTCCTCCAGTGAGTTATTTCATTGTCCAATACCATTCACAGCTGGATCTGGTAATACTGAAGAGCTTAAATCTCATCTGTTGGTTGTAGGATTACTTAGCTCTTTCTATAACTTGATGCTTGTTCTGTTTGACATGCAAGTAGTTCTAATTGGTAACTTCACCAGGTTGACACTCCATTTTTTTGTTAAGTATACCTGGTACTGTTCCTGGCACACCCTCCTGCTCTCTGTATTGAAGCAGGGTTGATCCTTTGGTTTGATGGTATAGTTTGAATGGAGGACGTATGGGTCATGAGTTTGCACATTGTGCTGGAGTACAATTCTGCTGCTGTTGATGGCCCACAGTGCCTCATGAATGTCCAATAACAGACAATCTAACCTCTTCTAGATCTGTTTGAAGCCTGTCCTTTTTAGCACGATGATAGTATCACAGATCACCTTGGAGATTAACCTCAATGTGAAGGCAGGATTTGATCTCCACAAGGACTGTGCAGTGATCACTCTTACCAATTCTGTCATAGACAGATGCCTCTATAACTGGCAGATTAGTAAAGATGAAGTCCACTATGTTTTTCCCTCTTGTTGGTTCTCTCACCACCAACTGCAGCCCCAATCTAGCAGTTATGCCCTTTAGGACCCAGCTGCTGCCGAACCAGTTTTGGTAGATGACATTGAAATTCCTCATCCAGAGTAGATTTTGAGCCCTTGCAAGTGTTCTTCCAGATGGAGGAGAACTGATTCACAATTTGTGAGAGGATGGTGCATAGTAACTAGCAGGATGCTTCCTTGCCCATGTTTAACCTGAAACCATGAGGCTGAAATCAATAAAAACCGAAAAAGCCGTGGATGCTATAAATCAGGAACAAAAACAGAAGTTGCTGGAAAAGCTCAGCAGGTCTGGCAGCATTTGCGAAGAAAACGTGAGAGTTAACATTTCGGGTCCGGTGGCCCTTCCTCAGAGCTCAATGTTGACATCAATGTTGAGAACTCCCAGGTCAACTCCCTCTTGACTGTATACCACTGTGCCGCCACCTCTGCTGGGTCAGTCCTGCCTGTTGGACATGACATATCCAAGGATGGTGATGGTGGGTCTGGGACATTCACTGTAAGGAATGATTCTATGAGTATGACGATATCAGGCTGTTGAGACAGCTCTCCCAATTTTGGCACTAGCCCCCATATGTTGTTCAGGAGGATTTTATATAGTATCGACAGAGCTGTTTCTGCCATTGTCTTTTCCGTTGCCTAGATCAATGTCATGTTTCATTTCTGTGTTGAGACTTCATAACGATTGGTACAAGTGGCTTGCTAGGCCATTTCAGAGGGCAGTTGAGCGTCAACCACATTGCTGTGTGCCTGGAGTCACACGTAGGCCTGACCAGGTGACGTAGCAAATTTCCTTATCTGAAGGTCATTAGGGAGTCAGATGGGTTTTTCCAACAATTGATATTGGATTCATAGTCATCAGTAGATTCTTAAAAAAAAATATTGAGTTCAGATTTCACCATCTGCTGTGGCAGGATTCAAATCTGAGACCCCAGAACAATAGCTGAGTTTCTGGATTAGTAGTCCAGCGATAATACCACTAGGCCAGCACCTCCCCTGAGTACTTAACATTTTTTTTGATCAATAAAAGTAACAGATCAGATAAAGTCTGCAGAAACCTCCCAGTTATTCTATATCTTTCAAAGGAGCTTTTATAGGAAGCATTGAATGTACAGTTCAGGTGGAATGTCAGTCTTGGCAATGTATCTCTTTTACAAGGTACCTTAAACATCACAATAAACTGTCAGACAAAGCTTCATACAGACAACACACAAGCTTCATGTAATGCTTAGAAAGTATCATATTCAAATTGATTTCTTAATATTTTAAATAAATGCATTTCTGGAACATGTCATAACTGTCAGTACTTTGAAAGAACACAGGGTGATGGGGTTTTTATAAAATATTTTAAAAATATATTATTATTCTTCACTTTTGAGAAAAGGAGGAAAATCAAATCAGGAAATATGGATAAGCCAATAGCCATCTTTCTTAAAAGTGTTGATTTAGATTTAGAATCCCTACAGTGTGGAAACAGGCCCTTTGGCCCAACAAGTCCACACCGACCCTCAGAGCATCCTACCCAGATCCGTCCCCCTATAACCCACCTAATCTACACATCCCTGAACACTATGGGCAATTTAGCATGGCCAGTCCACCTAGCCTACACATCTTTGGACTGTGGGAGGAAACCCATGCAGACATGGGGAGAATGTGCAAACTCCGCACAGACAGTTGCCTGAGAGTAGAATGGAACACAGGTCCCTGGAGCTGTGAGGCAGCAGTGCTAACTACTCAGCCACTGTGCAGCCCTAAAAGCATTCAACTCACAGCTAGAATCCTACAGATGTAGTCAGTATGGGGATTGAACCCACAACCTTGGCATTATTAGCATTATGCTCTAACCAGCTGAGCTAACCAACTGCCCTAATCCCAACCCTATCATCCAGAGTAGGCATGAAAATGTTGCAAATTTTAATACTATATTTTTAAGATGAACAATCACTTCTTTTAAGACAACAAGGTGCAGGGCTGGATGAACACAGCAGGCCAAGCAGCATCACAGGAGCAGAGAGGCTGACGTTTCGGGCCTAGACCCTTGATCAGAAAAGGGGGAGGGGAAGGGGGTTTTGAAATAAATAGGGAGAGAGTGGGAGGCGGATAGAAGAGGGATAGAGGAGAGGATAGGTGGAGAGGAAACAAACAGGTCGAAGAGGCGGGGATGGAGCCAGTAAAGGTGAGTGTAGGTAGGGAGTTAGGAAGGGGATAGGTCAGTCCAGGGAGGACGGACAGGTCAAGGGGGCGGGATGAGGTTGGTCGGCAGGAGATGGAGGTGCGGCTTGAGGTGGGAGGAGGGGATAGGTGGGAGGAAGAACAGGTTAGGGAGGCAGGGACGAGCTGGACTGGTTTTGGGATGCGGTGGGGGGAGGGGAGATTTTGAAACTTGTGAAATCCACATTGATACCATTGGGCTGCAGGGTTCCCAAGCGGAATATGAGTTGCTGTTCCTGCAACCTTCGGGTGGCATCGTTGTGGCACTGCAGGAGGCCCAGGATGGACATGTCGTCTGAGGAATGGGAGGGGGAGTTGAAATGGTTCGCGACTGGGAGGTGCAGTTGTTTGTTGCGAACCGAGCGTAGGTGTTCTGCAAAGCGGTCCCCGAGTCTCCGCTTGGTTTCCCCGATGTAGAGGAAGCCACACCGGGTACAGCGGATGCAGTATACCACATTGGCAGATGTGCAGGTGAACATCTGCTTGATGTGGAAAGTCTTCTTGGGGCCTGGGATGGGGGTGAGGGAGGAGGTATGGGGGCAGGTGTAGCACTTCCTGCGGTTGCAGGGAAAAGTGCCGGGTGTGGTGGAGCTGGAGGGGAGTGTGGAGCGGACAAGGGAGTCACGGAGAGAGTTGTCCCTCCGAAAAGCAGATAAAGGTGGGGAGGGAAAGATGTCTTTGGTGGTGGGGTCAGATTGCAGATGGCGGAAGTGTCGGAGGATGATGCGTTGGATCCGGAGGTTGGTGGGGTGGTACGTGAGGACGAGGGGGATTCTTTTTTGGTTTTTATTGCGTGGACGGGGTGTGAGGGATGAGGTGCGGGAGATGTGGGAGACACGGTTGAGGGCGTTCTCGACCACCGAGGAGGGGAAGTTACGGACCTTGAAAAACGAGGACAACTGAGATGTACGGGAGTGGAATGCCTCATCCTGGGAGCAGATGCGGCGGAGGCGAAGGAATTGGGAATAGGGGATAGCATTTTTGCAGGAAGGTGGGTGGGAGGAGGAGTATTCT